>NC_064809.1:3071638-3401017 GCF_023721935.1 Panthera uncia | reverse complement strand
CTTTCTTTCTTTCTTTCCTTCCTTCCTTCCTTCCTTCCTTCTTTCTTCTTTCTTTCTTTCTTTCTTTCTTTCTTTCTTTCTTTCTTTCTTTCTTTCTTTTCTTTCTCACTTGCTTCCTGGAATTCTACCAGAGATACCACCTCATTGCATTTTTGCATGCAGTCTGCCTGTTTCGGTTCAACCCATGGGTCCTGGCTTACTTTTGTGAGCTGTGGTTCCAGGGCCATTTAAGTCTCAGAGCCTATGTCCGCTGGGTTTGTCTGGTGCCTCCAGAACTCCCACTGATCCCTGCTGGGGCCACCAGGTGGAAGGAGCTACCTGAGGTGGGGAAAGGAGGTGCTTTCTGGGGCTGGCGCTTATGTGGGATCCCCCTTGGGTGCGGGGAGACATCCACCCATGTCTCCAGGGGCAGAGGGGTTCCCTCACTCTCTGGATTATCAGCAACCTGCCTCTGTGTTGCACCGCCTTTCCTGGGCTCCCTAAACAACCCACATTTTCTCTGTCCACATTTCACTTTCACTGTTCCTCAATTATCTCTAGATTTTTCCTTGGGAATGAATGAGAGACGGGTCTACACTCCCTTGTCTGGACTGGAACCGGACTGTAATGGTCCTCTGTGGATCTCCTTCCTGGAAGAGAAGGCCACAGTCCCCAGGAGACCACTGAGCTGGCTCTTCAGGTGGAGAGAAGGAAAACCAACTCTAGGGCTGTGTTGGCTGGACAAACTCACAACTGGGAGGGGCATTTCAACCACCACCCTTTCTCCTCTCCTTGGTCGGGAAGAGCGCCCCGGTTCCCGGTTCAAGGTGTCCTTATCAGGAGGTGGACTGATAGGAGGGGCATAAATGACTTCATTAGGAGCAAACACTTTATCTTCCACGTGCTTTCTTTCCCCTTTTGTGCTGGCTTTTGTACTCCGGGGCAGCCCAGGGTGTGTGCGGAGGGGCTGAGCAGACAGGGTGGCCAGCCCTGCTGGGGTCTGGCCCTTGCCGATTGGGGCACGCCAGGGCGGCCACGATTCTAAATTCTGCAGGACTCTATTGGTTTCTGTGCATAAGCTGAAGCAACCCCTCTCCCAGTCAGGAAGGAGTGGCTTCCTGGAGCAGGCGAACCCTACTGGTCAGCCTTGCCTTAGCTCCTGGTTACCTCTCAAAGCTTGTCCTTCTCCACTAAAGCCTATATATATATATTTTCTTTTAAAGAGAGATAGAGAGCGAACAGGAGCAGGCAGAAAGAGAGAGAGAATCTCAAGCAGGCTCCTTGCTGGGCTCCAGCTAGGAGCCTCAGGCAGGGCTGGATCTCACACCCTGGACCTGAGCCAAGTCAAGACTTGGGCACTTAACAGACTGAGCCGCCCAGGCGCCCCTAAGCCTATTTTATGTATTTTCTCTTTTTTATTCGGGAAAATTTTTTTTAGTACTTCTTCCTTTTTGAGAGAGAGAGAGAGAGAGAGAGAGGCAGAAAAACAGGGAGACGCAATCTGAAGCAGGCTCTGAGCTGTCAGCACAGAGCCGGAGGCAGAGTGGGACACTTACAACCAACTGAGCCACCCAGGGCCCCCAAGCCTATTTTATTTTTATTTTTTTAACGTAATTAATTGTCACATTGGCTTCCATACAACACCCAGTGCTCACCCCAAGAAGTGCCCTCCTCAGTGCCCATCACCCACCTTCTCCTCTCCCCCACCCCCAAGCCTATTTTATGTTTAATGCCCCTAGTACTTGAGGGTGTGCCAACACCTGTCTGTCCCCAAGGGGCGACGTCAGGGAGCGCCTGAAGTCAACCGGCTTTGGAACACACGGGGCCGCGGCCCCCTCCCCCAGGCGGGCAGGGAGGGGCGGCTCCGCGGCTGCGCAGACACCCGCTGCAGGTGCAGGAGGCCCGGGGTTAGTGCGCGCGCAGACTCGAACCCAGGCCCCGGCGCATCCCTGCCCCCTGGGAAACCAGAGCTTCCGGAACAGAACCTGCGGCAGGGCGCGGACCGCGGCTGTGGCCAAGCCCGAAGCCCGGCCCGACGTGAACCGGGGTCCGCGACGGGAGCCCCTCTGGTGACTCGGCCCTTGAGCGGGGACCGCGCGGGGACTCGGTGACTCGGCCTTCAGCCACTGCTCCTCCGGCCGACAGAGCCTGGTGAGTCTGCCTGCGGCCGTGGGGGTCTCCGGCTGCGGGGTCTCCGGCTGTGGGGTGCGGCCGTGGGGTCTCTGGACGAGGGTCTGGCCTCCGCGCAGGCCCAGGGTTGAAGATAGGGGTCTGGGGCGGACCTGGGTCTGGGGGGGGACTCAGGGGCGGCTGTGAACAGCCGGGGGCCCTATGTGTGCGCAGAGCCGCGCCCTCAGGTCCCTCGGGTCCCTCGCCCCTGGCTGGCTCATGGTCACACCTGGTGGCTGCTCCCCCTTGCTTCCGGGTCCCCCCAGGTGCGCGGCCCCCCTGCGTGGCCATCCGGAGCCGCAGGGCGAGGCGGGTCGCAGCCCCTGGTCCGGTGCCGGGTGGCCCGTCTGCACCCCAACCGCCCTCGGGAGGGACAGGTGGCGGGCCCCCTCCAGTCCGGCCGTCCTCACAACCTCGGAGCTTGGCCTTGGTTCCCAAATGTCAGGTTGCGCGTCCCCGTTTGGTGCAGACGAGTTCGCGACCCTGGAGGCGGTCAGGCGGCTGAGGTCGAGCGCAGGGGTGGCCTCAGGTGTCCAGCCCCGAGAAGCCAGTATTGAAGTATTGGGTATTGAAGACGTAATCCCCAGAGAGGACAGTGTCTTTGAAAAGTTGATGATATGGTGGTTGAATCGAGTGCAAACCTATGTTGCCGTAGAAGATGATCCTGTTATAAATCTTTTTCTGAAGGCTTTTGATTTTTCCAGAGAATATTAAAAAATTTTTTTGTTATTATTTATTGTATTATTTTTGAGAGAGACAGAGAGACTGAGCACTAGTGGGAGAGGAGCAGAGAGAGAGAGGGAGACACAGAATCCAAAGCAGGCTCCAGGCTCTGAGCTGTCAGCCCAGAACCAGATGCAGGGCTTGAACTCATGACCTGAGTCGAACTCAGTGGCCTAACCGACTGAGCCACCCAGGCGCCCCTCCAAAGGATGTTTTTGATCCAGACTTCTTGCAACAGGAAAGTCTATTTGTGCATATTGGTACTGGAGAAATCCCCGGGTAAGGGCCAGGGCAATCTTAGGGATGGAGACAGGGGTTCGACTGCTCCTTTGCAGCTGTGTCTCTAGCAGGAACACTGTCCATAAAGCAAAGGGTGACTGGCTGAATTGGGTATGAACCACCGGGCCAGGTCTGAGTCGGACACAAGATCCCCCTGTCCATCCACATGGCTGCTGAAGGGAGTAAATGCTGGGCCTGCGTTGTTACCGAGGGCCTGACGTCACTCTGTCAGTTAGAGCTCCTGTGAATTTTCACCTAAGTGCTTCCCGTCCGGGCCACTGGGGGCAGGTTCCCCCTGGCTCAGTTTGCAAGCCTCCCTCTCTCCTGCTGGGACTTCGGCCTTGTGACTCAGTTTGCAAGCCTCCCTCTCTCCTGCTGGGACTTCGCCCTTGTGACTCTGTGTATGGATCGTGTTCCATTGGGTCTGTTCTGTAGTGATGCATCACGGACCGTCTCTGTTCCGGAGGTGTATCTTTGCTGGAGAGTTGGAAATCTTTTAAACAGTAATAACCTGGGAGATTTGAAGACGGCAGGTTGGGAATGAAACAGCTGGAGACTTAGCTTAGCTGCACTTCCTTCCTGCTCCAGGGGGAACTCTGTTCTTTCCGAATGCTCAGGTTGGTGAGGGTGAGGCAAAACCTTTATCTCTCAACACCTTGCCCCGGTGAAGGGCAAATTCACTCCCATCTTTATCTTATCGGACATTTCGGTGTGTTCCTGTTTATCCAGGGAGGAGGTCTTACACCAAAGCATTTGTCAAACACCTAACTGGGGAAACGTACATTGGCATCCCTGCTCTTAAGTGACGTCTTTGATGCCGTTTTCCATGAAATTATTACAAAGCAGCGTGTGTCAAGTCAGTGGACACATTATGCCAAGGCTGTTTGGTGTTTATGTGAAGCATGCCGACTATAAGAATAACTGAAAACTTTTTTTGTCACTTGGGGCTACATTACAAGTTGTTTCACATGATAAACTACAATTTTTGTAGTGAATTTGGGAAATACAGAAAGGAAAAAAAAATAAAGAAAACAAAAACTACTTGAAACCCACCATCCACAGGTGGTTTTTAGGACTATTTCATACTTCCTCCTATGCCTCTGTGTCTATTTTACTTGGATGCAGTTTAGGGGATGATTTTTTTTCCCCCTTAACATTAGATCATGGGATAGTCCATGGTTTTATTTGAACACTTTCTGAAACCTATTCGGTGTACTTGTAAAATGCATAGGACCTGGATTGAAGACCTGTTTTCATTGACATTCTTTTAATTTGTTTTTAATGTTTATTTTTGAGAGCGAGACAGAGACAGAGCACAAGCAGGGGAGGGGCAGAGAGAGCAGGAGACAGAATCCGAAGCAGGCTCCAGGCTCTGAGCTGTCAGCACAGAGCCCAACGCGGGGCTCGAACCCACGAACCGTGGGATCATGACCTGAGCCGCAGTCGCTTAACTGAGCCACTCAGGTGTCCCAGTAATTCACATTCTTATAGAGAAATTAGGCAGCGAAGACAAGAAGGAAGAAAATAAACAGGTCCCATCATTTTGTCGCTTGGACGTTAGGACTGTTGTTTTTGTTACTTTATATACATTCTCCATTCCTTCCATGCAAATGAGTATTTTTGTTCTTTAACGGCATTGTTTTATTACAAGTTAATATGGAACATCTTTCCATACCAAATAATTATATCACTTCCACTAACTTCCCCTAAGAACTTTTATTTTAATCACAATGGAAGGAAAACATGTGTCTTTTCATTTACAAAAAAAAAAATCTGATGGCATAACACATGATTATTAAAAAAAAAATAATAATCCCCTTAGGTTATCAGAGAAAAAAAAATACACTGACATAAAGTTGCGCCATTCTGAAATTCTCTCTTTGCTGTGTATACTTTCAGTTTTACAAATGTTTTTTCTCACAAAAATGAGACTGTACTATATACTGTTCTGTTACTAGATTATTCAAGTATTTGATCATATGTCAAAAGTAAACATACTTGAGGTTAAAGTTCTGAGTGTATGCATAATGATTTTATTGTAGTAAATCCTTTAAAGGGGAATTATTGGGCCAAAGGATTTATTGTCATTAAGGTTTTCTGTAGGAATGAACAGATTTGTTTGTGCAAAGGTTGTGCCCATCCGTTTTCTCACTGGTGGTATTGGAGATAGTTCACTTCTGTGTATCTGGGACAACGTTTCATGGTATAAAACTTATTTGACCATTTGATGGGTGAAAACAGTGCATGGTATTTCCTATTTCTTTGAACACCATATATGTTGGAAACATTGCCTCCAACTTTCCGTCTGCCTTTTAAATAGTTCATGAGATCGTGAGGGTACTGGTAATCTTAACTGTGATATGTTCCTATCACTTCTGATAAGTCAACTTGAAAAATCAACTTGGGAAGGAGGTAAGTTTGTTTCAGTCTTTCAAAAACAGGGAAAAAAGCTCATTGGCAAATAACGTATCTCCAGCTGGGGGTGTTGTTGTTGTTTTACTTTTTAATGCTGTTCACACATTTTTAAGTGAAAAAAAAAATTAGAAAAAACTTCTCTGACGTGGGAATGGCACAGGGGTTTTCTGACTGTGTGAACAGAAGCCTCGCCTCTGTTGTTGCCAGGATACTTTGCTTCTCCATGGCTCGCCCTGAATCAGTTACATCTCCGGGAGGGTCTGTGTCAAACTTTTCACAGGATGAGTCTCCTTGTTACGATTGGATAACTTCCAGTGGGCACGGACTGTGACACTGTGTGTGTGTGTGTGTGTGTGTGTGTGTGTGTAAGTCAGCACAATGTTTGTGAAAGATCAGGACATAATCCCAGGTTAATGGGATGTTTAAATGTGCATGGTTGGTGGAAATGATTTTAATCATAATTTTTGTGTCACGATATCAGTATTATTGTGAACACAATTATTTTAGAATTTTGTTTTTAAGTAGTCTCTACACCCAACGTGGGACTTGAACTCACAGACCTGAGATCAAGAGTCACATGCTCCACCAGCTGAGCCAGCCTGGCGTCCCAAGATTACTTTAAAGATTTGGGGTGCCTGGGTGGCTCAGTCGGTTAAGCGTCTGACTCTTGATTTTGGCTCAGGTCATGATCTCACAGTGGATGGGTTCGAGCCCCACATCGGGCTCTGTGCTTACAGTGTGGAGGCTGCTTGGGATTCTCTCTCCCCCCTCCCTCTGCCCCTACCCTTCTCTCTCTCAAAATTAATAAGTAAATAAAAAATTAAAAAAAAAGATTACTCTGCCATCAGATACATCAAGGCAGAAAGGGTTCTTTTGGTTTAAGCCAATTTGGGATTGGTTGCTGATACAGGCTGGCCCACCCTTCCTCATCGTAAAGACTTCCGAACCAGGGCCACCGGGAATGGATTTGAGCCACGGTTGGCAAGTCTAAGGATGGGTCAAAATGAGGCCCTTCAGTCCAGTTCCATTTCTGTAGACTAGTTTTGTTCCATGGTGTTCTAATACCTTTGAATCTAATTCTTTCAGTTTGCAAATCATCTTGCCAGAGGCCCGACCACTCCCTGTTGCCTGGTGCCCAGATACTTCTCTGAATGTTACCTAGTCGGCTGGTCCCTTACTGCATTTGAATTTGGTCTCCTGGTCTATAGGGCAGGTGTTCAAAGAGGTGTTGAAGCCCAAAAGATGAGTGGACAGGTCGGAGCAGGTCATTAGATAGGATGAGAGGGGCAGAAAGACGGGCAGGAAGCCCGTTGCTAGAACAGACAGATAGACTGGAGCCGCTCCCCGAACCAGGGAGTGGAGACTGTGGAAAGAAATATCTTTGACAGAACAAGGTGGGAACAGGGACCAGAAGAGGCAGGTGAAGCAGGGCTGGGCTGTGGCACGGAGCGGTGGTGGGGATGATTCCTGGTGTGGCCTCAGTGGCTCCCCACCAGCAGGTGTGAACTTCCCTGTACCCCCAAGCTGGGACAGACCATCTGTGCCTTGCAAGCCCTAGGCTGTGTATCCAGGGTCAGTGTGCTGTCTCCCGGCCCCCGCCCGCCATCTGCGGCTGGCGCAGCATGGGGCCATGAAGGCAGAGTTCCTGGTAGCGTCGGGGTCGCGCTCCAAGTTGTAAATTCCCAGCTCTTCTCAATGGGCCTGGGGTCACTTCCTCTGTGTTCTCTTTGTCCTTCTCAGACCCCAGAGTCCAGATGAGGAGACCAAAGCCTGTCTCGTGATGGGCCAAGGGACAGAGAAGTTTGGAGCCACTTTTTACACTACCGCTGTGGGCTGGAAAACCTGGTTTCTTGGAAAAATATAAGCACTAATTGTAGTTAGCCCATAAGGTCACCGGGAGAATTGAACAAGGTCCTCTCGCAAACGTGCTTGGGATAGTACCCGACCCTTTGCGAGTATTCAGTAAATCTTGGCTAGTCCAGTGCTCTCCCGAGACTGGCAATTTGGTGAGTGTTTATTAGGGATGATAAACCACTGCGCCATGAACATTCCTATAGCACCAGGGCGAGGCTCCGTGCGCGGGATTTAGGTGAGGCAACTGACATGTGCAATTTCTCTTTCCTAAGCTGGGGGTAAAAAAACGTTGTGACGCATAAGCTCCTTTGACAAATATGTGTTCGAGTGAAATGAATTACCTCGAGACTCCATATCATCCAACTTGAACATGTTTAGCTGTGTCATAAAATTCTCAGAATGTTGGCTGGGATAATTCTTTGTGCACGAAGCTGAAACATGATAGATAATATTTCATTTCACACAACATAAAATTGCTGTATGTTTTGTAGATTCTCTTATCTGAAACTTTGGGTAGCACCATCTAGGAAAAAAAAATTGTGTTTCTAACTAAAATAGTCGTCGTAAAGAACAATCCCAAACCTGTCATTCTAAGTACACACTTCTCTGGAAGGCTAATGAGTGGTCAGATTTAGTACATAACAAGGTGTCCCATAATGACCTGGTCTTAGGACAGCTGGTGGAAACTGTGGTGTGAGAGACTCCAAGATATTGACGAGATTTCCTGTAATTTACAAGATCATTTAAATAAGACTCCCTATTTTCACTGGAAACCTCCAGTGAATTTCTAGATGGAAATTATCCCAAAAGGAAAAGAAGAAAGTGAAGGATGACCGTGGTTCTTTACATGAAAACCTAAACAATGCCGTGTTCTGCTGGAGCAGCAATTCTGTTTTGTGTTTTATTTTCTAAAAAGGCCAATGCCATTTATTCACTCTTAAGAAATACAAGATACAGGGGTGCTTGGGTAGATGGATCAGTGGGTTAAGCTTTCGACTCTTGATTTTGGTTCAAGTTGCGATCTCATGAGTTCGAGCCCCGTGACCTCCTGTTTAAGATTCTCTCTCCCTTTCGCTCTGCCCTGGCTTGCATGCTCACTCTCTCTCTCGCTCTCTCTCAAAAAAAAAAAAAAAAAAAAAAAAAGAAAGAAAGAAAGAAATACAAGATAAAAGTGTCCACAGAAAATCTTTGTTGATTTTGCTATCAAATTTTTGTTTCAAATGAAATTTATACTGTGCAGTTATATAGAAATGATTGCACTGTTTTTCTTGTTTGTCTTGTGATAATATGTAGTCTGTGAGATTTATGAGAACTTCTGCTATACCATCTGCTGGATAATGAGGTGGTCCTAAATACATAGAAGGCTTCTTCGTCAATGACCATTCCAACGTTTGGGAAAATTATATTGACCAACCTGCCATCCCCTTATGTAGTGATATAGAAGTGATACGGAATACACATTCCAGTTGCGTCTGTCTCTGACGTTACACGTAATTCAACAAGAAGTGTTAAGTAAACTAGATGAAGGAAATCCAAATTTTATAGAGGATTTTTTTATTGAGTAAATGACAAAACAATTCTACGATGGAGACTGGATATTATAAAAATATTTCTTCCCATATTAATTTATAATTCTGATGTAATTCCAAACAAATCTAAATGAAATTTTTTGTGGAAGTTCATACATTTATTTTATTATATTTATTTTTTTAATGTTTGTTTATTTTTGAGAGAACATGCGCGTGCGCGTGCGTGCGCGCACACACACACACACACACACACACACACACACGAGTGGGGGAGGGGCAGAGAGAGGGAGACACAGAATCTGAAGCAGGCTCCAGGCTCCAAGCTCTCAGCACAGAACCCGGTGTGGGGCTGGAACTCATGAACTGAGAGATCATGACCTGAGCTGAAGTCAGATGCTTAACTGACTGAGCCACCCAGGCACCCCTTTTTTTCTTTTTATATGTGGATGTCTAGTTTTTCCAATACCGTTTATTGGAAAGACTGAACTTTCTCCATTGAATTGCCTTAGCTCCTTTGCCAAAGATGGGGTCTCTTTCTGGGATCTCTATTCTACACCACTGATTTGTCTATTCTTTCATCAAAACCACACTGTCTTCATCAATGTAGCTTTATAGTACGTCTTAAAGTCAAGAGTGTTAAGTCTTCCAACTTTGTTCTTCTTCAATATTGTGTTAGCTAGTTTGGGTCTTTTGCCTTTCCATATAAACTTCAGAATCAATTTGTTGATATTCACAAAATATCTTGATGGAATCTAGGTTGGGTTTGTATTAAATCTACAGATCAGTCTGGGAGAAACAGACATTGTAACCATATTGAAACTTCCTATCCATGAATGTGGACTATCTCTCCATTTATTCAGTTTTTTATTTCATTTATTAGAAATTTGAAGTCTTCCTCATCTTGTTCTTGTATCTGTTAGAATTATACTTAAGGATGGATCATTTTTTTTGTTGCTAATATAAATGGTATTATATTTTAAATTTCAAATTCTAATTGTGCATGGTTGGGATATAGAAAACCTAGGTTCCCAAGAGCTAGTCATGGAAAAACAGTTACAGTTTTATTTTCTTTTTCTTAATGTTTATTTATTTTTGAGAGAGAGACAGAGCGCGCAAGCAGGGAAAGGACAGAGAGAGAGGGAGACACGGAATGCGAAGCAGGCTCCAGGCTCTGAACTGTCAGCACAGAGCCCAACGCGGGGCTCGAACCCACAAACCGTGAGATCGTGACCTGAGCCGAAGTCGGACTTTGCTTACCTGACTGAGCCACCCAGGCGCCCCTCATAAATTTATTTCAAAATAATAGGTTAAAGATAACTGGGTAGGAATAGCAAAGCAAATCTGTGAATTTTGAAAAAGAAAAGCAATACAGAGAATTTAACCTACCAGAACACACATAAATACACATGCATTTCATTCCCACCCCACAAAATGTTGTTTTGTAAGGCTGTTTAGACAAAAATGTAATGTGATGCATATAATTTCTCTGTTTTAATGTAATTCATAGTCCCCAAATCAACCCTTGCACATGTAAGCAATATCTCCTTCCTTTTAAAGTTGTTCTGGTAACACGTCCAGATGTACATTTCCCGTGAATAAACTTAATCTTTGATTAAATGTACCCTAATGCTAACACATTCATAGTGGGGGTATTTGGTATAAAAGTACAGTTTTCAGTTGTGTGAGTAATTAGCAATGTGTAAACACACTTTTGAGGATGGGAGCTTAACAATAAAGTATTTAAAATCACCACTAAGCCTTTCCCAAATAAAATGAGTCAGTGAGTAAACTGCTTATTCCTACCATGTTTGGTAAGCTGGGTTGCTAACTTTGTGATGTACCGCACATTCTAGAGAATGTGTTGTAATCAGGGGGAGCCTGTGTAATCACTCTGGCCTTGAAGCTCTTCTGGTTTCTTCCCAATCGTTTGAATAAATGTATGCAATACAGTAATAACATGTAAGTGCTATAAAATTATTCATTCATAGGCCTCCGTTTCCTTATTTTAGTATATCAAGGTGTTTGATGCACATTTCTTGACCACGATGTCTAAAGTGAATTCTCAGGGAACGTGGAGTGTGTGTTGAATGTATTGAACTATATTTTAATATTACATAAGGCTGTTTGGGGCCCAAGAAGACATTGAAAGGGCAAAGGCACTGAGGCAGTGGTTCACTAATTGGCCATCCCGGCAGTGGGAAAACCCGTCCGGAATTGTTACTCTACCCCCAGGCCGGGGTTTAAGTGCAAGAAATACGTGGCTCATTATGGGCGGTAACCAGCTGACACAGTCTAAGTCCTGCTTTTCTTATTATGGAAGGGAACCTCCCCTTCAGCCATACTGCGTGAGCAACATCGCAGACGGGACCATTCCACACGTGACGTATATGCCATCGGATGATGTGGGCTGTAACTATTAATTGACCTAATGGTGGATGATGGAGATTATAATTGTTTTCTTCCATCCACTTACCCACCTTGGCAACAACCATTTCTAAAGGCTGAATCTCTTGCAGCTAAGAGCTGAAGAGGCAGAGGCCAGTATGACTGTCCTTCTCCTGGGCCACGGACAGCAGTCACTAAGGACTGTTCTAGGGCAGGGATGCCTGGAGAGTGGTTGAAGGTGTGGAAGGGGGTGGCTGGGGGGGCTTACAAAGGAGCGAATGAACACAGAACTGATTCAGGACGGGTGTCAGGAAAATCAGGCGGTCCAGGGAAGAGGGTGGGGGACAGCATCGCAGGGGGGAACCCAGCCATTGCGTGTGACGGGACCTCGGGTGCCTGGTTTGAGAGGCTGTGCCATAACCAGGCTTGTCTGTCCGTTGCCCCAGCCCCGCCACGTGTCCTGCCTTCCGACGTGGCAAGGGCTCTTTCCTCTTGCAGTGAGCCTGCTCAGGACATCCACACGGGAGCTCTTTCCCTCCGTCAAGCATCCTTTCAAATCGCACCTGCTCTGTGAGCACAGGCCAAGCCCTTGCTTACAGTTGCAGCCCTCACCCCACTTTGCCACGCTTGATTCCTCTTCCTGGCTCTGTCATTTATTTTTCTGGAGCACTTTCTACCTTCTCCTGTGCTCTCACAATTATTTATTCATCCTGTTGCGTCTTCCCCTGCTAAAACGTAAGTCCCTGAGAGCAGGGTCTCTCGGTTTCATCTTCCGAGGTATTCCAAGCACGTAAGTGGTACTGTGCACATAGTAGGTGCCTTGCGAGTATGAGCTGAATGAACAGAAACATTAGGTCAGGCAGTCTTCTGAAGAGGTAGAAAACATGGTTTTAAAGGTAGTCAGCTTGGACTCAGAGGGGAGATCCCCATACCCACTGTTGTCACAGGACTGCTGCCACGGTCACTGTCATTTGGACTAGGAACTGGATCTTTCTGTCCCGCTGAGAAGGTACCTTCACCACCGTCCACGCAAGGAGACCCTTAGCTCTTAGCTCTGTCACTCACTTCTTGACGGATTTTGCCTGATCAGCAGAAACCAGGTGGCCTAAGTAATTTTAGTGGCAGGAAAACGTGTAAATGTGGTTTTGGAGTCACTGAAAGTCAAGACTGGAGGGGATCGGAATGGCAATGAGTGGGCCAGTTTGTGGTATCTGCCCTAAAGGACCCCGTTCTATTTAGTTAGCAGAGTCCTTGCTCTGGACAGGGGGTGTGTGTACCAGGCACATTTCATCTGTTTTTCCGGTTAGATTTTCTACCAACTCTCGAAGCTTGAATGCATTATTGTTAGCACTTTAAGAACTTACAAGCATGCCTGGGAGGCTCAGTTGGTTAAACGTCCAGCTTGGACTTGGGTCATAATCTCACGGTTTGTGAGTTTGAGCCCTACATCAGGCTCACTGGTGACAGTGCAGAGCCTGCTTCAGATTTTTTGTCTCCCCTGCTCCTCTCCTGCTCGCTCTCTCTCTCTCTCTTTCTCAAAAGTAAATAAATAAACATTAAAAATATAAAATAAAAATAAGAACTTGAAGCTGCAAGAGGTCAAGTAATTGCCCAAGGGCAAGTCATTGAAGTTAGTAAGTTGTAAAATCAAGTTTTGAACTCAGACAATTTCATTTTAGGGTCCGTGCTGACTATGCAAGCTCCCTACATCTCTGCTTCTGTTTATTTGTAACAGGAGAATGAAAGCTTTTACCTTGTGTCTACCAATCAGGCTCTAAGGTGCATTGAGGTTCATGACAATGCCATGCAGGACCAGTCAACTCTAGGCAAAGTCCCAAAGGTGGCAGAGTTTATTTTGTAAGCATTCGGGTGTCCACGGACCTCTGATCAGTTAGGATTGAGCTCAGCTGTAGGCTGTGGTATTGACAAAGGATAGACAAATAGACCATTAGAAATTGACTTGCTCACTTATAGACCACCAGACGCAGAGTTGACACAGCGGGCCAGTGGGAGAAAGACTGACTTTTGAAGTAAATGATAACATTTGACTTTTGGTTATCTATCCAGAAAACCAAAACCAAAACCCAATCTAATTTGATCCCACCTCACATCGCATGTAAAAATCCATTCCAGATCGATAAAAGCCTTAGATGCAAAAGACAAAACTTAAACTTTTAGAATAATGCAAAGGAGAATATCGACATAATGATGAGATTGGGGAAGTATTTTTTTAAAAGAAAAAAAAAACACAGAAAAACCCAAAACACACCCTCAGGTAAAATATTGACACATTTGACTATATTCAACTTAAAATATTCTGCTCTCCATACAAAAATTAAAAGACAAGTTGTAAGTTAGAAGAAAAATTTTGAAACAGAATAAATCAACAAATGGTTAGAGTCCAAAATATCTATGTATTGTTGATATATACAAGTATTTTGTGTGTGTGTGTGTGTGTATGTATGTAAGAAGATGGCAAAGGGGTAAGGGCATAAAAGACACAAAGAAGCATTGCATAGAAGATTTCTTTAGGGTTTTCTGTGAACCTCAAACTCAGTAATAATACCTAATACCTGACAAGATTTTAAAAACTACTATGTGAGGCCTCTGGGGACTAGACATGAGGTTTTCGAAGGGAGTTGGATGTGAGGCAAATAATGGGTACAGGACTCGTTTCCATTCACTTATCAGTCTTTACAATGAGGGAAGCTTCTGTTGAGGCATTGGGCACCCTGAATGAGTAAAACTCTGGCTTGAGGAACCAGGAGAGAAGCCTAAGGCAGCCTGAACAGGTGGAGGACAGACAACCCCAGGAAGGAGGAGGACGAGAAGGGGACATCCGATTCTGAGCAAGAGTGCAGGCCAAGGCTTGAGCACAACTTTGAAGCCCATGTGCATGGGACAGACTGACAGAAGTTGTAAAAGAGGCTGAAGGAAAATCTATGTGTCTTGGGTGACACCAGAGTGATGCTCTATACGCAGAGTACTTGGGATATACACAACATAGTTGGTACATTCTCAAATTATTTGACCTACAGAGATCCAGGAAAACGTGACCTGCTGTCAAAGGAGAGGAAAAGTAATTGATGTCAGCCCTGAGATGAGAACTTTAAAGCAGTATTAAAACTACACTTGGTGTGGTGAAGGAAAGTATTCTCATAGCAAGTAAAAGTACAGAAGATGCCAGTAGGGAAATAGAGAATGTGGAAATGACCAAATGGAAAATGTAAAACTGATAAATAAAGTACCTGTAATAATAAATTCACCAGAAGAACTCAATTGCAGAATAGTGTTTACTGACAAAAGAGCTGTGAACTTGAAGATATATCAATAGAAGATATCAAAGTGGAAGATGCGAGGGAAGAAAACTGATGGCATCTTAGGGACAGTGCAGTAGGAGTCTTAGAGGGAAAGGTGACAGGACAAGAGGAATCTTAGAACAAAAGGAGAGTGAGAATGAGACAAAAAATATTTGAGGAGATGGTGGTCAGAGCCTTTCCAAGTTTGGTGGAAGACGTAATTGACAGATTCAGGAATCTCCGTGAACCCCAGATGGGATCAAATCAAAGAGAACCGTGCTGAGGCACATCATGGATGGATGTTGCCATCCAATGATAAGGGAAAAACCTTGATATCACAAGAGAAAGGACGGCTCCTGCACAGGGGATGATCTCCATCGGCACAGGTTTATCATCAGGAGCTTTGGAGGCCATGGAAAGGCGGGAAAAAGTTTTAAATTGATAAAAGCAGAAACAACACCTGCGTCAACCCAGAATTCAATGCCCAGTAAAAGTATCCTTTTAAATTGAAGAACAAATGAAGACAATTTTCAGAAAAAGTCCAACTCAAGGAATTCATTTCCGTGAGATCTGCACTATAAGAAATGCTAAACAGAGTAGTTCAAACTGAAGGGAAGTCATGCTGGAGGAAAGCTGCGTCTTCAGGAATAATTGAAAAGCACTGGAAGTGAGGGATTTGAGGGCAACCATGAAAGACATTATTTCTCAATTTCTTTAAAAGCATATGATTTTTAGATTTTTTGTAAATGGTTTAAAAAAAATTTTTTTTTCATGTTTATTTAGTTTTTGAGAGAGAGAAACAGAACTTGAGCAGGGGAGGGGCAGAAAGAGAGAGAGAGAGAGAGAGAGAGAGAGAGACCCAGAATCTGAAGCAGGCTCCAGGCTCTGCACTGTCAGCACATAACCTGACGCAGGGCTCAAACCCACGAACCGCGAGATCATGACCTGAACTGAAGTTGGACGCTTAACCGACTGAGCCACCCAGGCGCCCCAGCAAATGATTTTTTGAAGTAAATATAATACTGTCTTGTGGGATTTAGAAATATGTACGTGATATATATGATAAGTAGAGCATAAAAAGCATCTGGAAAGGGTAAAAGTAGCTGGAAAGGGTAAATGGGTTAATACAGTTGCAGATTTCTGTTTTTTATGTGAAGGGTACAAATCGACTCTTAAGTAGTATGAAAAGTTAAGGATATGTGCTATAATCCCTAGAGTATCCATTTAAAAATGCAAATCTGTACAGCTAAAAAGCCATTTTTTTTTCAAAATAGGATTTAAAACCATATGATCTAAAAGAAGGTGAGGAAGGAGGGAAGAGAGAAACAAAACAGAGGGGATGACAAACCACTAATAAAATAGTGTACTTAATCTAACCATATCAATAATTACATGAAATGGTAGTGGATTAAACACTCCATTTAAAAGGCAGAGATTAGGGGGGCGTGGGTGGCTCAGCCGGTTGGACGTCGGACTTTGTCTCAGGTTACGACCTCATGGTTCGTGGGCTCAAGCCCCACATCGGGCTCTGTGCTGACAGCTCAGAGCCTGGAACCTGCTTCGGATTCCATGTTTCCCTCTCTCTGCCCTTCCCCAACCCCTCTCAAAAATGAATAAGCATTAAAAAAATCTTTTTTAAGGTAGAGATTATTGGCATGCATAATGAAGGATGAACTGTTTGCTGTAAAAGATTATTTACTTTAAATATACGTAATAGTTGAAAGGAAATGGATGGAAAAATGTATGCCATCTGAATGATAAATGTAAGAGGGCTGGAGTCTTTGTATTAACAGCAAACACATGCAATTTCAAAAACCAACATTTTTATCAGACATAAGCCATAGCAAACACATACTTATTTGTGTGCCTACTAAGGACAACCTCTAAATACATGAAGGGGAAATACCACTAGCATTGAAGGGAGAAACCGAGAATTCCACAAACATAGTAGGATATTAAAAAAAAATTGTAAGCATCTGATAGAACAACTACCCCAAAATTAATAAAGACCTAGAAGATGTAAGTCTGTTACTCACCACGATCTAATTGATTCAGACCACTATGTCCTGAAACTATAAAATATATGTTCAGCTGCACGTGGTATGTTTATCAAGGTAAACTGTGTATAATGGGCCATCAAACAAGGCTCAATACATTTGAAACTTGTGAAACTATATCCAGTTCAGTCTCTGACCATAAGAGAATTAAAGTAGAAGTCAGTAGCAGTAAGTTCTGTTGAAAACTCCCCAATACTTGGAAAATATAAACACCACACTTCTAAATAATCCACAAGTCAAAGGAAAAATCACAAAGGAAATTAGAAAATAATGAACCGAATGATAAGAAAAGTAGAAGACATTAATATTCGCGGGATACATGCAGTGTTTATAGGGAAGTTTATAGCTTTCAATGTTTATTTAAGAAAAGAAGAAAGTTCCAGAATTCGTGGCCCATGAACAAAAGCATTAGATAGGTCAGGCAGTCTTCTGAAGAAACAGGAACAGGTAGGGACAACAACAACAACAAAAAAACCCCCCAAAAACCAAAAACCAAAAAACACGTGAGAATATTGTTACCCACCAGAGAAATACCAGATTCAAAGTACGATGGGCCAGTAATTTAATCAGTTGTGCTTGGGCAACGCATCATCCATAAAATACCAAAAGGATGTGGTTTGGGGAGCTTCTAGGTTGGTGAACACATGGAGGTGCTGGGGTGGGATGTCGTGCCCTCAAGGGACAGGGAAACTCCGCGCCCTGTCCCCGTTCCTTGTTCAGGGCGTCTTTTCCAACTGGCTGTTCCTGAGTTGTATTCTTCATAGTAAGCTAGTGATTTAGTCAGCGAACTTCCTGAGTTCTGTGGCAATTCCTAACAAATCATCCAACCTGAGGGAGGGGGTCGTGGGAGCCTCCGGTCTGTAGCAGGTCAGTCAGAAGCACACAGGTGACAACCTAGACTTGCATTGGTGTCTGAAATGGGGCCGTCCCGTGAGACTGAGCCCTTCGCCTGTGGGGTCTGGTGCTGTCTCCAGGTGGACTGTGTCAGAACGGAGTCAACTGTAGGATCCCCAGTTAGTGCTTACAGAGAACTCTGGAATTGCTCGGTGTGGGAAAACGTGTGTGGAATGTGGAAGTATTCTGAGTATGGAGAAGCAGATTTTCCTTTCAGCTGTATGAAAAACCATGTCCGTCTACCATAACCCAGCCCTTCCACATTTAGGTATTTCCTGAAGAAAGATGTGGCCACACGAAAGCCTACATTCACAGTAGCCAACAATTGGAAATGACCAGTGCCCATCAGTGTATGAGTGGATGTACAAGAAGTGGTAAGTTCATAAAGTGGAGCACTACCCCCATGAAATGGGGTGGGTCACGGGTAGCCCACACTTGAAATCATTTTCAGAACGATTATTCCGAGTCAAAGAAGCCAGACACCAAAACGTATGCAGTGTTTGGTTCCGCTTCTGTAAAACACAAACCCACCTACAGCGATTGTTGAAGGAACAGCCTACTCTTCCAGAGTGAGGAACCTTTTGGGAGAGACGAGATGTTCTGTATCTTAATGCGATGGCTGTAATACATCGTGGCTGTGAATACGCATCAGAGGTCATTGAAATGTACACTTGAAGTGAGTGCCAAGAAGTCACATGGGAAGATGTGTCCCTCATCGGTGACTGGTGAGGTACAATGTAAATTAAAAGAGGATCGCTTTTTCTTCCGACCAGATTGGCAAGAAGAACGAGTTTGACAATAAAGGTCCTAGAAGAAAACAGGGCCCCCCAGAGGGGTGTATACAAATATTTATAGCTCCAATGCTCATAATAGCAAAAGGATAGAAACAAGTAGGTTCAAATGTCCACTTTTAGGCAAATGTAAACTAATCTGTGGCTCATTTAAACTGTAAATCTATACTGAATGAAAGTTAATGAGACACCTGTTTTTGTATCCACACAGATGATTCTCCAACACCTGATGTTAGGCAAAAACCCAAATTACATAGACTGGAATCCCATTTACATAAATTTCAATAACCTCCAAATGAAGCAACATATTGTTTAGGGGTATATACTGCATCTGGAAAAACTCTAAGTACAAATCGTAGAATGATAAACACCAAGTTTGTTTGGGGTGGTGGTCACCTGTGAGTATATGGAGTATGTGTGTTGGCGAGTGAGAAGGGTCTTTCAAAATTCCTTGCTGATGTTTCCCTGGTGACTATGGGTGGAGTACACTTGGGTGTTCTTTTACCATTAGTTTTTAAACCACGCAGATGTGAAGTATATCAAATTAGGTTTTCTTTTTTTAGTTTATGGAAAAATAGAGATAAGAAATAAAATTTATCAATCTTAAAGTGTCATAGGAAAATGCACTATACCGAATGAAAATAATAATGTGAATAAAATTTAATATCGAATATAGGAAACATGAGAAGAATGATAAATATAAATATTAATATAATTTTGATTATAATACATGTTTTTGTGTCAAATTCAATAAAATTACAGACTTACAGATTTGATCTAGCAATGCATGACCTATAACTGATACATAAAAATATTCAGATAGGTTGAAAATTGCTGTATAGAAACATTCAGGTACATTGGGCAAAAATTAAGCAAATGAATGAAAAAGCAATTTTAATTTTCTTTAATGTTTATTTTTGAGAGAGAGAGAGAGAGAGAGAGAGTGCAGGGAAGGGGCAGAGAAAGAGGGAGACACAGAATCTGAAGTAGGCTCTAGGCTCCGAGCGGTCAGCACAGAGCCTGACACGGGTCTCGAACTCACCAACTGTGACATCCTGACCTGAGCTGAAGTTGGATGTTTAACCAACTGAGCCACCCAGGCACCGTGAAAAAACAGTTTTAAAGAGAAATACAGTTTAATTCAAGACAATCACAAAAGACAAAGAAAAATATAATATACTGGAAAAGTGAATCAAAAGATACAGTACTTATTAATGACATAGCCTAAAAATTCAAAAAGCACCAATTGATACAATTTTAGGGAAAACAGATTTTATGCAGAGAGTTTAACACATTGGTTGGGAAATTTTCAACTCGAATGTATCAAAGTACAAAAGATACTAATCACCCAAAACATAGCAGTTCCATGTTTGTATATGTGTGTGTATGTATATGTGCACTGTATATAACTTTACACATAAAACCAGAAATTCCTACTTCTGCAGCCCATCTGGAACATTTACCAAAAAAGAGGATTCTGTAGGAGGCTACTATGCATATCTTAATACATCTACAGAAGAAAAAGAGTAGTCTAAGTTTACTACAAATTTTATCAGATTAGACCTAATTAATAAATGAATCTAAAAAGGACCCCACCTTTGTTTCAAAAAGCTAAAATCCTACTACGAAAACACTCCTTGGATTCAAAAGGAAATCATAAGAGCATTACTGGATGTTGAATGACGGAGTTAGTATTACACGTCCAAACGTGAGCGGCCGTGCGAAAGCAACCTCCAGATGGAACGTTACACATTTAACGACTCACACAGAGAAGACCGAAAACCAGCTGAGTTTTGAAGCCAACAACAACAACAACAACAACAACAACAACAACAAAATGATTATCAGAGTCACATCAAACAAGGAAGAAAGGAATTGTGAGGAGAGAAATCAATAAAATACAGAGGTAGGACAAAAGCTGAGTCTTTGAAAAGATTAATAATTAAATCTCCAGTACAGGTGATGAGAGAGAGAGAGAGAAAGTACGAGCAAAAGGCTAGAGTGGGGGGGGGGGACTGTAGTCACAAGGGTATTCAGTCAAGAATGCGAGGAAATTTCAAAAATTTCAACATCAGCGAATCTGTGAAATTATGTATTTCGAAAATTACAGGACAAGAGCCTCGGTATAATCTCCACAGATGAAGAAAGAATATTCAAGTCTATTTCTCATCTAAAAATCCTCAGAGGGGCTCCTGGGTGGCTCATTCAGTTAAGTGGCCAACTGTAGGTTTTGGCTCAGGTCACGATCTCGTGGTTCGTAAGATCAAGTCCCGCATCTGGTTCTGCGCTGACAGCGTGGAGTCCACTTGGGATTCTCTCTCACTCTGACTCTCTCTCTCTCTCTCTCCCCAAAATAAATTCAAAAAAAAAAAACTTTAAAAAATCCTCAGAAAACTAGAGAAGGTTCTTAATTCATTCCATTGATATTTATTGAGGTTCCTGCTATGTTCTAGGCTTTCTTTGTGTGCTGAAATATAACTTGGGATTTCATCCTTTTATTTCCATGTCCATATTCGTGCAGAGAGACCTATTCCTTCACGGGGAAGATAGTGTACCCACTCACAACTCTCATGGAAACATCTTATGAATTGGCAAGTTGCGTAACCGCCTGTCATTCCTTCACATAATGGTTTCTTGTTTTTCCTATTTGCCTTTGTGGATGTCAGCAGTGTCAGCACATACGTTGAATGTCGTCTTGGGACCCTACAGCAAAGACCCACGGTTGTCAGATGAACTGTAGAGCCACACAAGTACAGACTTCAAAGGGTAGACGCTTGTGTGTGTGTGTAGGTAGCAGCTGGCCTTTCCTTTCCTTGAAGACCCGGCAGGCATTCCTGGACAGGTTCTTTGTATTTCCTTAGATCAAAAGTGGCTCAACTCTAATTTTTTTGCAGGTGCTGAATAAAATCAGGATGAAGTGAAACAGATGGTTGCACCTCCCTCTTCTCATCTCAGTCAGCCTGATTAAAATGGTCATTCTTCCAAAACTCGTGTATCTCGTGCAAATGCATCAAATATTTCCACAAACCATATGGCCACTATCCTAACTTAAGCATGAGTAGATTTATGTGAAGAGTTGTTATTGGCCCCCGCTCTAAGAATGTGCTCTCGGAAGGTCTCAGAGGAGTTCTGATGAGTTGCTTTTGTTTGATGCACACCTATAACGTGTAGAAACTTTTATTCAAGGTAATAAAAATATTGTCATAATACCGTAAAGTATTAGTAGGAAGCCATCTGTAATCTGCACGCCCAAGAGTAATTCACTGTGCACTTGGCAAAAATGAGAAGACTTCTGGTATGTGTGACAAATTTGTAGTTCAGCCTTAACTAAAATTTTTAAATGTCCTAATAGCTTCAAAATAATTATAATTCTTTTCCTTTGCTTACTTAATCTGAATTTAACCAAACCCCATTCTTCACAGGGATCTGTGTTCAGCAAGCGGGTGTAGAGTTTTGAATGAATGGGTTGTCAGTTTATAGTTTCTGCTTCTGTGGCTGACATCTACTTGAAAGGAATTGAGCTGTGAAGGTTTGGGAATAAAATCACAGCTAACCCCTTCCTTCTTTTCAAACTACTATATATATATATATATATATATATATATGTATATATATATATATATATATGTATATATCTTTCACAGACACTTATCTGTGTGATGATTATGCACGCCCAGGGAAGAGTATTTCACAACTTCACAACTGGTCTCATCACATTAGCCTATTTTAATATTCTAGATCGTTTTAAACCTAAAGATCTTTGTGAGACTGCCGAGAGCTCGTAATGTGTTCCAGTGTGGAACATAAATTTATTCAGCACCTGTGAAAATAGTTCGAATTGCTTGCTGTTGTTTAAAAAAAGTCCATTCTGTGAAATCTGTTTGGGACTACTTTGAAGTAATTTTGGGGTACAAAACAGGGACTAAGTGAATCAGTCAGTGAATTAGTAAATTAGTAAATCAGTGAATTTTTGCTCAGCCCTTTCAAACAGGCTGGGGGGAGGAGCCAAGCTGTGGTTTCAGGCTGCAGGAGTCCTGTCCTCCCTAGGCATTCTGGAGGATTTGGGGTCTGGGTTCCATGAAGTGGGGGACATAATAAGATCTCACTTTAGGGAGAGTTTGTGAGGGTTCAACTAGATAACCTACATTTGTAAAGATCTTGTCCCAACAAGTGCCTTAGGCGCCCAGTAAATTCCCCCTGTCTGTAGGATTATTGATAAAATACTTTGATAATTGACCATTTATGACCATCTACTCCACCCATGAAAGATATGAAAGTGGTTAACATGTCTGGGGGGTGGATATTGTCCCTGAGTCCATTGCCTTACATATCTGGACATCTTTTCAAGAGGTTGATTAAAGAGGCTGCCCACATTTGGAAAATTCTTAAGTGAGATCTCTGTTGTATGGGGATTCTTGATTATCAGGTTAATTGAGACTGTCAAATTCTCCCTTAATTGCTCTGAAATTAAATTACCAATGAATCCCCAGGCAAAGCAAATGTTTCATTATTCACACAAACATAGGTCACAGGCTCAGTGTCCTCCTGGCACTCTGGCCCATATCCCTTATTTGATGAAATTATAAATATGCTCCTACTTAAAGTATTTAAAGGCTAATTACTGGCCCTTCTTAATTTAAAATGTATGATTTGAAAACAAATTGACATTTGATGAAATATTTTATTGAAGTAATTTAAAGATGTTTTGTAAAATATACAACTAATGTATTAGAGATGTTACATAATGTCCAGGCTTTTAAGAAACATTTATTTATTTATTTTTATTTTATTTTTATTTATTTTATTTTTTTATTTTATTTTTTATTATTTTTTATTTTTTATTATTTTATTTTTATTTATTTATTTTTAAAAACATTTATTTATTATTTTGAGAGAGAGAGACAGAGACAGAGAGTATGAGCACAAGCAAGGGAGGGGCAGAGAGAGGGAGAGACAGAATTTCAAGCAGCCTCCATGCTGTCAGTGCAGAGCTTAACATGGGGTTCAATCTCATGAACCTCAAGATCATGACCTGAGCCAAAAGCAAGAGTCAGATGCCCAACCGACTGAGCCACCCAGGTACCCTTCTGAGGATTTTTAAATGCTAAATAGACTCGATTATATTTTCTTCAGCTGGCCCGGAGCTTGATCTCACAACGTGAGATCATGACCTGAGCCAAAATCAAGAATTGGATGCTTAACCGACTGAACCACCCAGGCACCCCTGATGTCCAGTTTTATTAACTAATCAAGTAGTCCAAGTTCACTGCCACTGTGGCCACTTTCCAAGTATTCCAAAATAGAAAATTTTAAGACCTTCAAAAGTCAGTGGTGCAGGAAAGAATGTAGAGAAACTGCTCTTTTCAATGTACCCATTTTATTTTCTATCTTCCTCATGTCTCACTAAGGTTCTACAGCGTCATTTTGGTCATGGAAACTACCAACTGAATAAGAGAATATTCTTCTGGTGCTCGTATGTTGAGTCATTTGTTCCTGCTATCATATAGATCCTATATCAGGCCAAAATCTCTGGAGTCACTTCTGGTTTAAAGGTTATCATCTGCGGCGTCTGCCTGGGCGGCTCAGTCGGCTAAGCATCCCACTGTTGATTTCGGCTCAGGTCACGATCTATCTCACAGTTGTGAGATCGAGCCCCGCACTGGGCTCTGCCCTGAGGGTGGAGCCTGCTTGAGATTCTCTCCCTCTGCCCCTCTCCCCCACGTGTGTGTTCTCTCTCTCTAAAAACCATGGATAAATAAACCAAGATTATGATCAGTGTTTCCTCCTGAGACTGAGCCTGATGGCTCGCTGTATGCACACACTGTTGCCGTGTACCTGATGCACTCGATGTAATTAGCCTGTTTCCTCCGAGGGTTCAGAGGTGGAGCACTGTAGCTAGGGCTGCTGTAGCAAAAATACCACAAGCCGGGCAGCTTGTAATGGCAGACATTTATTTTCCGTGGTTCTAGAGGCTGCAAAGTCCTAGGTCAGGGTGCCAGCATGGTGGGATTCCCGTGAGAGCTCTCTGGCAAATGGCGGGAGGTCATCTCATTTCACGTGGCGGAGAACAGGGAGAGGAAGCGAGCCCTCTCCGGACTCTTGCAGGGGCACTGATACCATCATGAGGCTCCGTCTGCCTGACCTCTAATCCTCATTACTTCCCAAAGTCTCCACCTCGCAGTACCATCGCATTGGTGTTTTTGACATAGGAATGTGGCGGGACCCAAACATGCAGTCCAAAGCAAACAAACACCTTTCAAACCATTGTGGTCAGTGTCCTGTCACACCATCGAGCCGTGGTCCCTTTACACGACTCACAGTCCGTGGAGATCGACCCTTTGAGTCATTCAAACCCACTGGTTGGATAGGAGCCATGAGCCAGAATAGGTGAATTGAAAATATCCTCAGTCGTGTGGGATACTGCTGGGGCACCCAAGTTGCAGGTTTCAGGAACTGACCGTGTTCTAGAAAAGACAAAAGCGGTGTGATGAAGGCAGTGTGTGCTGATGACTTTATCCTCCAGGAAAAGCAGAGACCGTCTTTAGGACCTCAAGGGGATGCTGTCGCCAGGGAATCTTAGCTGCAGTTTAGTTGAGGACTATTTGGCTTATCTGAGGCTCGGGGACTGAGTATTCCTTCTTTATCAGGAGACCAGAGCTTCTCCTGAGCGTTTGAACTATCTCCATCAACAATCTACTCAGATGGATTTGGCTGTCCTGAGAGTGCCCGATTGCATCTGGCTCCCATCTGAGTGGAAAGTCGACTCACTCTACCAGGCCCCCCGTCCGTCTCCCACATGCTTTCCGTGTTTCCATGAACGTGACCCAGTCTCTCAGACGTTGGATGTTCCAAAATCCACCCTGCGGCTCAGTCCCAACCTGAAAAGCGACGGGTGCCCTTGGCCAGCTCCCCCAGTCGGGCACTCTAATCTTTACGTTTGGGTTCATGAGCTACGTGGAGGTGTGCTCCGGACAGGATTGGGGGCCGGTCATTGTCATAAGGGCTGCTGACATTTGTGTTATTTAGAGACCCCTGGGCATGGGAGACACGGTCATTCAGACTGGTGCACGTCTGTCGTGGGACATTTCCTCTGCTTCCTGAAATAGAGCTCAACCCTCCTTCCAGAACCCAGTGCAGAATACGTGACTCGCACTTGGAGAGTCAGCCCCGAGGACTTCCAGACTTGGTTTTTGGTAAGTTTGTGGCGACCTGATCCACGTATTTTGCAAGCTGTGAACTCGGGGTGGTAAGTGGGGCTAACGACTCCTATCTGCACTTCATACCGCGTGACTGAATGAGGTCAGCGACCTCTCACGCCCGTAGAATATTGACCGCGCTAGCAGATTCATGCGAAAGAAACATGGCTCAGAGTAGGCTTTCGCTGAGCTGCAAGGAACACTGGGCTTGTTTGGCTACAGTTGGAAGTTGACCGGTCAGCTACAGAGCCCCCGAGGGGGGTCCTCTTGTAAGCCTGCTCACTTTCCTGCGCTGATCACACGAGACCGTGATGACTACTCCAGCCTTTTTATTTCTGTTTTTATTTCTTATTTGTTTATTGTTTAAATGACAAGAAGAATAAATTGGTTTTGGAGATGGGGAGTAATTTTAGTCATGAACTTTCTTCCTTTTTTTTTTCTCTTAAAACTCACTGCATAATTATGCGCTTAGAAACCCGAATCCCGATGACATACCTCACCCTCTTCTGTTCCTGATTATAAATACTGGTCCGTATAACGCACCCCGACTCGAGCTTGTCCCCTCTGGTGTTGGTCTGTACTCGCAGGGGCCGTCTCTTTTTCCGTGGCTTTGGATTTGCCCACCTCTCCTGGGATTTATTACCTTGTCCTTTTGATCAAGGGGGTTCGTCACACCCCTTTCCTGCCCCTCATGTGGTTCTTGGCTGTTTTCACTAAAATTGCTTCTCAGGGATTCTTTCCCATAAAGGGCTTGCCCTGGATCCAGGTCTTCCTCTTCTTACCCCTTTACTGCTTCCTGGGCACGGTCACATCCCAGCGGGATGACGGATGTGCCAGTTTCCAACAGCACCCCCGTAACATCGGCGAGGATGTGATTAATAGTGGGCACATCTGGAAGCCTGATGTCGCTGTTTCCTCCTCTGGCCGAGGTCACTGCCCAGAAGGCAGGGGATCTTGGAGATGCTGGTGGCCTTTTATAGCCAGCGGCCGCATGTCCCCTGGGCCCTTGCTGCCGGTGGCACTTTCACATCCAGACCCTGGATGGAGACATCTGAGTAGAGGAGCCTAGTGGCTCAGTGTCTGGCTACCTCCATGCGGCATGCCTGTTAGACGGTCCCTGTCCCCCCTTTGGAGCCTCCTATCGTTACCCTGCTGCGTCCTGTCTTGTGGTCAGTCTGCTGTCCAAACCTGGGGCTTGACTCCTTTTTCCTGCTCTCATCATTCTGAGGACCAGAGTCCTGGCCCCAAGCCCAGTCCCCATGATGGGCCCCACTTTCCCTGAGTGCTTTGCTCTCACCTGCAGACTGGACCCCACCATGACCATTAGCTGGGTTGTTGTAATGGTTGAGGAAGGTCCTGAGAGCAGGTGTCGCACTGTGGAACAGAGGTCGGGGGTCAGTAGACATCCGTTGACTTTCCTTCTTTCTGCCTCCTGCCGGTGCCTCCCCTCCCTGCGGGCTCCAGCTTCATAGGTGTGTGCAGCCTCTATCTCCTGATTCCACTGAATAATGTTGTCTGCGTTTATCCATTCACTCGCTGAAGGATATTTTGGCTGCTTCCAAGTTTTGGCGATTATGAATAAAGCTGCTATAAACATCTCTTTCATTTTTAAAAATCTTTGCAGCCAAATGCAGGTGGCATTTAATTCTCTGCGTCCCTCCCCACCCCCAGTCCCCAGGCATGTTCCGTTCTGCCTGGGAATGCTGCCACTGGATTTTGAGAACTATAAAAAGACATCTAAGAAGGAAAGTGATTGTGCAGGGTTCCTGATGAATGGAGGGGATGATTCTGTTTCGTTTGTCTTGGAAGGTGGGCTTCTCCTCTGAGGCCCCAGGGACGTCGCCTCTGCCCCCCACGCCCCGCCGAGTGCCGAGTCCCACTGGAGAGATGCTTACGGGACGGTCTCCACCCCGGTCTTGGCTGGGCATAACACAGCCACGAGTGTACAAATCTTGGGGTGTCCCCCAGGAATATTTGATAGCTAGCACGCAGAAGTTATTGGCATGCATATTTCTATATGCACGAGATACATTGCTTTGCTTTTACCTGGTTTCAGATTCTAAGAGGAGCATTTGCCGGGTACCCTTGTAGGACACAGCTTTGCAGGTCAGCTTGGCTTGTGTCTCCTGATTGGGTTTCTAGTGCTCACTCCCCACGGGCCCTGCTATTCTTAGACTGTAGCTGGGCTCTGCCGTAGTCGTTCATTGTCCACTTTGAGTCTGTGGAATGTGGTTTTTGTTTCACGTTTTCCCATACTAATCATTGCAGACAATTGAGAAAAAAAATGTCTAAAAAATCATCAAAAACCTACAATCATGCTCTTATATAATGACTAATCTGCGCCTCTATATATCTACTAAACAAGGGTCCTGTCTGTCTTTTGTGTCATTGGCACTTTCCTCAGGGTACAGCCATGCTTGTAATATTAATTATTTTCATTATCAGCAAGAAAACAATTGCTTGGTTTCCTTAAAAGACTTGTAGCTTCCCTCCTGAAGCCACAAAGAAAAGCTATAAATAAGTTAATCTTGAAAAGTTCGGTATACAGTGCCAGCATTGTCTGAACATTTTCAGATAATTGGTTGGTTAATTGGCAGGTTGGTCTAATGATCTCTCCTTTGCCTCTCTTCCTTGGAGGGAGTAGAGAAGGAGGAGGTAGATATCCACACTCACAGTGGAGATCATTAATCATCTATCAAAGGTGAAAGAAATGTATACGTTCTGAAACCACTGGTGTTTTAATTGAGGAGGAAACATGTGAGCAACTCTTAAGCATAGAAGGCATTTGTTACGTTCTTGAAGTAAAACAAAGTAGCTTTTGGTCTGAACGTGGTTCCCCCTCTTCTGGAAGCCTCTTAACATTTCTATGTGACTCTTCCTTTACCTGTCACTAGGCATGAATGTATATTCCAAATGTGCTCTGAGCTACCGAATAAAATATATATAGCACATTTAGGAAGAGAGTGCTACTCTTTGGAAATTCTTTTCCTTAAAAGGGAAACTGTAGATATGCACTTTCTCGCCACACACACCTCTACGAATGGGCGTTTCCGGGCCATGCTTTGCAATCTTCAAAAGTCTCCCGGTGAGACTCTTCTATATATGGTTTGACTACAAGTCAGACACAGAGTTTCTCTTTTCCTTAAAGAAAGTAGCTTCAGGGAGAACAAAAACCTAGAAGTACAAACCAGCACCGTCGTCCAGACCTCCCGGGCAGACAGCTGTCTCTCTGTCCTTAGCAAAAGTGACGTCTTTCCTTCCTTCTCCCTGTGTTGCTTCCATTCAGCAGCAAATGTAACCATCACAAAGCTTTTTTGCGGGGAACATAGTTGTTTGGGGAGTTTTTGTGGATTATTTTTTAGGTGGTATTGTCATTTTTGAAAACAACTTTTATCCGGGCAGCAAAACCATTGCTTAGGTGAATCTTGTTTTCTGAGAAGGAATTCAGGGCACACCTGCTGCGTGAGTTCCTGGTTTGTTGTGCAGATGAATCGAATGGGGGCAAAAAAGCCAAAGCAGCACACTCTGCAGGTGCCGGTAGACTCTCATAGACTCTCATGTGCGTTAGAATTTGCCGTGTTTGAATGTTGCGCTTGGTGAACCTCCAAGGGTTGGGTGTTGTTGTTGTTGTTGTTGTTGTTGTTGTTGTTGTTTTTATCCAGTTCTGAAGACATGTACACCCTGATGAGACCAGCTGCAAAGACCCACAGCCCCTGACACGGCCCGGGGTCCAAGCAGGCCCCTGAGGGGTCTTTTTGTGCTTCTGATTCCTCCCGATTGCAGGGAGTCCCTGCGTTTCGACTACCGTTCGTCAGCCCTGGAAGGATTCCCACCACTTCTGAATATCTGCTTTGCGATACCCATCCATCTTTCACTTCGGATAGTTTGAGGTCAAAATACCCATTTACCAGTTACGCCAATATTGCATTGCCTCCGAGTCCAAAGAAAGATGGATGGGGCTAAATGTTTGAGGAGAGGAAGCCCACTGATGATTGTCTCCCTCCCACGAATTTGCTTTCTTCGATCTTAGATCAGAAGACCTGTCGATTCAGTTTCACTCATTCCTGTTATATTGTGTTTCTGTCATAGATTAAGTATTTCTTACAAATACTGTGTGTCCTTAAACATGGTGGGGTTAACTGGGCAGCATATAATATGAACACAATAATCCTAATTGATATTAACAATTTAGCATTGCTTTATTACCATGAGGAATGACCGTAGCTTTTGATTATTGATGAGTGTGGCATTTTAGACATACTGTTGTTAAGAATTACATATAGGGACACTGTCCTTTCATAAATAGGGCATAATACTCAGCCAAGCCACTTTCCCTGCCGTTGAAGTTGTACCTGAGATACAATGTTGGTTCCTGGTCCTATTTCTGCTTTTCTCTTCTCTTCTCTTCTCTTCTCTTCTCTTCTCTTCTCTTCTGTCTCTCTCTCTCTCCTTCCCTACCCCCTTCCTTTCCTTCGTTCCTTCCTTCCTTTTCTTCCTTTCCTTCTGTCCTTCCTTCCTTCCTTCCTTCCCTTCCTCCCTCACTTCCTTCCCTCCCTTCCTTCCCTCCCTCCCTCCCTCCCTCCTTTCTTTCTTTGTTATCTGCATTTCTTGGAAGAGAAGATCCTGCTTCCTGTAGAGCTGGTTGTAGGAACCTACACTGGTTGGTGCACCTGAAGTCAGAAAGAGTGAACCCTTCAGAACTATGAACACTTTGTATGACTGTATGTGTCTGCTTGCTGATATACTGTATGTTTATTTTTATCTCTATCTATCTATCTATCTATCTATCTATCATCTACCTGACAGGAATTGATCTAAAATTTGCATGCATTAAAATAAGAATGTAGACTATAGGAATGTCCTCATTGTAAACATACGAAAAATACACAAAATGGTCCTTTGCAGACATTGGACAACGGGCAGCATAGCGTAAAGATCCCTGAGAAGAGAGAAACAAACAACGTAAGTCCTAAAATTGCCTCAGATCATGGCCTGGAGGCAGTTTCCAGACCCCACTGTGCAGGGAGAGGAAATGGAAACAGAGCCTGGAGGTCTGGCCAAATTGAGGAAACTTGAGAATGGAATTTAGGAGGCCACGGTGGCTAAAACACTTGGGGCAGAGTTCTGTAGAGAAGGAACTGCGGGGAGCGAGCTGCTAAGCTCTTCAGCGGGTCTCCTCTAACCTCCGGCTGAGAACCGGCCTGCGTGTCCGGAGATGGGAGAAACCACGTCCAGGAAGCAGCAGACCCAGCCTTTCTGGACCTGGCTTAGCGCTGGTAAGAGCATGTGCCCCACCAGTCCGAGTGGAAAGCATGCAGAAGAGATGGGGGCTTGGTCCTAAGAAGGGTCACATCTTAACTGTGGGGCTAACAGTCCTAGTGTGAAGGCTGTTACTGGCCTGCCCACCAGAGCTCAAAAGTGACTTCATAAAAGTTGGAGGGGCTGCAGTGGTGAGACTGTGTGTCCGGACTAACGTGCACACTCTTTAAAGGAGTACAGCAGAACCCAGCACTCAGCACTGTGAAGTTCTCGGGCTCCAGTGACCAGTGACGACTTACCAGCCACAGAAAGAAGAAAAATACGAGTCATTATAGGAGAAAAATTAATCTGCAAAAATAGACCTTGACATGACAGAGATGATGGACGTAGCAGAAAAGCCTGGAAACAGCCATTATTAATCCTGAAAATATCTCAGATAATGTAAAGGTAAAGATGGATATAATGAAGACAGAGATGGAAGTTTTAACAAGATCTAATGGGAACGTCCACGGATCAAACACTGCAGCCTTTAGAAGCTGGTTTGCAGGGGTGAGAACATAATACGTCTACGTCTTTCTAACACTTGGGCTAAAATTCCTAATATTAACAGAGCAACTGAACTGGCCCAAGTTGGACTCTAAAAATCCTAGTCTTAGATACAACTTTTGACTTCTCTCCAGACTCTTTTCTTCTCAAAGAATCTGGCCCAGCAAACCCACCGATTGTTAGCTACTCTGTTCTCTTTTTTTTGTTGTTGAAGTTTATGTATTTATTTTGAGAGAGAGAGAGAGAATGTGAGTGGGGGAGGGACAGAGAGAGAGGAGGGAGAGAGAATCCCAAGCAGACTCCTCACTGTGAGCACAGAGCCCAATGTGGGGCTTGATCCCACGAACCGTGATTATGACCTGAGCCGAAACCAAGTGCTGGTCGCTTAACCGGCTGGGCCACCCAGGTGCCCCCTATTCAGGTTCTTTCCAGGTAATGTTGTCTCTCAACTTCCCTCCAGACATGCAGGCTTTCATGTCTGGAACGTTAAAGTGTCCCTTCTCTGCCACCTGTGTGTGTGCGTGTGTGCATGTGTTGTGTGAGTGGTGTGTGTGGGACATACCCATGTGTGTGCACATGCACACGTGTTGTGTGTATATGTGTATGTGTCGTGTGTGGTGTGAGTGGCACAGGGCTGTATGCTGTGTGCTGTGTTGCATGCATGTTGTGTGTGTGTGTGTTGTGTGTTTCATGTTGTGCGGTAAGTTGCACGCATACATATGCATGAGTGTGTCGTGTGTGCTCACGTATTGTCTAAGTGGTCTGTGCGGCATACGTAGGTGTGGATACGTGTGTGTGTATGTGCTGTGTGCATGTATTGTGTGTGCTGTGTGGGGTGTGTGGTGTGTGTGTGTCTGTTATTCCCGTTGGCTCCTAGGGCTCACCCTGGCCCCCACGCCTGGCATTCTCCACTTAGTCAGAACTCATCACGCTTCCTTTTAAGTGCTGTTTATGTGTGTGCATCACACAAGACCATGAACCCTTTGACAGAGGGATCATGTCTGTCGCTGTCCCCCGGGGCTTGGTGTCTTAGGTGAAACATGGCACCCTCATGCCGTCCTTAGTCACCATGAGACTTGGCAAGACAGGGCTCAGTTTGGAATCTAGACCCCACCAAACCTTGGGAAATTCCCAAATACTGAGCTGTGTTAACTTTCACTTGGGTGGTGGTCAGAAGACAGTGGAAACAGGGAGGGGCGGTTTTCCCAAACACTTTCCAGTGTGATAAGTACTCTGTGCAAGATGACCCTTCTACTTTTTCCCTAATCCCCTTTTCTCGTTGAATATGCTTCTTTTTAGTGCTAGAAATGATTAAATCTAGTAGTTTTCCTGAGGCTTATTTTAGTTTATTGTCTCATGACCCAGATGGGAGGTTTATTTTGCTGCAATATTTCTAGCCTGTTTTGCAAAATAGTTGATTCAGCCAACATATGAATGGACAGTGCACTTTGGGTTAAAACAGTTTATTTCTGGACTTTGCTAGTTTTCTCCGTCACAGGTCGTTTATGGGGTCTCTTATTTAGGCAGTGACTTTTTTTTTTTTTTCCTTAAAGCACTATTGTCAAATTCACATTATCATTATCACCACAAACTCTTTTTGTCCAGGCTGTTCAAGAACCGCTATTGCCTGAGGCTAAGAGAGAGTTGACTGTCTTTCCCGAAGGAAAACGCCAGAAAAATCATTTATCACTTCATCCTTTTCCTTATCAAGGATTTCTTCTCACAGACTGAGCCTTGTCCCTGAGGCTGTTTGGAAATTGACAATTCAGGAAGAATCAATGGGGAGCTGCATTTTTGATGGATGAACCATTCGAAAATTCTATGGCATTCTTCCCATGACCTTTTCTGAAGACAGATAAATAGCCTTCCAAAGGTTGCATTTTATTTTATGTTCAAAAAAAAGCCTAGCCAGTCAAGGTGTATTAGAAACAATGAAGTTACATTCAGCTCTTTCACAATATGAAAAAAATAAAGGGGGAAAAGACAGTGCAACTTGGGGATGTCTTCTGGAAGAACAAGATTTACAAATTCAGAAACTTCAGTACAACAGGGCTCTGAAGTCACAGAAGCTCTCTATTTCCACGAAGATGATTTCTAACACGATACCCCGCCCTGGTAGCTACTTTGTGCTTGATACATCTAACTCTGACGTCACCCTGCCTGTGCATATCTGACACTGTGCAGTTACCATCGGGACATCTTTGATTTCACGGCCTGTGCTATATGACAGAAGAAGAAAGTACATCAGAACAATACCATACCAACAAGATGAAACATGGCCTTAAGAAGGTCTCAAGATTTAAATTCAAGGAGGCCAAGAGCAAATGTGAGGAACGGTTATAGCGTAGGAGGCAGGAAGTACTCCGTGTAGTTTCTTACAGGATTTGAATATGGAAATGGAAAGAAGCATCCTGAATAATGTAAATAATGATACAGGAAACAGGTAGAAACTATCGAATGGATGGAGCCAAAGCATGTGACCACTGATAGAAAAAATGCTTTTGAAGAACCGGCAAAGAGGTGACGAGGAGCAGTGAGGAAAACGCTGGACTGTCAATGAATCGTATTCCCAAATTCTGCCCGTGGTCTGTCAGAGTTAATACATCTTGAAATGTTTAAAATACAATTTTATTTAACTGATTTCTTTGTTTTGCTCTGTTGTGACATGTTTTATACAGTTTAGGCAAAGTGGAAAAAGAGACTCTCGTGTTCCACCACAGTGAGATTTCACATGGATCTGTCACGTACATTAGTGCCTTTATCCAACATAACGGGAGATCCTGTGTCTTGAGTGTTTACTGTAGTGTGTTATCCACTTTCCATGCCGTGCCCGCCTTCTTCACTCCCTTGCTCATCCTAGGGTGACTGAATTGTCGTGCTGTCCACTGTACAACGTCACACAGCGATTGGACCGATGACTGCAGGAGTTTGTAAGAACTCTTCAGGAGGCAGTGTGACCGTAGAGCATCTCAGATTCCTATTTTGAGAGATTTGTCATTCGTGTTTTTCACGTCACCTATTGTTGTCTTCATAAATTCACCAGCAAAGCACCAGCCCAGTTAAAGATGAGGAAATGGGGCGTTACACTCTTCTGTTGAAATAGTCTCCGTGAAAACAAAAGTTGACGCGAATTATCCACAAAAAGTGATAGAAGCTATGGCAGAAACCACTTGAATAAGAGACCCTGGCTATGTGTACAAAATTCTATAACTCGAGTGAAAAAGGAAATAGCCAGCTTTCCAAGAATGAGATAAAACCCTAAACATAAAATATTTCCAGCAAAACCCCAAAGTACGAGAAATAATTTTCCACTTGGGACATGTGCAAAGAAAACTCTCTGTGAGCCTCAGAGGGGCTTCACTGTATTTGTGAGGAGTTTGTGGAATAGTATAGATGGGGGAAAGAAATTCTTTCCTGAGTATAGATGTTCATTTTTTTATTGATGTTTTCCTCTGAGTCACTAAAGTGAAACACATTTTCCAAAATGAGAATATTTCTTAGAATTTCAGGTAGATTTTGCAAATTTTTTTAACATTTTCTTTTGTTTAACATTTATTCATTTTTGAAAGGCAGAGAGAGACAGAGCGTGAATGGGGGAGGGGCAGACAGAGAGGGAGACACAGAAACAGAAGCAGGCTCCAGGCTCCGAGCTGTCAGCACAGAGCCCGACGCGGGGCTCGAACTCATGGACCGCGAGATCATGACCTGAGCTGAAGTCGGCCACTCAACCGACTGAGCCACCCAGGCGCCCCTAGATTTTGCAAATTTTAAAGACGTTCCATCTTCATTACCTTGAAACCTTCATTAAGTGCAGATTATGGGCTTGGCACCAAGTAAAGGGAAGGAAAAGTAATACAAAAGTTGCTGCTCACAGGACCCCAATCTAATAAAAAAGCAAGTTTGCAATGCAAGAGGGGTAGAGACACGTGACAGTGTGAAACGTTACTCGTGACGGGAGCAGGTGAATGCTTCCCTCACCGACTGCCGGTGCCTCCACATTTTCCTGGGTCTGCGTGTTGGGACCATGATTATTTGAGCCTTTTTCTATAAGGATTTGTGAGTATAAGTAAGAAATTTAGTGATACTAAAATTTTACATGATTGTGAACCTAAGAACACCTGGAAAGAATAGTATTTTCTGCCATAGAGGTACAATAGGAAAGATGTGTGACGTCACACATTATAGAGCCTCTAGCCATGGGTTCAAATGTTGTCAAAGGCTCTTTAGGGAAAGAATGAACTCTTTCTTAGTTGTTATTTAGAGAGATTCATAATTCCATCACATTATTCACGTGAAATATGTCCATCAAGAGACCGGCAGAAGTAGGAAAGAGGAAAAGGGAGTGTCTGGGTGGCTCAGTTGGTTAAGCGTCTGACTCTTGATTTCAGCTCAGGTCATGATCTCACGGTTTGTGGGTTCGAGCCCTGCATCAGGCTCTGTGCTCACAGCGTGGAGCCTTCTTGGGATTCTCTTTCCTCTCTCTTTCCCTCTCGTTCTGCCCCTCCCCTTCTCTCTGTCGCTCTCAAAAATAAATAAACATTAAAACAATTTTTTTTGGAAGTGGAAAATATAAGGGGAAAAGAACCAGAACCCAGTTAGTCCTAACATTGGGAGGGATTAGGTCAAGGCTGTGGATCTCGAGCAGGGTGGTCATGGCATTTCTTGTTAACATGTGGTCAACATCCGTTTAGAGGACCACCTGTGGCAGGAGGACCGTAGTGGCACTATCAGTCTGTCCCCAGTTCAAAGACCTTTTGTTGTTAACCGAGCGCCTCTCTGGGGATCTCACCTCCCGCCTCTAGCGTCTCTGGATATTCCTCCTCGTCCTGTCGAACCTTCTCTTTCCAGGAAGCTCCAGTGAGCAGAGCATTGGTGCTTCCCTCTTACTGTATCCCCAGGGCTGATCCCATGGCCCTGGTCTTTTCTCATCTCACTTTGCTGCACATCCCTGCATCCGTCGTTTTATCTAGCTCTGTTCTAGACAAAAATTCCATACTTTGGAGCAGTGTTTTCCAAAATGTAACGAGCAGAATGTGAGTTTTATGAGACCTCAACACATCCTTGCTTCCCAACAAACAAATGAGTTCTGAATTGTTCGGTGCCTATTTGCAATGTATATTCACAAGTTCGAGAGTCTGAAAACTCCTTGGGTAGAAACATTCTTGGTACCTTAATCTTTCCAGTTTTTAACATGTGTTTTTAAATATTTTTTAATGTTCATTTATTTTGAGAGAGCAGGAGAGAGAGAATCCCAAGCAGGCTCCGTGCTGTGCGCACAGAGCCTGACTACTGGTTTCGGTCTTACAAACCGCTGGGTCATGACCTGAGCCAAAACCAAGAGTTGGACGCTTAACCGACTGAGCCACCCAGGTGCCCGCGTTCCAGTTTTTCTACATAGTTACATGGCCGTGGGATGATTGGGGCAAGGCGTACCTCAGCCTGAGTGCTACAGATTATGGTCCTGGGAAAAGCTGAGTTCGACTACCATGATGCTGTCACCATTCACAAATCCCCAGGAGAAACACAGAGCAGTCCTAAAGCCTGGCGAGGCCGTCTTCAGAATTCTAAAAATTTAGCAATCTCAATAAAGTACTGAGACTATAAATTACCCAGATTCCTTTTCTCCATCGACGCTCTCCTTTTCAGCTGTTAGTATGTTTGGAGAATGTGCACAACCAATATGCATCAGAGGCTGTGATTGCTGAGGGACAGTGTAGAGGCCTGATCGGGTCACCTGAGATATTGGGGGGGGTACAAACTGGGAATAATGGGGAACCCCAGCGGGCTCAGAGAAAAGGCCATGAGAAAACACGTCAGGATACCTTTAATCAGAGGGGTAACGGTGGAGGTGGGCTTTCCTGTGACATAAGGTGAATTACATAGCCTCCCCAGCTCCACACACTCAGAGAAAGTCTCTAATCAGCCAGAAGCAAGTAAGGACTTTGTTTAGTCCTGCTTCGCAGAGTGTGTGAGTGACCGTGAGGGTCCTTCGGGTGAAGTCCGCTTGGGGAAGATGAGGAAAATTATAAGGCACCTTCAATGAGGAGGGCAAGTAGTTTGTGTCTCGTTGAGTCTACTGAAATGCCACCAGAGGGGTTGTTTCAGGTGCTGTTTCATGGGATAATGACTAATCACTGTTGTCACCAGGGAGCAAAACACAGCTTTATCCTCATTGTGGTCTTACTTGCTTGCTTGGGAATGACAGGATGTGCTGGGACACCTCTGAGTGGAAGTTGCAGGTCAGTGACAAAAGCCCATTAGCTCTCTGAGAGCTCAGAAGACTGCATCCCGTGAGTCGCTTGTAAGCACTGAGCAGAAATCAAATAATTATCCTGCAAACAGCCCTTCCGGTGAATGTTGTTAACGTTTTTTCAGGAAGGGATATTTAGCGTCCGGTGTTCTGTTTTAAATATTTATGGCATTTTATCATTCAGACCACGGCGCCCTTGGGAATCCAGTGGGTCTCTCTATCTGTTCCTTTCCAAAGCTCTTTAGTGCTTGTACAGGGGTGCTCACTGAGCACTTACTATGTGGTCCTTAAGTGCAGTCTCTTATTTGTCCCTCACACGGCTCTGAGGACAGCATTACCATTATCATCACGATCTTACAGGTCAGACAGCTTGTCTTGGCCAGGCTCATGCTGTCTCCAGGCTAAGGATTCTTCACGACTGCTCTGTGTGACTCCTTTCCTGTCCTGTAAAATATGTCCTGAAGAAAGAAATCCATAACTCTCCTGTGTCTAGACTCTGATATATTCTCATCATTTGCCTGTGTTTTGCAAGGAACGTCGCCTCAACCAAGTCCCAGATTGTTAAGAGTGAACGTTAGCCAATGGCTACTTTGTTTAGTAATTCTGTCTAATGTTGTCAGTAATAAAACACATCATCAAACATTTGGAAAAATCATACATTAACTAATAGAAAGAGGAGAAATAGGAGAAAGAATATAGCAGTGTTTTATCGTGGCCAATTTGAGACAGCATTTGGCTTTTTTTTTTTTTTTTTTTTGGTCATCTCCATTATAGTTCCAATTACCGAGATATTTAAAACCAGTTTAAGAAAAGTCAACGTATTGAAAAGAAAGTAGAGAAAAAACATTCAGGCCTGTTCAAACAGTATTCTTCTGCAAATGGGTGTCCACAATTGTTAAGCGGTATGAAAACAGCAAAGGTGAATTTACAGTTCACTTCAATTTCAGAATTTGCTATAAAGCAAACATAACTGCTTTGCTGTGTGTTTTAAAGATTTTAGTTTCTCTTGTTTTTTGTGGTGTTTTGCATAAAATACTGTTGAAGACATTGAATGGCAACCAAAAATTACCCCATTGAGGCACCTGGGTGGCTCAGCCGGTTAAGTGTCCGACTTTGGCTCAGGTCATGATCTCACAGTTCATGGGTTTGAGCCCCACCACCGGGCTCTGTGCTGCCAGTGTGGAGCCCACTCGGGATCCTCTGTCCCTCTCTCCCTGCCCCTCTCCTGCTTGCATGCTCTCTCTCTCTCTCTCTCTCTCTCTCTCTCTCTCAAAAGTGAGTAAACATTAAAAAAATACTCTCCCGTAGTCTGAAGGAGGTAATCCAGCATGATGGTGATGGCTGAGCTCCGGGGTGTGACCCGGGATGGTATTCCCGCCCAGACGCCTGTCATTTGTCTGTTGATGGGTGAGATTGTCCTCCACCTTGGCTGGAAGGGCAATAGGAAGTGCTTCACAGGCTCGGGAGACTAGCAGGAGAACGCACGTGAGGGACGACGTACCCTAGCTGGCTCACTGGAGGTCCTTGCGAGCTCAGTGATTCCTGCGGGGACCGTTAGTACAAGCCCTGGAACCGTGAGTTAGATGGCACGTGTTCAGGGGTTTGCTACTTAGAAGGTCCGTGATGGTCCACTTCTTTTAAATACGGTCATTTCAACTTCGTATGGGTGGAATTGAATGACTTAACATTTTCGATCTTAAACATTTGTGTGTGTTTAGAATTGCACATTTCAGAAAAAGAAATCAAGGAGAGAACACCCTGTGCACACCATCCACTCTCACACCGTCCTACGGGCCGATGTCTTCTCTGATGAGTGGAGCATTCCTCGACACTCTGATTTTAAAAGTTTTCTTCTCTCTTTTCCAGCTATGGTTCCTTCCCTATGAGAAGTCATTTTGCTTCGCTTTCCTTTGCCCGACATGTCAACGCTCACCTTGAGAAAGAATTTCAGGCAGCTGGCCAAATCACATGCCGTTTGCCTATGTCAATATTTACGCTGCCTCTTCTCTGCGTCTACTCAAGTTTGTCTCCTCCGGAATTAATGATTAAGTTCTCAAAGGGATGTTTCATTTGATAAGGTTGTTTTTTTATATATAAAACTGCAGGCTTTTTGAATTTAGAAAAAAATAATCACATAAACATTCTAAAAATAGAAAAAGCCCATGTTAGAAAAGGGAAACTATGTGGTCAATTTCTGCCTCACTAGACGTGAAAATTGCTATTGTTTTTTTCTGCAGAAGTCGTTCACCCTTGCGTGTGATTTGACAGAGTTACGATCATAATGTAGATTCTTTTTAACACAGAGATCACTTTCAGTCCCTCCACATCACCTTCAGGTTCGGCCAATACCTGAAGACGCTATGAAAGGGGGGGCAGGGATTTGGACGCTAGATGGAAGGAAATGCAGGACGTTGTGGAGATGGTGTGTTATGGGGTGAGGGGTGGTGACTCCGAGTATGGCCTCTGGGATCACGCCATGACCCCCGGTGCCACGCTGCTCCGTGGCTGTGACCGTCACCCCTCTGGGCTCCAGGGCTTGTTCATTGAATGGGGCTCTGATCTCCATTCAGCACCACCAGTGCTGGTGTGAGGGTCGAATGAGGCCCTGCAGGCAGAGCAGTTATTAGCACACTAGGTGGCAGTGATTGCCATTGGTGACGTCATTACCCTCCTCCTGCCATCGTCACCCTTTCTTTGCACCCGCTACTTACAGAGTGTGGTGTCAGACACAGGGCTGGGGGAAATGATGGTCAGCGAATGCTTGCGTGTTCTTAAGCTTGGCCCACACATGGAATCATGACGGGAGATCATGACAGTGGCATTCCAGCCTACTTATTACTCGTTATCATTTCCAAATGTGTCGGAGGAGTCTCTTCAGACTTCTGTCCTCCGCGTGAAAAAGAGGGCTTCTGTTTCCTGCTCAGGATGAAGAGCTGTGTCCAAAGAAGAGCCAAAAATTGGATGGATTCGTCCACCTTGCTACTGGCTGATCTCCATTCCAGGAGACAAAACATGGAACAAGTCAAGGGGGATTTATATCGCATGTAAATTCTTGTCACGTGGAAACAGTCTAGGTTTACAGAAAGACCTAACCACTTCTGCACTAAATGACGAGTTGCAGAAACTAGGAGAACGCCATTCAGGTCCAAACAAATGACCAAAGCCTCGGGGATGAGTGGCTTCAGTTGTAATGCAGACAGTGATTTTAATCGACTCCTGGTGCTGTCAGTCAATGTCTAGTTTTCTCAGGCTGGTGCTGTTTTGGGTTCACCTTGTTCACAGAAGTGTGGGTGGTTAAATCCCCAGTTAATGCTTAGTTGGCCAGACTCTTCCTGCTTCAGCATTAATGTTCTTTACAAGTAGATACTAAGGTCCCATCCACTCTGGAACCCTCTGTCACCCATGTCTCTTATGCTTTGTCTTTTCGGAATAATTAAATTCCCAAAGGAACTTGATACCTTGATTTCACGTCCAATGTAACTCAACTCTGAACCACAGTGCAAAAAGCCGGCAGGTATAGAGATCATCCAAGACTACGCACGCTCGTAGAAGGAAGAGAGGTACCCTGCATGGGTGAATATTTCAGAAGCAAAATACACTCACGGGAAAGCTAAATGTAACAAAACGTGCAAATTTCTGCATTTGTGGCTACAGTTAGTGAGAGGAATTAAACACTGGGATGTTTGGCTTAAAACATCCCAGGCTGATTTTCCTTTGTGATAGCTGATGCTGTGTTAATCACGAAACGTCCCTTTCAGCGTGCTGAGAACCTCGCAACAGGCTCCCAGCGACTTCTGTCTTACCCTCACAAAAACATACGAGACAAATACATAACTTAGGAAGTTTAACCCTTTGAACAGACCTCACGGGTGTATGGATGCGGCCTGAACCAGATTTATGTTGGGGCAAGCTAGGCCAATGTATTGTCTGTGGCTAATTGCCACTGGAATGTGGATCATAAAAAGGCACAAAAGGAGGAATCAAAATCAACACACGTGAGAATAGCTCTCAAAATGTTAAGCCTTTTAGTTTTTGAAGGACAAAATTATTTGATATAAGCAGTGGTTTTTTTTGCATTGGTGAACGCCCCTCTGGCTTCTGCCCTCAGAGTTTGACAGAAACAACTCTTGCAAAGGACACTGGTTAAGATCACCGAATCGAAAAGGTATTTTTTTCTTCCTCCTTTCTTTGAAGTCCTAGCAACATTTGATGCAATAGACTGACTACTTCCTACTTCCTGAAAACTTTTCTTCTCCTGGTCTCTGCAGTATCCCATTTTTCTGGTTTTTCTTGTACTATGCCAGATGGTCTGTCTTTGCTGGGTCCTCTTTTCTGCATAAATCTTAAATGGTGACTTTCCACTAGGCTCCTATCCGGGTTGATGGCTTCAATTACTGCCTAATTGCTAAGGCCTTTCCGTTCCAGAGTTCTGACTCAGGCTTCTGTATCCGAATGCTTATTAGACATTGTTACTTGCCTGTTTCAACGCATCTCTATTTCAACGTGTCACAAACGGGACCCTGAGTTTCTCTCGCTTCCTCTTCTTGCACCCACCCACGGTGCCCGGTACTGGCCCCCTTTAAAGTCCCATAGCTCAGTGAAGGGCCCCTTCATCTACCTGTCTTCACCAGGATGATTGTACACTGGGGAAAGGAAATGACCCAGAGTTTCTAGGGATCTAGGGATTATAAAATAGTGTCTCTGATAGGACATTAATCTCTAGAGACACAAAATATCATGATGGTTTGTTGGCAAAAAAAAAAAAAAAAAAAAGGCAGCAGGTGATAGATGGAGATGTGGCATGAATCTGCTTCACAGAGGATTCCAGTTAGGCCTCGAGCTTATCTGTAGCTATTTACGGAGTCGAGGAGACTAGAACTATATTTAACAGCTACCAGAATCCCCACTGAGCTCTTCTGACCATTGGAGTAAGCACTATTATGGTAGGAAGGACCCAAATGGAAATTCCTGGAAATGCGCTCATCTTCAAAATAGTAAGCTGAATTGCATGGGAGAGTGACAGAGATTTGTGTCTCCATCAAGGTGTCAGGACGCAGAAGTGGGGACTCCTATCACATCCGCATCTAACTCGCCCCTTTGGCTGGTGGAAAAGCCAGACGGGTCTTGCAGACTTGGATTATCACAAACTTGATCAGTGGGGATAACAGTCACAGCTGTCGTACCAGATGTGGTGTGTCCGTGGGAATAAAGCAACATCGCCTCTGGCCGCTGCTGCATACCGTGCACCCACTGATTGCGTCAGCTTTCTTTGCAACGCCCGTCAGTAGAGACACCCAGAGGAAGTTTGCCATAAACCTTTGTGGCCGTACCACAGGGCTGTGCCCCACCTCCTGCTTTTGTCGCCACAAGTCCGGAGGAGCCGTGACTATGCCGTACGTTCTTGCCACGCTGGTCTGTTACATCAGTCACGTCACGCTACATGGACGGGGGAGACGGTGTTCGTAAGCAACCTCATTGCTAGCGTGAGGGGATAGATAATCACTGTGGGTCTCCAGATGTCTGCCACGCCGGGGAGCTCGTCAGGGGCCACTTGTCTCACGTGTAAGGATGTCTCCCCCACAGTGAGAGGCCAGCTGCAGGGGCATAGCCGTCAGAGGATCTCCGGATCTGGGCACAACATAGATCGTGTTGGATTTTGCTGCTGTGACTCCAGGTGACCTTCAATCGCTAAGCTTTGAAAAGAGTCTGGAGTCAGAGGAGGCTGTGCACCGAGCTGAGGGATGGGGGAAGCCATCTTACTACCCGGCCCTCATTCTCTGGTAGATTCAGTGGTGCCTACGAGCGCCTGTGGTAGAGGGACTTGATGCCTTCTAGGGGTTCTGGCAAGCGCCTGTCACAGCGTCACACACAGGCCTAGGGGTTTTGTGTATGACCACGCCCACTCCTGACCACAGTATTCTGCATTTGAACGGCTGCTCCCGCTTTCCCTCTAGACATAGAAGCAAATAACCTGGGTGCCATAACCTGTCAAAAGTGAGATTTATACGAAACGTAGGGTCTTAAAATTGTATTTTGAATGTGCCCAGCTGCATTATATCATAACATCCATGTTATATATTGAATATGCAAGACTGGACGTGAGCAGGTGTGCCAGGCACGAGTAAATTGCCCAGGATTGACGCCCACGGGCCTGCTTCTGTGGCTTTGCTACCCTCTTCCTCATTACATATTAAGAGGCCGCATAGGGAGTTCCCTGTGAGCTGACAGAGGAGAGAAGGTATCTACCTGGCTTACAGGTAGGCTGTTATAGCCCATCCACACCAGCTAAGAGCTGATGGCCACCATCCCCCAGCCCCCTCGGGGTGGTCAAGAAAGTTAGCGCACACACCTCCAGCGGTCTGCTGGTCGTCCAGTTCGTGGAAGGGGAGATGGCCCGATGCTCAGATCTGATTCTTGGACAGCAGTGACTTGGAAGATTGGTGACCAGGAGGCCTGAGGAAGAGAGGTGAGGAAGGACATTCCAGAATGGTGACAGAGAGTGAAGGTCTTCAGATGTGCCAACTAGAGGTCACATACTTCACAGGAGGCCCTCAGCAATTGGCGGACAAAGTGACCTCTTGGGTGAAGATTGCCTTTTCCTGCAGGTGCTCCGTGTTGCCCTGGGAAACCTGCACACGTGTCCCTCACAGCAGCAGTGGGGATCTTGTGCAAGAATAACAACGTGGGCTTCCTTGCACCAAGCCCATTGTGGCTTCGGCCACTTCTGAGTGCCCGACTGCCAACACAAGAGGCCAATACTGAATCCTTGATAGGGCATTTCTCGGGGGGAAGAGTTGGCCACGTATTGGATATCAGTTACATTAGAACTGTTTCATTATGGAGGGAGCTGTGATTTGTCCTTGAAGACATTCCAAATCCTCATCGGCCAGCCCTACTCATAAAACGTATGCCCACGTCATTTGTGAACTTACGGAAATGCCTTAACTCATGAACATGTCACCGCAGAGACCATTGCCACAGACTGAGGAACTCATATTTTGACAAAGGAACTTTGGCAGTGGTCTCCCTGTCACTCAGAAGCAGCTGGCATGATACCACGGTACGTTTGGTGAATGCTACATTATGGCATCAGTTAGGAGGAGATACCCTGCAAGGTTAGGACACTGCCCTTCAAGACATAGTCCAGACCTTTAAACCAGGGGCCAAGGGATGGTATTCTCTTCCCCAGCAGCCAAATTCTGTGGGTCCAGGAGCCAAGGGACGGAAGCGTACCGAATAACCCAATTTCAGAAAGTTGCCTCACATCTCTGCACTCTTGGGTTTGCTGTCTCTGGAGACCAAGTGTCCAAGGGAGGGATGCTTTTGGGAACACTGCCATGGTCTTGTTGAGTTGCAAGCTGAGGCTGCCCATTAGCATCTGGGTCATGGAAGGTCACTGTACTACCCGGCATGGTTAATGTCAATCACTAAGGGAGACACGGGTTGATTTTACGCAGTGAGGGCTGGGAGACTGTGAAACCCCACACGCCCTGAGTCGCCCCCTTTTTGCTGCTGTGTCCCATCATGATGGCCAGTGGGAAACAGTTGGAACTCAGTAAATACGTGTCCATTGATGGTTTGCACCCTTTACTGATGGGATTCAGGCAAAAACAAACAAGCAAGCGAAACGTTTTGTGAGCCAGCACGCCACGCCAACCGAAGGGAAGGGGAATGTGCGTGATTGGTAAGAGAAGGAGGCAGGGGTGGTGCGTCAGGCCTTGTCGCGGAGGCTCTGTAGGCTCTGTGTTGTGTGCTTACCTTTCTTCGCTCCCCCATGCCTCCCCCCTCTAAGGCCTCACACAAAGGACTCTGGGTATGGGTGATATTATCATTTTGGTTCTTCATGGAAGCATTATTGAGCTGGCATCATTCTATGAGGAGTCAGTGGTCGATGGGAAATGAGTTTCCTTTTGTCGGGTATGCAAAATTTCCTTTGAAGAGAAGGAGAAAATGCATGTGAAGTGGTGAAAAGGGCAGATTATGCCGCCGATTGTCTTTGTGTCCAGCCAGATCCATTTCCTGCCACGTTCTGTCCGCTCTGTGCCCTGTAACACCTACCTCCATGGACTGTATCGTCCGGTCTTTTTGGTCCCCTTGATGACCACAGCCAAGGAGAGGCATAGAAGGAAAGATGGCAGGGGTACTTCCCCTATTCCCTTGCTGCCGGGCCATGGCTCTGGCAGCGTTTGTGAACTTCAGCTCCAGCTCTCTGGGGAGACCGTCCTCCATGGACGGGGTCATTGCGAGTCTGGCAAAACCCACTTCCGGGCAAGGGTTCATAACTCCATTGCTGCATTCACTCCCTCACTGTTGGTTTTCTTTACGTTGTCTACACTGTTGTAAATACTCTTTTTGTTAATGTCCTCAATTAATCCCTGTTAATGTGCCATCTGTTTCCTGCCAGGACCCTGGCAGGTATACATCGTAAATAACTTTTAAATCTGTGTGCTTTTCTCAATCTCTACCTGTAATGGTGAGCTTGGGCTGCTAAAACAACCACAGAGTGAGTGGCTTACATGGTGATGACTTCTATTTCACGGTTTGAGAGGCTGGACACCCAAGATCAAGGTTCCTGGTGACAGCTCACTTCATGGCTTGCAGACAGCCACCTTCCCACTGTCCTCACATGACGGAGAGAGTGAGTTCCGGTCTCTCCTTCTCTTCCTGTAAGGACGTTATTTCCATCATGGGGCTCCACCCTCCTGGCCTCATCTGAACTAATCATCTCCCAAAGGCTTCACCTCCAAATACCATCACATTGGGGATTAGGTTTCGAGACACAAGTTTTGGGGGGCACAGACATTCAGTCCATAATACGACTGTTACCAACCTACCGCTCCATGAGCCTCAACTCTCTTCTCACTACTGCTGCTAAAGACACCTTCCACTCTTATCGCCTTCCCACTCTGAGCATGTGGAGTAGATGGTTAGTGTTTCCAAAGCATCACTTCTCCAGCAGTGCTGTTAGACGTCCTTGCAGTCCTGCCTGTAGAATGTGCCAAGTCTGCATCCTGCCTCATTGGCTTTGCTTTGACCGATGGAAAGCTATGGGATGTAGCACTTGAGGAGACGCTGAATGTGCTCCAATGTTTTGATCTGGCCAAATGCACTTCTGTCGTCCAGTGAGAAGAACCAGCCCTGGGTGGCTAGAGAATGGGAGCTCAGACCACCCTGAAGCCAGGGGACATGTGTAGCCCATTATAGCAAAGTCCGTCAGACATACTGGCTTTTAAAAGTTGGTGACTGAGGGGCACCTGGGTGGTTCTGTCGATTGACCGTCTGACTTTGGCTCAGGTCATGATCTTGCAGTTTGTGAGTTCGAGCCCCGTGTCAGGCTCTGAGCCTGCTTCAGGTTCTGTGTCTCCCTCTCCCTCTGCGCCTCCCTTCCTCATGCTCTGTCTCTCTGTCTCTCAAAAATAAACATTAAAAAAAAATAATAAAGTTGGTGACTGAATGTTACCTAATTTCCATCAATCCAGGAGTATTTAAGTAACCTATTAACCTGGGTGTAATGGTCACAGACATTATACAATGACACAAAGGTGGTTGTAATGATTATATAATAACCTGAGATCCACTGAAAGATACACTGTGAAGTAGAACAGTTTATAAATTATATACGGAATACATCAAAGGCCACACACAGAAGAAAGGTTGGGAAGAAAAACATGCTAATAGCCATTTGCATTTTTGAAGAGCAAATATTTCACAATCTCTTCATATTTGCAGCAACTCAGTGGAGCAAAAAGAGCAGAAGAGGTTTTGAAATCACACAGTCCTGAATCTGAATCCCCACCCAGTCAATCCTTAGCTATGTGATGTTGGGCGATATTGAACTGCTCTGAGTCTCTCTCTCTTTTTTTATCTGCTTTCTTATCTTTATCTTGTTTATCTCAAAAATCTACTAGGTGGGTGTGTGAGAAAAATGTACATGAAACACCTGCAACTACTTGTTCTCTATTTTCTTCTTATTTTATCACTTATTGTTTATAGAGAAAAAATAGAGGAAAGGGAAAAAAGGAAGGAAGGAAGGGAGGGACAAGAAAGGAAGCAGGAAGGGGGAACGAAAGAAGAGAAGGGAGGAAGGAAGGGAAGAAGAAAGGAAGGAGGAAGGGGGAAGGAAGAGGGGAAGAAAAGGAAGGAAGGAAGGAAGGAAGGAAGGAAGGAAGGAAGGGAGGGAAGAAGAAGCAGGAAAGGGGAAGGAAGGGGGAAAGAAAGAAGAGAGGGGAGGAAGGAAGGGAAGAAGAAAGGAAGGAGGAAGGAAGGGGGAAGAAAGAAGAAAAGGAAGGAAGGAAGGAAGGAAGGAAGGAAGGGAAAAAGAAAGGAAGCAGGAAGGGGGAAAGAAAGAAGAGGAGGGAGGAAGGAAGGGAAGAAGAAAGGAAGGAGGAAGGGGGAAAGAAAGAAGAGAAGGGAGGAAGGAAGGGAAGAAGAAAGGAAGCAGGAAGGGGGAAAGAAAGAAGAGAAGGGAGGAAGGAAGGGAAGAAGAAAGGAAGCAGGAAGGGGGAAGGAAGGGGGGAAGAAAAGGAAGGAAGGAAGGAAAGAAGGAAGGAAGGAAGGAAGGAAGGAAGGGAGGGAAGAAGAAGCAGGAAGGGGGAAGGAAGGGGGAAAGAAAGAAGAGAGGGGAGGAAGGAAGGGGGGAAGAAAGAAGAAAAGGAAGGAAGGAAGGAAGGAAGGAAGGAAGGAAGAAGCAGGAAGGGGGAAGGAAGGGGGAAAGAAAGAAGAGAGGGGAGGAAGGAAGGGAAGAAGAAAGGAAGGAGGAAGGAAGGGGGGAAGAAAGAAGAAAAGGAAGGAAGGAAGGAAGGAAGGGAGGGAGTTTCCCTCGAATGAAATAAATTATTGTCTTTCTGAGAGGGATTTGCCAAGTGAACACCATTGGAAAAACACACTCTCTCTCCAAGCGACAATAAAAATATAGATTCTCTTTTGAATTGGAATGTCTGGTAGTGACACCCATTAATACATAGATTTTTAAAGTTCCACAGGAATTGTGATTAGCAGTGAACTTCGGGTCTCACAGATGCAGACTCGGGAAGAACGACCAGAAGTCTTGTAGAAAGTTTCAAGGCAAATTGAATAGTAGGTCCTGGAGGTTGGCTGGAGTGTGTGGGTCTTGTTGTCGTACTTCTAGGTAGTTCAGGTTTCTAAGAAGTGTCTAAGAAACCAGACCAGTCTTCTTGCATACGTCCATCTGTGAAGACGAAGACAAAGGAGAGGGAAGAGTAAATTTCAAACGAATTCAGAAGGCTGTTTAAGATCAAATGCAACAGAGCAGATGGGTCAAGTTGGGCTTTATCATCCTGGCAGATGCCTTTTGTTGTTCATTTTTGTGCTCTTCGTATAGATAGGAAAGGATGCCATTGCACTAAACCTATCAACGAGATGTTTCACACCTGAGTTTTCTGATGTATAAAGCTTCAGGGACCACTGGGCAGAATGTTAGATGAGTCCTGGGTGATGATATCTGACCCAAAGCGAGTGCGTTCACAATCGAGAATCGATCTGCCTGCTCAATTCTGCATCTAGGTAGAGTATGCCTGTAGAGTATGCCTAGGTAGAGTATGGAATTATAAAGTCCATTTGCCAGGGAGCACTCTGGAATAATTGCAGTCATCGGGGAAGGGAATGAGTGGCTCGTCCCAACTGCCCTCCCAGGGAGTCTATTTGTCAGGCAGGATGAAGCGGACAGCACAGCTCTGGACAGTGTCTGTGAACGAAGAGTTACCGAACAGACGTAAGCACTCGAGCACAGCCCCAAGCACAAGGCAGGTATAGGAGGGAGATGTGAGTGATTCCCAAAGCAAAGGTTTAAGTCCTCAGCGAGCCAGAGACAGACCTTATAAACAACAGATTTGGGGGATTTTAGGCTCTGAATTGTTTTAGCCCCCCCGAGTCCCTATCTGTTGGAAATTGTTGGAATTATTACAACTGTGTAAAGGACACACGTGGAATGTTTAATGTGACTTGAGTAACTTGAATAGTTGTGTAAAGCCCTCGTGCTTCAGATTTAGCCTGTTTCCTATTTCGAGAAGTCTGTTACACCGGAATTACACTGGAATCAGGATTTGACTCCTGATTCCACTGGCTAAAATCACAGAAACATTGCTTTAGACTTTAGGGCTTAAATAATCCAGTAAGTACCCAGGAAATGGGATTAATTTATTAACTACGTGCTGGAGGTCGCAAAGATCATCAGATTTCTCGTCACTCAAATTCGCCATTGCCGTGGCGAGCTGCCTTTACTCGACTATTTTAAGAACGAACATCACAAAATGCGAAGTTGGTGGTTTGAGATAATAATGACCTCTTGAGAGAGACGTTTGTGTCTTAAGTCTTAGTCACCTACAGTTTCCACCACTTGAGGACAAACCAAAAGTCTCTTGATCTTGACAGACCTCCTTGGAGCTACAATTTCTGTTGTTCTGGAGGCTGCTTTTTAAGTGAGACAAAGCCTTTTTATTCCTACTTTGAGAGAATTATTGGTCTCCTCGCCTTGTTTTGCAACTTCCTTGCAGACAAAAGTTGCTGTGACTTTTTTTTATCACCCTCACCCCTTGTGAATATTTATCTTCAGTTTTAAGAAAACATGGAAACCTTTCTGCGGAACGTTCTGACCTCACCACGCCTCTCGAAGCGGGCTTTAACCTTCTTGCCGCCTAACAGGCTGCAAGACTAAGGATTAGCTTCCTTTCATTTCCATGCCCCCCATTTGTTTTCTGTCTTCTCAGCTGAAAGCAAGCTTTATTAATTATGTAGAACATTACCCTCCGATATAAATACACAGGCAACTTGGACCAGAAGTCTGATGGCAAAGAATGGCAAGTGGACCTGGGCCAGGGTGAGTTGTCTTCGAGCATCCATCAGGCTGCGTCTGCCCAGGGCAGTGAGACATCTGTGCGTTTAAGGAATGGAGATTGCAGAACGGAGAGCTGTGGGTTGCTGTTCTGATCGTCTGGACACACCATCCTAGAAAAATCACCTAACTTTATTTTTTCATGGTAGACAAGATACTTGGGTGCGGAGGGCAACTAAAGTGTTGCTGATAACCCCTGAATGTTACCACAGGTTCATCTTGGGTGATCAGAATGGTAAAATACCAAGTTGACCTCAATAATCAATAACTTTAATTACTTATTTTGAGAGGGAGAGAGAGAGAGAGAGAGAGCGAGAAAGCGCACACGTGTGTGGGATAGGGGCAGAGAGGGAGGGAAAGAGGATCCCAAGAGCACTCCGCACTGTCAGCACAGAACCCCACGTGGGACTCGATTCCACGAACCACGGGATCATGACCTGAGCCAAAAGCAAGAGTTGGACGCTTAACCGGCCAAGCCCGCCGGGCTCCCCAGGAGTCTTGTGTTCTAATATTGACGTTTCCACCATCTTTTATTTGCTCTGAACAAGTCACTTTAGACCTCTCCCCAAGTTTCTTTTTATTTTATTTTTTTGACTAGGATGGTGGGGTAGGTGAGTCCTTACCTCTCTTCATCCTCATGGAGTTTTTAGAGATGAAGGGAAGCCGCGTGTACAAAGCACTTTGGGTAGGCCTTCTGACGTGCAGGTAGCGTAGCTCACACAAGTTATTTTCTCTTTCTCCTTCTAAGACACACATGCGTTATGGATTCCTGTGGTCCTCTGCATTTCAGTGACAAGTGTTGGGTGCAGCATTGACAGCGTGCCTTTGTGCAGGTCCTGGGCTATTTCCTGGGACCACTACCTTTGTTGTGCTTCAGCAGGTATCGATGTAGTAGCGGGAGAGCTATTTAGGCGAAAGAGAGTGCAAAGAGGCAACGAATGGGACATGACACCCAGCATCTCACCTGCTCGTGCGTTTGCTTTATCTTCTGCCCAGCAGGTGTTTTGTTTTCCTTAGAAATCATTTAAAGTCTGGCCTTATTTGCAGATTATATGGCCTACTCCTCTTTATTTTGCCTCAAACACTACTCACATTGTGTTGTTGCACTTTGATACGTAGGCAGATACTGAAATATTTGTTAACAGAGGCGTCTTCTATCTCCGAAGTGCTCTTCATCGCTGGCCACTTGGGTGAATGACGAAATGAATAAATGCAGCCATTGTTGATCAACATTTTAGTTCCTCTTTAAATGATAGCACGTCAGAGTTCGGAATCCTTCCTATCACCTATGACTTTATTTAATTAAAACTAGTTTTGGGGTGTCTATTTTCTGAGAAAGGGAGTTACTTTATCTCACATCTTTAACAATGTAGCCCCTTATGTTTTGATCATCCCAAACATGCGTTTTCTGTATGTAAGTTTTATCTTTAAGAGCTTAACCTGTTTCTAAATTTTTTAATGTTTATTTATTTTTGAGAGGGAGACAGAGAGAGAGAGAGAGTGCAAGCAGGGGAGGGGCAGAGAGAGAGAGGGAGACACAGAATCGAAGCAGGCTCCAGGCTCCGAGCTGTCAGCCTAGAGCTTGACATGGGGCTCGAACTCACGAACCGTGAGATCATGACCTGAGCTGAAGTCGGATGCTTGACCGACTGAACCACTGAGGCGCCCTAAGCTTAACCTGTTTCTAAAGCAAGGGCCCTTTTATCCTGTGCTTCACGGTTCTTTAAAGGCAGCACTGGGGATAAGACATGAAAATGCACTGGGGCTGGAAGTTTGGATTTCAGTTGTCTCTATGGCTTATAAACCCCTCTAAGTCCCAGCTTCCCTAGAGGTAGAGTGGAAGAAAACTCCCCCTCCTACCCAAAATACCTCACAGACTTTCCTTGAGAATCAAATTAAAAAATGTGTGAATGCCTCGAAACCTATGAGGAACTGCTGAGCTATAAATTCTCATTTGCAAATACAATTCACTGCAGAGGGGAGAGTCCTCACTTGTGTGCCATAGGCACACAGTTCAGTTTCCTATACGTGAATGTGACCCTGCAGTTGGATTGTAGTTTTCCTGTTAGGAAACTGTGTTATAAACCTGTAGTATATTTACTCCAGAAATGTAATTAGTTATGAGATAATTAACAGAACAAATATATTCGAAAGACACCATTAACAAAAGAGAGAATAGTTTTAGAACAACTGCACAGCTATTCTTGTTTTTTTTTTTTTATGTGCAAATTCTTTCCTAGAGTTCTGTTTAAATCTATCCACTGATGTCCTAACGACATGCCAAGAAGGAGTGATCTGTATTCTATCCAGGGTCCTCAGTATCGATGGCGTCTATTCCCACTTTGGGCTAATAGGAAGATGTCAACAAAATTGAATTCCCTTGGGTTTTCCTCAGGTTAGCCACAAAAAAAGCATTCCACACAAACCATAATACTTGAGTGACCATTTATTCAACAAATATCAGCTGTCAGGTATATTCCAGATTGAATTTAGGACCCAGGGTTTCAACAGTAACAAGCACACAGCCCTTGCCCTCCAGGAAGACTCTGTCTCCTGGGGAAGGGTTGATGAATAACATATAAACAAGTAACAGTAGCACCTTGCACAGACATCACGATTTGCGGGGAGAGAAAAGGGTGGGTGGGAACAGTAAGGACAGCTCATTTGTACTCTTGAGTCTTGATAAAAATTTGTAAGGTATAGATCTTACCTGGAAAGGAAGGGAGAGGAGGACATTGTGGATGGCAGGGAGCTGTGGGCGGGGGTTGGGGGCAATCAGAGAATGATACGAGTTCAGAAGACTTAGTGAGATTTGAGGAATGGAATCCACCCTATTTTTTAAAAATTTTTTTAACGTTTATTCATTTTTGAGAGACAGAGACAGAGCATGAGTGGAGATGGGGCAGAGGGAGGGAGACACAGAATCCGAAGCAGACTCCAGGCTCCGAGCTGTCAGCACAGAGCCCGACGCGGGGCTCAAACTCATGAACCGCGAGATCATGACCTGAGCCAAAGTCGGACGCTTAACCAACTGAGCCACCCAGGCACCCCTGTATCTCATAAGTTTTGACATACTGTGTTTTTGTTTTAATTCATCTCAGTGTATTTTCTTTTTTTAATTTTTTTAATGTGTATTTATTTTTGAGAGGCAGAGTGTGAGTGGGGAGGGACAGAAAGACAGGGAGACACAGAATCCGAAGCAGGCTCCAGGCTCCAAGCTGTCAGTACAGAGCCCGACGTGGGGCTCAAACTCACGAACCGCGAGATCATGACCTGAGCCGAAGTCCGACGCTCAGCCGACAGAGCCACCCAGGCGCCCCTCCCCTGTTTTCATAACTGAAATATTTTGAGATCTTTGCAGACACAACCGGTCCATCTCTCAGCCAACATTTTCTTCACAGCCACGGTGAACTGTTGGCCAAACAACTGCATCCTACTCCTAGGACTTTCATCCGATCTGGGTACAGATCTACTTGTTCAAAATTTTGTCTGAAAAAGTAAACTCTGCAGTGGACCCTGCCGGTGACGCTATCGCATGTTCCGTAGCTGCTGTTACCTGTGGAATCCTCAGCAGGCGTCCTCCATGACTAGCGGGAACTGCTTGTGAGTAGGTCTGTGGGCCCGTGTGAGTGATTTTAAGCCAAGGAGAGATGAGGTTGGGTGTAAGTGACTGCCAGCTGTATCTTAAAGCACCGTGACGGCATTTCAGAAAACTATTCACGATACAGTCTCTTACGTGATGAGCACCAGATGATGTGTGCAAGTGTCGAATCACTGTATTGTACACCTGAAACTAATCGAACACTGCGCGTTAACTAAGTGGAATTAAAATAAGAAAAAATTTTTAAAGACAAAAAAACCCCCAAACAGTCCATTGTCATCGACTGCTTCCTTTCCTCCCACCCCACCTAGACCTCTGTGGAGTGAGTTTTGAGTTTCCTCGGCATGCCATCCTGTCGGAATGCAGGGTGTGCTGAAGAGCGTCAAGGAGATTCCCGTCTTCGGCCATGAGTAAATCCAGGTGTTCTACGGATGTCATCAGGAATTGATCAGACTTTGTATTTCTTCCGTGTAGACTGAGTCTCAGGTAGGCTACCTCCAAGGGTAAAAAGATGGCTTCCAGGAGGTCAAGACTGGCATTTGGCCACCCCCAGAGAGAACACCTGTTTCGTGAGAGTTCCAGCGAAGGCCCTGGCGTGGAGTTGGGTTGCCATGGATTGCCCTAGAAAATGAGGCCGGGGTCACATGCCTACACTTGAAATTGAGTAGGAATGCGTTCTAAAGCCCATGGATTGAGAGTTGAGAAGCAGTAGTTTTGATTGTTGGAGAGGGTAGGCTGAACGCTAATAAGGCAGAAGCAACAGGTGGCTACCACATACAGCACAGCAGGTCCGACCTTGTCTCTGGGTCCTCAGGGCAACAAATGTGCCACAGACAAGCACCCATGACACTCAGGATGGTGGCAACTCTTCCAGGCTTTGAATTCCACTAACCCACTTACCTCGTAGTCCTCAAAGTCACTACCCTGGCCAAGAACTAACCCCTTGCATCCCTTTGCAAAGAATTGTACGCCACTGATGAATAGTGAAGATGGCAGAAATGAGGGGAGTGAGGAAGGAGGTGTCATGTGGGTCCCTGTGTGATGTTTTTACTCCTAGTTCAAAGGTTTGGAAAGGGTGAGTCTAAATACTTACTTTAGTGTTCCTGGCATTCAACATTCTCTTCCTACTGTTAACCACATTTCATTTAAAAACATTTTAGGGGTGCCTGGGTGGCTCAGTCGGTTGAGCGTACGATTTCGGCTCAGGTCATGATCTCACAGTCTGTGACTTCGAGCCCCGCCTTGGGCTCTGTGTTGACAGCTCAGAGCCTGGAGCCTGTTTCAGATTGTGTTTCAGAGAGATTCTCCCTCTCTCTGACCCTCCCCCGTTCATGCTCTGTTTCTCTCTGTCTCAAAAATAAATAAACATTAAAAAAAATTAAAACCATTTAATATTGAAATCAGAGTTCTGTCTCTAACTTCCAGGTTTAACTAAAATTGATAATCACGTGTAATTATATTTTATCTGCTTGTTTAATTTTTTAATGTTGCCCTCTTTCTTGGGCCCTGTTAGGGTTCCTCAAGCTTTTTCCCTTTTCCCTTGGAGAACACAGTTATTTCTAATGGTCTTCTCCATGCAGGTTATTATGGAAAAGTTCATTTTCAGACTAGGACATTTTATTTTATTTCTGGGAACAGTGGCCACGAACACAAAAAGAAAAATGAAAGGTACCCAAATATCCACCTCTGGTGATGAAGAGAAAAGTCTCCCAGGAAGATGATGAGTTCTGTGCATACAGATGGTTGTAGGCCACCTTGTAGGTGGTGAGCCAGAGTAGACCATTCACCATAGCGTAAACACTGGAAGATTCTCGGGGCGTTGAGAATTTACAGCAACAGAAATCGTGGCTAAGTTGAGTTTACCTGTCTCTTACCTGCCACCAAAGGATTTCCTAAAGACGTTAAAATAAATCGAAGCCAGTAAAATGTTTCAACTATTCAGAGAACAAACTTCTCCAGTACTCACTGCTGTAGATGCCACACTGAGAAAAAATTGAAAGGCTGTGTAGAATTAAGGTCTGTCTTCCCTTAAAACATGAATAAGGGATCTCTTTGTCCCCGGGGGTCAGAATTCATCCTCTGCTTCCTCTTACCTGGTGTGTGATGTGAGAGTTGTTCCAAGCGGCTTCGGACAATATGCTTTTCCTACTGCTGGGGCTTTCCCAGGCATACTCCTTGGAGCAGAACCTCTGAAACCTTCTCCGAGAAGTCGAGGAGCCTGGTTAGGTGAAGATGAATGAGCTTGGTGGAGGGCCAGGGTCATAGCTGACAAATTCTGCCGGTGCCGATGCCCGGGGAAACAGAAGGGTATTGAAAACCACATCTGTCTCTGGACTTCCAGAGCCATGACTTGGCTTCACTTCTCTATCTGTCCTCTCCTCCTCACCTAGTTCTGCCCTCAATTTATTTCTTCAGCCGTTTCCTCCCTACTTGGCTTTTAAGCACAATAATGTGGTGCAAAAGTGAATATACGATATCCATCATATGGGTTGAATACATTTTACCTTACTTGCTTTGATTTTAAACTTCAGTTTAATTTAATATTTAATTACAGTTCAGAAAAACTGCGTGTGTTTGCCTCTTAATTTTTCTCCTGTGGGTTGGTGATTTTCAGGATGAGCAAGTTCCTTAAAATCACTAACATCCGTTGCTTAGACTTGGTTACATTTACTGTATGCGTCTGAAAATAGCAGCATGAATTTCTTTAAATAACTTACCATATGGGCATTAAATAAACTCAGGCTGGCTTTCCTCCATATTCACCTCCAGTAGTATGATCAGTTTAGTGGAAAAGGCAGAATAAAATGGATCAGATTATTGAAATTTCATCCAGGGTAATGTGAAATGGAACAGAATCCCATCCCAGTGACTGACGGAGACCATGCAGGAGACCACGAAACAATTGCTGAAGGTTGGAACAGTTTTCCAGTGGTTTTCAAAGCTGTGAAATCCTCCTAGAAGTCTTACCCAGCAGCATAGAGCAAGGTCTGCGAGGGGGTGGGGCAGGACCCACCTAGCTTCCTGCCCCACACCTGTCCCCTCCCCGCTGGCAAGTCCCCGAATACTCCCCAGGCGTCTCGGGAAGGCAAGGAACTCTGCAAAACAGTTTGTGATCGACTTCCTGGGGTTCGGAGGTTTGACTGAAGCCTCAGGCGGCTGGGAAAGGTCACCCGAGCCCCAGCTTTGCCTTCACATCACTCACAGGATGGACTGAAGCAGAGGTTCTCAACGGGCAAAATCCGTGGAAAGCTCCCTTTGGCTTCTAGTGAGCAGTGCGCCCTTGGGGCCCGGCTCCCGAGGCCCTGGTGTTTGCCATGTGTCAAAGCCGTGGAAATTGCAGTCGTAGGTCCCGGCACGGACCCTGGGCACGTACTGCCAATGCTGTGCATTCCGAGGGACACCGAACTTTCTTCCCAAGGGATCCTCGCAGTGACTTCTCTCATCGAGGACAGCATCGTTGGTCCCTCAGATTCGCTTTCTCGTCTCAGGTGTCTGTCCCTTGTCCCTGAGGCGCCACTCGCCCTGCCGCACAGAGACACAAGCACAGACGCGGTAGTGAGCCACCACGGGGTGGACAGTCTGTCTGCGGCTCAAGGCTGCGAACGACATACACGTGAAAGATGTAATCATAGCTGAGGGCGTTCCGCGTCACCGTCCCAACCCTGCCGAACTGTACCCCTAATTGCCGGTTCCTTGGAGGGAGGGCACAGTATTCTTTCCCATAAACTAGCAGTTTAGATTGAATTTCCACGAACTTGTCTTGAGGAGTTTGCTGTTATTTTCAGTTACAAACAAATATGCCCATCCAACAGTCGTCCAAAGAAAAACTGGTTTAAAATCCTTCCGGTTTGCTGTTGTCCAATCATCCCGTGCTAAGAATACCTCAGGTTTCTGCGGGGAAGGTCGTCATTCCTGAATGTATAGGTAGCTGCACCACACAGACGGAAGGAGTACTAATTAACGTCCATGGGAGAACAGTTCGGTCTCTAAGGTCAACTTTGGGTACATGCCTAGCGAATTATTTTGAGTACTGGAAGTTCTGTTAAAACGTAACTAGTGTTAGCAGTTACCAGTTCCATCGAAAGCTAGAAATGACTGCATACAAATCATATTTTCCAGGAAGACCTAGGTAAGCTGTGAGTGAAAATCTCCCACAAAGTAGAAGGATCCAGTTCATTAAGATGTTTTCTTCTGTTTTGGTACTTAAAATAATGCGAAGGTGGGGCGCCTGGGGGGCTCAGTCAGTTGAGCGTCCGACTTCAGCTCAGATCATGATCTCACCCTTTGTGGGTTCGAGCCCCACGTCGGGCTCTGTGCTGACAGCTCACAGCCTGGAGCCTGCTTCCGATTCTGTGTCTCCCTCTCTCTCTGCCTCTCCCCCAGCTCACGTTCTCTCTCTCTCTCTCTCAAAAATAATTTAACATTAAAAAAATATGTGAAGGTAAAATCACAATATGATTTTAATACAGCAAGGCGTTTTCTCAAAAAAAATTCAAGAAATGTTTTCCTTAATTTTGCTAATATACTGGAACATTCTTGTCAAGCAGTAAAAATCAGTCTTACTTATAGACTTTGGTTTCAGTTCTAGTGTCCTTGAGTCTGCTAAGAATAGGTGGGATTGAGGGCCAGTGACGTCACCTCTGTCACCTTTGCTTGGTGCATTTGGGCCAATGAAGCTTTCTTCCTTGAAGACTTGAATCTTTTAGACTTCTAGGTCTAATTTTAGGTTCACAGCAGAATTAAGGGGAAGATACAGAGATTCCCCAAACGCTCACCACCCGCCACGTGCACGGCCTCCCCTGTTATCAACATCGCCATCAGACCGGTGTATCTGGTACAATTAATGAATGTACGTGGACACCTCATTATCAGCCAGAGTCCGGGCTTGACATTAGGGGTTCGCTCTTGGTGTTGTGCATTCTTTCAATCTGGATGAAATGTATAATGACGTGTCTACAATTAATGGCATCAGGCAGAGTAGGTTCGCTGCGCTGAAAGTCCTTTGTGTCCACCTGTTCTCTCCCTCCTCCAACCCCTGGGAACCACCCATCTGTTTACTGTCTCGATAGGTCTGCCTTTTCCAGAATGTCATGGAGTTCGAATCACAGTGTGAAGCCTTTGCAGATTGGCTCTTTTTCACTTAGTTGTAAGCATTTAAGGTTACTCCACATCTTTATGGCTTGAAGGCTCATTGCCTTTCGGTGCTGAGTAATATTCCCTTATCTGGATGGACCACAGTTTATTTTTCTATCCATCTACTGGAGGACGTCTTTCTGCTTCCACGATCTGGAAATTATGAGTAAACCCGCTATAAATATCCCTGTGCTTTCTTGTTTGCGGACATAAGGTTTCGACTTCTTTGGGTAAATACAAGGGGGAGCGATGGCTGGGTGGTATGGTAAAGATGTTTAGTTTACTGATAAACAGCTACGCTGTCTTCCAGAGTGGCTGTCCCGTTTCGCATTTTCTATGGCTTTCTTCACTACCCTGGAAACTAATGCTTGCTCTCAGTTCTCAGACCCTAATGCTGCTGTCCGTCCTGTTGGCAGCAGTGTCTCGGGCTGTGTGTTAATATGCAGACCGTTACCACTTTGCCGATGAGACGGGCCACCGAGGATCGATACGTCTTTGTGCCTGTCGGCCCTGTGCACCCCAGGGGGAGTCTGCAGTTCCTGCCTGCTGCGTGGTCACGGGGGCTTCTTAGCTCCTTGTTTTCTGTGACACAACCTCGAGCTTCAAGATAAGTTTTTCCTTTTGTTTTTCCCTGCCACCCCCCCCTTTTTTTTTTTTTGCAAATAAGAGAAGTGGAAAATATAAGCATGCTTCATTGCATTGACCCCAGTACCTGCAGCAGCATGGCTGGGGCAGGATACAGAGCACAGCTGCTCAGGGGCAGTGCCTCTCGGCAGCTAAATAATGATGCCTCGGTGAAAACGGAGGGCCCGGTCCCGAATTACAACTCGGAGCCTACAAGAAGGAAAAGGAAAGGGAGCCAACGTGAAGTGGGGAAGAAGGAGGTGTTTGTCTTGGTCTGTTTCCTCTGGGCTCTCTTCTTAATGTTATCACCATTATTACTCCTAATACGATTAGCCCCTGCGCACTTTGTTTACAGATGCAGCAACTCGACAGTCGGGGTGATGGGGATGGGGACGGGAGCTTGCTAAATCAGCAGCCTCAGCTGGCACACCAAACTCTTAATTACACACCAAGCCTTTCGGAGACAAAAGCTGGTTTTACCGCAGAACCGACCCGTTGACACTTTATCAATGACGGGACGCTCTTTTCTTCTTCTTTTGCGAGGCCATGTGTCCTTAATTACAGTTTCCCTAAAATTTTCACACATTAAGATCTTTCTTATGTAAAGATTACAAATGCAAACCACCTTGTGACTTTTTTTTTTCCTCCTGTGAGTTTCCACCCTGATTTTAAGTTTAGAGCAAATAAAGTCAAGAGGACAGCAGTTAGTGGGGCCTATGGTGTCCAGCCTGTTCTTGCTCATCCTTGCTGGCGACTTCCACGAGGAGTGTTGGCAGCCTGCAGGCTCATCAGTGGTCTGGGCACAAACACTTAGCCTGCTTCCGCTAAAACCTGCCCCAGTCCATTGCGTTCATTATAGAAAAGTCCGCGGATGGTGTTGTGTTTCTTTTCGTAAGTAAGTTAAGGCAGGAAATGTGAATGTTGCTTTTTAGAGCATTTTCTTCCTGCCCCGGAAGTGATTTTCCTGGCATGGGGTGGCGAGAGTCACCGTGACTGCCACATCGCAGCACGGGCCCCTGGCACAGCCGTAAAAAGACACATTAAGACAGATTACGATTCTGGTTCAGGATATCATGTCAAAAAGCAGCCAGGTTACCAGACAGCCTAGTAACTGGCATTTGTGTGACTTTTTTTTTTTTTAATTTTTTTTTTAATGTTTATTTATTTTTGAGACAGAGAGAGACAGAGCATGAACGGGGGAGGGGCAGAGAGAGAGGGAGACACAGAATCGGAAGCAGGCTCCAGGCTCTGAGCCATCAGCCCAGAGCCCGACGCGGGGCTCGAACTCACAGACCGCGAGATCGTGACCTGAGCTGAAGTCGGACGCTTAACTGACTGAGCCACCCGGGCGCCCCTCGTGTGGCTTTAAAATGTTAACATGGGCTGGGTCACGCTCAAGCAAAGTTGATGTTGGTAGTGACAGCCACACAGAGAGCCGTGTTGGTGGCCTGAGAGCTGTAATGCACTCGGGGAAACCACTAAGTGGTTTCTAAACTCTGCCGATAAATCTGCAGTGGCTTCCAGAAAAAGTGCTAACCTGTCCAGTTAACCTTGAATAATAATTCTGGAAGGGTGGATGGTGGCAGGAGGCAGGGGTGTGAGTCTGTAACAAAATTTAGATGGCACTTTGGGTGTAAAAAGTCAGGTACTCAATATTAACTTATTCGTAGGCATGCACTTGTGGTTGGTACTTGAGGGTATTTTATGATGTTTTCGCATTTGTGACCACTCAGAGAGACCTGGATCTGAGAGGCGTGGCATTGCACGGCTGACCACATCTAGTCACTTATTGTCGTGGTCCGTTCATGATGCCGGAACAAAGTCCCGTAGCCTGGGTGGCTTGTAAGATAGCAGACACTGGTTTCTCACAGCCCTGGAGGCACCTGCAGATTTCATGTCTGGAGAGAGCCCGCTTTCTGGTTAGTAGTCAGCGTCTTCTTGCTGGGCCCGCACGTGGGGGAGGGGGAGCTCTCCGGGGTCTCCATAAGGACCCTGATCCCATTATGGCGGCTCTACTGTCAGGACCTCATCACCCCCAGAAAGTCCCATCTCCTAGTGCCTTCGCACCGTGGGGTAGGTTTCAACACGGACTTTGGCCGGGCCACAAACATGCAATCCACAACACTAATACATTCACTAAGGAATAGAATTTAGTAGAAGGTTGGTCTATATTGAACCTTATTCGGAGAAATTCATCGTTCAGCATATAGTGTTAAGCACATATAGAGATTTGCTGTGTGTGAGGAGCTGTTCCAGCATTGCGTGCTTGCCCGTGGGTTACACTTGAATTGCCCCTGACCGTCCCAGGTTGGGTTCTCTGGAAGCCAACACTGAGGCGCCATTTGGAATGCAGGGTGTATATTGGGTCTCAACTCCTGTGAAGGGAAGGGGTGGGAGCAAGGAGTCGGACCGCCGTGTGTCCTGCACTGGGATGAAATGGCAAGCCGGGGGCTGCCTGCCGATACCCCTCTTTCCTGGAAGGGACCCCCAGGTGCTGCAACTCTGTGCCCAATGCAGTAAATAAGGACCAGATGAGGCGGGAGGTGGGGAGGAGCTTGGGACAGTCCCGGCACCCGGACGGATGAGGAGTTAACTCGGGCCAGGTATGGAGACGGGGCATCGATGGCTCATGGGAGACGCAGAATCTCCCCGACGTGTGAAGGAAGAGGAAGACTGGACGAGCGGAAAAGTGGATTCAGGGCACATCTCAGGCAGAGAGGGGCCTCAGCAAAAGTGCAGAGATGGGGAGTCACACTCAGGGAAGGGGAACGGTCCACACCGGCCGACACACATCCCCGGATCCCAGAGGAGGGGGCGGGGGCTCGAGGGCCTTGCTGTCCAGGTGACAAGTGTGGGACCTCTTGTTGGTCGTCGGGGAGTTCTGGAGGGCTTCGCACGGCCAAGCGGCATGCGTAAGTGCTACGGTGGCGGGACGGGGGTGGCCGTGCTGATCAGGGTTTGGAGGAAGCGCCTGTGAAATCACAAAGCATCTGCATTTGCCTCCTGTGCTACGACGGACGCTCTGTGTGGCCGGGGCTTTCGTCAGCGGTCTGAGTCGCCGTTCCTCCCTCCGTAGGTGACGCTTCTGACACCTCCCTGGGCTCACCGTGCAGGTGGTCTCCATCAACCCCGAAGCGGGGCCTCCAAGTGCGCGTGCGATGGGGGACTGGTGGGGGCGGGGCTGTGCTGGTCTCGCCGCAGAGCGCGGGGCACATGAGAGGCGCCCGGTCACCCTGTCGTACCCCGGAGGCTGAACCGAGAAGGGAAGACAGGAGGGTCTTCAGGAGATGGCCTGAATGGTTGAGGGGTGCGCCGATCAAGCCCTGATCCAGGGGGCAGTGAAACTGTCCAGGTTCCGGCAAGATCTTCCGTGTTGTTCCTGCCTGACCAGCCCGGCCACGTGCCCCTCACGGAGCCCAGAGGGCCTCCGCACAGATGGGGATGCGGAGCGGGGGACCAGGGGTGTGCGGGGACTACGATAGTTTGGTTTTAGGCGCACTGTTCGGGGTGCTTCTGGAAATTGAGTCTCACGCCTCTTGAGGGGCAGGGTCCACCGAACTGACTTGACCCCCTCCCTGCGGACCTGAGGCCCAGAGCCTGGGTGGGCTGGCCAGGCATCCCCACTGCAGATGGTCACCATGCCTCCTAGACTTCCTCACTCTAGTTCAAAGCTCGTCCTTGCTCTGCGGGCCTCCGTAATGAATGCAGGAGATGCCCCAAAGCCTCCAGTCCTGCCCTCCCTGAGGCCATTCTCTACTCCGCTACCAGAACGACCTCTCTGCGCCATCGGATGACACGTCTTCCTGGTCTCCTGTAGCATAGACCATTCACCACTTCCTGCTCCCTGTTTTCTTTTCATGGTGCTGACGTGTTGGAGACTCCTGGAAAAGCCCACGCCCTAGATTTTTCTGTTTGTGAACTTTAATTGTCCCTTCGCCCCAGCGTGCCCTTTTCAGATCACACACAGGAATCTCCCCGTGCCCCATGCTAACTAGAAACAGACAAGGAAGGGGCACGTGTGACAGGGGCTGAGCCCGGACTAGCGGGCACGTTAGAAAGCCACCAGACCTCTCTTCCTCGGCGCTGCCTGTGGAGGTAGCAGCCGTCCCCTGCTCAGCGTCACGGCCACCCTCAGGCCCTTGTGAGGCCCAGGATCGTTAGAGGACCAGGAAGTTCATCCAGCACCACTCAGACCGATACATCAAAGTTAAGCTCAAGTGGTGGGAACGCAGAGGCACTGACGGTAGGGTGTGCAGAGGATTCAAGGGTCAGATCTTGATTCCTGGCGTTGGTTACGGGAACAACAAGACTGCCCAGTGGCTTCTGGAAGTTCCTAGTCCACCATGTCAAGGAGCTTGAAGTGCTGCTGATGCTCAGCAGATCTCGCTGTGCAGGTTGCTCGCAGCGTCTCCTCCAAGAACCGCAGAGACGCTGCGGAAGGAGAGGCCCAGCTGGCTGTCAGTCCCCAATCCCAACGCCAGGCTGTGCAGTGAAGAGAACGAATAGACTGCTTATGTGCACGTCGTATTTGTGTTAATAAAACCATAAAACTGTTAAAAAAAAAAAAAAAAGAAAGCCACCTAGAGTTGACCTTGGTCTACTTGTTAATGTACAGGGTGAACACGGGCTGGCAAGCGGGGTCAAGAAAAGGGGCGGCTGTTCAGGAATAATGATGGTTGCAGAGCTGATTGGCGGCATCAGGTTCATTAGGACCCAGATGTGAGCTTTCTGCTGTGTCCTCAAGGCCGCCCCACGGTCTGAAAAGGCTGCTGGAGCACCAGCCTTCATTTCTCTGTTCCTGCAAGACGTAAGAGGAAGAGGGTGGGTTGTGCACCTGGAACGAGTTTTCCAGAAGTTGCCACCGAGATGATCTCCTCTTACACCTCTTGCTCACACTACTTAGGGTGACCATGTATTGTGACTGTCCAAACTGGGACACTTTTGAAAGCTCCACGTGGAACAGCATGGTTAATTATGTCAGCCAATCAGGCTGAAAAAGGTAATGATCGCAGGCAAATCTGAAACTGGTTAACATCACCCCTAGGAAGTGGAATAGATGGTTTCTGGATTGAGGGCTTTGCTGCCCCGAATAACCATGTGCTGTATGAATAAGAGGGAGAGAAAATGGCCATTGGTTGGGTGGCAGGAAGTTCTGCCACAAAGCCCACCTCCAGCAATAGATTTCCTACGGATGACTGAAGATCAGCTACTTAGTATCATTCATTTGTGCCTTCCCCTGAACCTCGTGACAGGCCAGTCAGTCCTAACACTTTTGTCTGAATGACTGGAGCAGAGCACCATCTATGAGTAGCAAGCCTGAGGCTATCCTGAAAGCATGGCCTTTAGAGGGATCAGAGAGGTGGGGAGATTTCTTCTGTTGCAACCCTAGAGTGTGTGTGTAGCAGGCCTTGGCCAGGGATACCCAAGTGGAAGAGAGGATGGGTAGTGTTATCTACACATTTACTTACAGACTGCCCCCTTCCCAGCTGATTTTGTGGGGAGGAGACTGAGGCCGGTAATCTGGGACTAAGCTAGTCTGCCAGCTACAGCAGGTACAGACATTCAGGATATTAGTTTAATAGGAGCGCCATGCGGAACATTGACAATCATACTTGGAAGTAATGAATCAATCTGTTGGATCTGTATCCAATTAGAAATGATTATCACCCAGCTTGTCTTTTCGCCTGCTCATTAGGATAAGTGGATGCCCTTCCGGGCGGACAGCTCCGTGTGAAAAGCGCGAAAGGCAGCGTGGAAAGTGCATCTTGGTAAAAGGACAGGACCTTGTGTTTCAGGATGGTGGGGAATTCTCAGCTCCCAGGGCAGGCAGTCCCGCTGGCCTGGCAGCTGAGATGAGACACTTAGACCTAAACTCTCAGCAGTCTGGCTCCTACTCTGAGTAGGAGTATTTGGTGAAGAGGTTTTCTAACTACTTCAGTGTTTAAAGGACAGGCTGGGGACAGTCGGGCCCCGTAACTCCTGCTGAAGTCAAGACCCAGCATGCAACACCACGACAACGAACCTGAATCTGATTAAGGCCTGACAGTGACTTGAGTTTATGGGAATACTGGCGTCAAGGGACAATTAATATCCACCTCGAAGAAACAAACAGACCAATTTAGGGTGTAGGTTTCTCTGACATGTCAGTGTCATGAGAACAAGAGGGGACTGGTGTCAGGTAGAAGGAGCGAGGCTCGCATCAACCAGGGAACAGTGAACGCGCAGGCATCTTTGGACCCTGTTGTGTGTGTGTGTCGGGAGGGGGGAGCTCCTAAAAAACCTTTGTTGAAGCCATCCTTGAAATTGGAATATGGATTCTATGTTAGCTGCCACCCAGGAATGATGGTTAATTTTGTTAGGTATAAAAATAGCATTGTGTTTACATTAAAAAGACCTTTTTAGAGGTGCGTAGTAAAGTGTGGAGGAACTAAATGCTGAAGACTGTAATTTGCTCTAAAACGCATCAGAAAGGAAAGAAAAAGAAGTAAGAGGGAGTTTAGACACGTCTGACACCATTCTAGGAAGTGGCCAATCTGGGTAATAGGCCCGTGTGGGTTCATTACGCTGTGTGTTTAACAATTTCTTATGCTTTCGTATTTTGATTTTTTTTTTTAATACTATATACCTAAGGGTTATTTTTAAGCTCGGAGATTCTGTATGACTCAATGTCCTGCTAGGACAGTACTGGCAATGCAGCTAGCGAAGTGCCTTAAATTCAAGGGGCTCCTGGGGCTCCTGGGGGCTCAGTTGGATAAGTGTCTGACTTTGGCTCAGGTCATGCATGACCTCACGTTTCTTGCAGTTCATGAGTTCGAGCCCCACATGGGGCTCTGTGCTGATAGCATGGAGCCTGCTTTGGATCCTCTGTCTCCTTCTCTCTCTGCCCCTCCCTGGCGCTCTCTCTCTCTCTCTCTCTCTCTCTCTCTCTCAAAAATAAAATGAAAACTTAAACAATAAATAAAGGGATTCCAAAAGTCCACCTGGGAAACTGAGTGGTTGGAGGTATTGATTGCTTCACAGAATTCTCTACTCGGCTTGATTGTTGGTGGCTTGCCAATAATGAAATAAGAGCATATATATTTATATAATATGTATTCATCAGTTATGTGTATACACACACACACACACACACACACACACACACACACACATTAATGTCCTTACAGAAAGCCTGGAATGATATCTGATGCTCAGGTAACTTCCTAGCAGAGCTTTTTATCTCTGTGCTTTTGCAAACACCAGCATAAAATCACCCTTGCTAAGCTCTGGGGAGCTTTGGAGTCAGACCAAGAAAATTAAAAGTATCTGTACTACTGCCTACCGGCCCAGTGGCCCTGGACAAGCTCTGTACTCGCTGGGCCTCAGTTTGCTTCTCTACGGTGTAAATATGGTAATACCTACTGATTTCTCTTGCCACCTTTGGTGGTTTAACATATGTAGAACACCCAAGGGAGTGTCTGCCCTAACAATGAGAACTATTGGGGCGCCTGGATGGCTCAGTCGGTTGAGCGTCCGACTTCGGCTCATGTCATGATCTCACAGTTCGTGGGTTCAAGCCCCGCGTCGGGCTCTGTGCTGATGGCTCAGAGCCTGGAGCCTGCTTCAGATTCTGTGTCTCCCTCTCTCTCTGTGCCCCTCTCTCACTCATGTTCTGTGTCTGTCTCTCTCAAAAATAAATAAATGTTAAAAAAATAAACAAAAACCAAAAAAACTAAAGCAGAATTTTAAAATTGTGATTCAGTCTGACTTGTTCTTTTCTAAATTTTATGGTTTATTCTTTTGTCTTCTACCTGAGGGTTCTCTGCCTATCGTTGCGTCAGAACAAGGATTTTCTCCTACGTTTGCTTTCTGAAGGTTAATAACTTTAGATTTTATGTTTAGTCCCATGGCTCATTTGTGTGTAATATGAAGTGAGTTGAGTTTTCTTCTCCATTTGATTATGTAGCTGTTCCAGCACAACTAGCTGAAAGTATCATCTTTCTCCATTGAATTAATGTAGCGCTTTTGTCAAAATTCAAATGGCTATATATATATGTATATATATATATGGTATATCTATTTCTAACTTCTTCATTCTGGTTCATTATCTACATTTATATCTTCATGATAGCATCACACTGTCTTGATTACTGCAGCTTTATAGTAAATCTTACAATCAGTCTGGGTAAGTCCTCCAGCTTGGAAATGAGGTGAAGAAAGCAGGACGGGGGGGGGGGGGGGGGGGGGCACCTGGGTGGCTCAGTCGGGTAAGTATCCGCTTCGGCTCAGGTCATGATCTCGCGGTCCGTGAGTTCGAGCTCTGCATCAGGCTCTGTGCTGACGGCTGAGAGCCTGGAGCCTGCTTCGGATTCTGCGTCTCCCTCTCTCTCTGCCCCTCCCCGACTCTTGCTCTGTCTCTCTCTCTCTCTCTCTCTCTGTCAAAAATAAATAAACATTAAAAAAATCTTAAAAAAAGAAAGAAGGACTGGGGGTGAGAGCATCTTGCTCTAGAACAGCCTCCATCACTAACAGGCCGTGCGAACCCGACAAGATCACGTGACCTCTCTGTGGTTGAGGGAAAGTTTAAGACTTGGACTTCGGAGCTACCCCCATGTCTTTCCTATTAAATAATGATGACAACGGCGAGCAGGATACATGTAACGCTCCCTAAGTGCCCAGTACGGTTCCCAGCACTATCTGTATATCATATGACTTAACTCTCCACTATCATATTCCTTTTTCGGTTTAGAGCTGAAGGCACTGGAACACAGAGATGAAGTGATTTGCCCAAGGTCACTTAATTAGGACATGATCAAGCCAGGACTTGAACTCTACTGTGGAAAGTTCCTGTGCACAGCTTCTAAAGAACACAAGTGACTTGAGGGTGTCATGACATGTGCTGATACACAATGGGTTATTTACACAACTTGGTAGTTTCTCAAGCTGTAATTTAGCAATACTAGATGTGTTTCTCCGATAGAGGAAAGAACAGAAAAGAGCTCATGAAAAAGAGATCACACGTACACCTGATACACCTGCAACCAAAGTACGCATTATTTCCGTCTTTGGAGATGTTACAAGTATGTGACTATTTAATTCAATATAGAATTTATATTCTATTAGTTATAGATACAACTTAAAAAATGTTTTTAACGTTAATTTATTTTTGAGAGACAGAGAGACAGAGCATTAGCGGGAGAGGGGCAGAGAGAGAGGCAGATACAGAATGCGAAGGAGGCTCCAGGCTCTGAACTGTCAGCACAGACACCCAACACGGCGCTCGAACCCCACGAACCACAAGATCATGACCTGAGATGAAATCAGACACTCAACTGACTAAGGCACCCAGGCGCCCCTTGACGTAACTTTTGTTGGACTCAAAATCAACATACTATTTTCTAGGCTGTAGTTTGACCAGAGCCTGAGACCTGAAAATGGCAACACCGAAAGCCAGTCCCAGCGTCCCTGCTGGCTTGTTCTCAGCCTCTAAGCACGGCTCGTACGACTACGTGGGGCATCTCAGTTCTGTGCTTTCAGAAGGTCTGTCCTGGCACCGCATTTCCAGAATGCAGAACAGTTAGGGATGCGGGTCTGCAGAGCTTGCTGCCTCCGATCCCCACGGCATCTAAATGCCGAACAGCGAATCTCTCCGCGTGTTGTGCAGCTTACCGGCAAACCTTCCCCCACCTCAAAGGACACAAGTGAGATCCGACCATGTAAAAAATATCTTTTCTCGTCTAACATTCTTGATCTGTTGTAGATTTCACCTGCGGTGGATGCATGGGGCACTGTCCTCAATTGCGCCATATTTGTCTTTCGGAACCACGGGGAATAGGCTTGCAAACATTCTAGCTAAGTTCTGGAATTCTGATTGGACGCTGGTGTTTACTTTTATCTGATTCTTCAATTCTCCACATCAAGGGATAACAGCTCAAGACCTAATTTGCCTACTCACATAATGGAAACCGGAGTAAGACAGGCGGCAGAGGTGGTGAAACAGCAGGGAAACTGGACAAGAAAAATGAAGGGAAAAATAGTTTAAAAACACTAAAACCTTAGTTTATGAGCATAATTCGTTCCGGAAACATGCTTGTAATTCAGAGCACTCGTATATCAAAGTGAATTTCAAGAACCATTGGCTCAGTTGTGGTCATATGATGTTTAGCATCATGTATGACTCGTATTGCAAGACATTGCTCGTTTATCAAGTTAAAATTTATTAGAAATGTTTGCTCGGCTTGCGGAACGCTCACAGAACACGTTACTTGCAATCCAAGGTTTTACTGTATTTGGTGTGTTGTATGCCTTAGTCACGGCCTCCATTGCTCTTTCTGGGGGACACATAGAGCACTGTGATCTCCTATTGTGGGGTTTTGTCCAAGGTCTAAGTGCCAACACCTCCCCAGTTAGCTCTCAAACCTGGGACAGTAAAATCTTGGAGTCTCCAGTGTAACAAAGACAACAACGAAGGCTTTTATCTATCAGATAAATTATTAATCATTGCAATATATCCCCCTTGACATCAACAAAGCCAGTAAAATCAATTTGTCTCGGTCCCGGGTGTGCTGGTGGCTGCTTCACTCTGTAATGTAGGTCAAGCTTGGATTGGATGCTCTGAACCAGAAGCGTGGCCTGGAATACAGGATCGCGGGATGGAAGGCGGATCTCTCCCGTGCCGGTGCTGTGAGGTCCTGCACGCGAAGCAGCAGCAGTGGGCGAGGCACCGAGGACAGAGCTGCGAGCCCCCTCCCCACATGGACATCACAACTGTGGCTAGCGGACCATTAAGCCGTGCCCCAAAGGAGGCACTTGACGTACACAGCACCTGCTCCCTGCTACTGTTCCCATCGGGAAGAGGCCAGCCAGCGAGGGAAAAGGAAATGAGGCAGGGTGTGTGTAGGCGGGTTGTGCCATTGCGGTAGGTGACAATCCAGATTGTTTTCTTCAAGAGGGAGCACCGAATAGAAGTCGTGTACCCTTCAGATGTTTTTGAGAGGGAGAGAGGAAAGGGAAAGGAGGCTTGATCCAGTTTTCTTAAAAAAAAAATTTAAAAAAAGGCCAGCAGGCTAGCGTGTTCAAAATAAACTTCAGCTGGGTTTCCCCTTGTGTCTCGCTGCCTCTCACGTCAGTGGGAACCAACCCTTGGAATAGAAAGCCCGGGAGTGGTGTCTGTTCCTCTTAGCCAGTATGGCTGGTGCATAGCCCATCTGGTTGGGAAATACAGCTGGGAGACAACACCTGGGCTCTTCGTGGTCTGTACAGGGTGGGTGCCTGCTCGCACCCTGCAGCACTAAAGATCGAGATGATTCAGGACCCACTCCCTAAGTATATTTCATCACTATTAAGGAACAAGCCACCCAGGACCCCGGAACTCATGGCCGAAACACGTGTCTTGTGCTCACGGATTCTGTGGGTCAGGAGTCGACATGGCACAGTGTGGCCAGCTCACCTCTGGTCCTCAGTGTGTGGGTCTGGGAGTGGCAGCCCGAGGCGAGGGCCAGAGTCATCTGGAGTCAGCTTCTCTCCTTCCTCCCAGGCTGCAGCTGATGCTGTCGGCTGAGACCTCAGCTGGGGTGATGGTGGCTGTTAGGGAATGAATTGTGTTCCCTCCAAGTTCATGTGCTGAAGCCCCCACCGCGGGACCTCAGAACGTGACTGTGTTTGGAGATGGGGGTCTTTAAAGAGGAAGTTAAGTTCAAACGGGATCATGTGGGTGGGTCCTAGTCCAGTATGACCGGTATGTTTATAATTAAGAGATTGGGACAGAGAGGCACAGAGGGAAACCCTCATGGGGACACAGGACGGACCTTTCAGTACCATCCAGACCTGATGAAAACATCCAGCCTGGCGTCGTCTCCTGAACCCAGGTTCTTACACCCTTTGACCTACCCTCCTTTCCCCTTGAATCTTATGTATCTCAAGCCAGATATGTTGAAGACAAAATGAGTCTTCTGATGTATTTGTCTATTTGTCTATTGCTGTGTAACAATATTACCACCAGCTTTTTTTTTTGGGGGGGGGGGTTTCTATTTATCCCACCAAGGCAGTGGCTTAAAACAACACACATGTATTACCTCAGAGCCTCTGTGGGTCGGAAGTCTGGGGGCAGGTTGCCTGTGTTCTAATCCACGTGGTGGCTCACGGACGCCCAGCTGGGGAAGGGTCTGCCTCCCATCGTACCTGGTTGTTGACAGCATTCGGTCTGTCCAGACTTCTGGACCGCGGGTGTCGGTTTCTTGCCGGCTGTCAGCCGGCGGCTGCCCTCGGGACTTGCCATATGGAGGCTGATGGCGTGGCAACTTGCAAGAGAGGGGCTCTTCAGCAGCACAGGCCACGGACTTGGCGGCTTAATCACGTGCACGCAACTGCCTGCATCCCGACGCCTTGGCCGTGTTCTCTGGGTCGGGAGGCACGTACGGGCCCCCCTGCACTGAGCGGACAGAATCGCACAGGGCATCACACCGGGAAGTGGTGATCGCGGGGCTCCCCCCCGGCGTCTGCCGTTACCCTCGACAAACACGATCAGTTCCTACTTGAGCCACACGAAGCCTGACCCAGCCAGAGTGCCCGAGCCTCCTCATGCCCCAAGACGGCGATACCACCCTGGGACTGTGCCTCGCCCCCCAGAGTCCTCTGACCTGCCGTGGCCTGAGCCAGCCACCTCCCAGCTGGGTGGCTGAGGCTGCATCTTGACGGTCCTCGCTCTGCTCCCCCCTTGAGTAGACTCACAGAACAGGCAGGCCGGGAGACCGGGAAATGCCGTAAAGTGCACATCGGAAGTGGACGAAGCCACTCGCTGTCCAAACCGTCCAGTGACTTCCTTGTGGAAATAGCAAAGCCCCCTGCATTCCCACCACAGGCCCTACCTCCCTCTCCTGGGCTGGCCCCACCCCCCCCCCTTCTGGTCTCAGAGAGCCTCCTGCCTCCGGGCCCCGTGTCCCCAGGCTCCTACCTCTGCAGGCCTAGGCCTTTCCTGAGCATCCAGTTAAAGGGACAGCACCCTGCCGGCCCCGCCCCGTCCATCTTCCCTGCCCTCGTGCATCCCACCAGCTCCGTCACCACCCCCCACCCCCGCCCCGGCCCACGTGTGCCTCGGCTGCCTCTCACGGCACCGGTCGGCCTCCCCTTGTGCGGGAAGGTGAGGCCGCGCTGCAGACACGTCTTTCATCTGTGCTGGGTGCTAGAGCCCCGGTGTCTGGGCAGCGCCCGGCACCCAGGAGGTGCTGAATAACTAGCTATTGAAGAAATCATATCAAGTGCATAGCTTTGTACGTTAGGGATGGCTCTTGCGTAGAAAGCGAAATCCTGGAGTGTAATCCAGGCATTTCTGAGGTGCTCTTTGCAACTGACAAATGCTCTCGTGCTGTGGAGAGTCAGCCTTTGAACCCGGAGCCTGCCCGGCGTCGCGCCTCGTCGGAGTAAGTGCTTAAACTCTCAGCCCGCCCACCCTTCTCTCCTGGTCTCCGAGGGCGACGGCCAGCGGAGTGCCTGCCGATCCTGGCCTTGCGGCCAGCTTGGTCGCAGCCACCTGGAATGAGTGTTTGAGAGCCAGGGCGACCTCCCTGCCTTCCTGGGTGCTCACAGGTGAGCATGAGGACGCCAGGTGGCCCCTGCCTGGGTCCCCGCCTCTCAAGCCCCGCCTACCCCTGCTGTGTAAATGGCCTCGTTCTTCGCTTGAAAATCTCCTCCTCCTCCTTTAGGGCGCTTTCAGGTGTGAGCCCAGACTCTTGAAGCCGCTGTTAGGCTCCCTTGGACTTGTTACCACGAACATCCTTTGTGATAAACTGTCTTCTGCACCGAACTGTGAGCTCACTGAGGAATGTAAATTAAAATGAGTCACTATTTTTTAATGTGCTTAAAATCGTGGCTGCAAGTGGGAAACCCAATTTAATTGTTTAACCATGAAATGACGAGGCGCCTGGGGGGCTCAGTCAGTTCAGCGTCCAGCTTCAGCTCAGGTCATGATTTTGCGGTTCGTGAGTTCAAGCCCCTCGTCGGGCTCTGTGCTGACGGCTCAGAGCCTGGAGCCTGCTTCGGGTTCTGTGTCTCCCTCTCTCTCTGCCCCTCCCCTGCTCACACACATTCTCTCTCTCTCAAAAATAAATAAACATTAAAAAAAAAAATTAAATGAAAAAAAGCTACATGGAGTTTGTCTTTTTACCCTAACCTTGGGACCTCACCCAGAGTGGACAGCCAGTGGATCATGGCTAAGGGAATGAAGGAACCTGACAAAATATAGATTAAAATAATAAGAGATGGAAGTCATTGCATGAGTCGTAAAAAGGCCTGATTTCTAAACACATGCTTCAGTGGACATTACCTTCAGCATCTCTGAGTCCCCAGCCCCCCAGTCCTCCCCAAGATTTCCTGAGAAATGTCGTCCAGAATCTGTCACAAGGCCTTTCTCCATTATGTCAAGGGTCTGAAGCCCATCTCCATGTCTCCCATGGGCCTGTTTTGTAGAATGCCCTTTACTTCTGGCAGGTTAATTTTTTTTATTATTTTTTTATTTAAAAAACCTTGTAAGATGTTCTGTTTATTTCTGATAGAGTGCAAGTGGGGTAAGGACAGAGAGAGGGGGGGACAGAGGATCCGAAGCGGGCTCCACACTGACAGCAGTGAGACCGATGTGGGGCTTGAGCTCACAAACCGTGAGATCATGACCTGAGCCAAAGTCGGACTGAGATGGGCCGACTGAGCCCTCCCTGCGGCTCCTTCTGGTAGGTTTTTAGTGAGGGCTTCCAAAGTGCTTAGACACGATTTTCCTAAGCGGGTGCAGTAATGCACCCATAACTCTGTTTACCTTATCCTTTGGCTTATCTAATTATTTTTGCCATCCAGGCCTTGTTGGATTGATCACAGTTTGTGAACTAGTGCGGTCTGAAGTAACAAGGTTTTCGAAGTTCCCTAATTATATGTAAAGGTGGGAAGGTACTTGCCTCATTTAAGGCAAGATAAAGGGAATTAGTTAAATACGAGAAAATGAGACACAGGGGTCAGTTATGAGAAAGGGTCAACTATGAATGCGGATTCACGTTTGGAACTGCATGGAAGGGTGGGTCGTGGTCAGTGGAAGTCTTTGCAGATAATCTCTATTTACGTCTGTCTGGCCCTTGTTGATTTTTGTGTCCCGGAGGCACAGGTTAAGGGCCCTGTACAGGCTAAGATGTTCCAGATTTCTGATTTTATTACAGTCGTTTTCTGAATGAGGGACAGTGAGATTGTACTGAAATGATCTACCGCCAAAGGCCACAGTAGCAGGTTCATATCTGAATGGAGTGACTAAAAATAAATATTCCAGGAATTATCAATTGCTTTTATGCTAAATTTGCTTTCTTTTACTTCTATAAGTGGTTTCCAGTCAGTATGGGCTATATTTTTTCTCCATTCTTTTGACAGACTTTTTTTTTTTACAGATTTAAATTTTTTATGTTTATTCATTTTTGAGAGAGACAGAGACAGCGTGAGTGGGGGAGGGGCAGGGAGAGAGGGAGAGAGAGAATCCCAAGCAGGCTCCACACTGTTAGCACAGACCCTGTTGTGGGGCTCCCACTCGTGAAACTGTGAGATCATGACCTGAGCCGAAACTAAGAGTCAGCTGCTTAACTGACTGAGCCACCCAGGCGCCCCATCTTTTGAAGGACTTCTGTGTGCACATCAGTCATTATGAAAACCCTGCTTTGAAAAGGAAACAAGGCACTATCAGAATGGTTTTGTTCAGTAGGATATTCTTGACTTTGCCAGGCACATGAGGCCAGGGTATGATTTCTGGGGTGGCCGCTTCTGTCTGCCCAGCTTCTGGCCTCGGCCAGTGGCTGAACTGTCCCCTGTGGACTCTGAAAGATCCACTATGGATGTCATGACTAATCCGTTCGCGTGGATAGTGTGGAATTGGGGACCTGAGATTGGCGATGGTGAGAGCTTCACGTGGAAATTCACGAACGGTGCAGGGCGGGATCTCTCAGCACCCCCAGAGCTGGCCTGTAAGTACTGGGGCCCACGCCATGGCTCAAGCCCATGGGCACGGTGCTGTCCCTGAACATTTACCCTGAGTAGAGAGCCAGGAACGAACCCACTGGCCTAAATCGCATATGTGGGTTACTGCGGGAGGACTTTGCTCACAGGAAGAACGGAGCAGCTCGAAACTGCTGCACACTTTCACGTATACGTGTTATTCTCCATTACGGTGAGATTATTACACATTACTGCTCAGGAGGGATGATGTCTTCACATTTGACAGCTGGCTACAAACACTCAAAACCCTCCGTAAGAAATGAATCCATTGAAAGATTTAGGTCCAGGAGTGGAACACAGCGGTCTCAAAAAGTTCCCGAAACACGTAAACCACAGACCTTCGTGGAGGCCAGGCTTTGAGATTCTGCGTCTCAGCGTCTTCCCAAAGCTGACTTACATCCTCACCCAGCATGACCTCCTGGACGAAAGCAGGCATGAAACCACACCAGCCAGGAAAAGCTTTCTGTGGATCTTTTTAAACCACGTTAGCATTCTGCAATTAAATTAACAGGTGACTCTGTCTGCAAGCACCTGTGGCGTTTGGGACCGTGTTTATATTCTAGTTTGTTGGCCCCAGGCCGATTTCTTTCTCACAGAAGGAGACGCATTCCCATTGACATCCACAAAAGTCCCAAGTTTTTCTCATCCCTTTTCTCTAAATTTCTACTGCATTTTTCATGTGTTCTTTGGATTTTAAGTAGGAAATAAGAGAAGGGTGAGTTAAACTGTAGTTTGTCCGGAGGGTGCCACCAGAATGTGGGTGGTGACGGCTTGTTGAGAACCCCACTGTGCCCTCACCTCTGCCTCTGCGTGGAAGCATTCTTAGTTGTTCAGTTCCCGGAAAGACCTTTCTTCTTTTAGTGAGCGCTACGCCCAGTGTGGGGCTTGAACTTACGACCCTGATATCAAGAGTTGTGGGCTCTTCTACTCGGTATTTATCCGAGGGATCCGGGTGTGCTGTTTCGAAGGGGCACACGCACCCCCATGTTTATAGCAGCACTATCGACAACAGCCAAAGTATGGAAAGAGCCCAAATGGCCATCGACGGATGATGGATAAAGAAGATGTGGTATATCTATACAATGGAGTATTACTCCGCAATCAAAAAGAAGGAAATCTTGCCATTTGCAGCTACGTGGATGGAACTGGAGGGTATTATGCTAAGTGAAATTAGTCAGAGAAAGACAAAAATCATAGGACTTCACTCATGAGGACTTTAAGAGACAGAACAGACGAACATAAGGGAAGGGAAACAAAAAATAATATAAAGACAGGGAGGGGGACACAACACAAGAGACTCTTAAATATGGAGAACAAACTGAGGGTTACGGCAGGGGTTGTGGGAGGGGGGATGGGCTAAATGGGGGAGGGGCACTAAGGAATCTACTCCTGAAATCATTGTTGCCCTAGACGCTAACTAACTTAGATGTAAATTAAAAGATAAATGAGTTAATCTGAGATCTGGAAAAAACAAAAACAAAAAAGAGTTACGTGCTCTTGCCGACTGAGCCAGCTCCTCGCACGACCGTTCAGAACTTCTGTACAAGAGAAAGTGGTAGTTCACCCTGAGTGGGGGAATCACTCCACCAACACTCCGGAAAAATATTACCGTGCTACCTAAAGGAGGTGTATTTTTCTGCGTGTAATACCTTCCTGAAAAATTAAAAGCGTGATCTCCACCCAGGTGAGAAAAAGGGGGGAAGGTTAATTGTGACTCCGTTTCAATCCCTTCTGAAGCGTCTTGAGGAAGAGAGCAGTGGGCTCGGTACTACTGTCTTCTTTCGAATGGGCCGCAACTCTGCTTTCTGTTGGAAATCTGCATTAAAACCAGTGGTTACTACCACCGGCACATTTTAGGCTGCTAGGATTTGCAGAAAGAGAGCCAAACGTGGTATGAGGAAGGTGGGCAGGTGAGGTCGGTCAATAAACACGCCTTAGTATCACACCGTTGACAAAAGGAGACCAAATACACGTTCGGATCCCTTGAAGGCCTCCGGCGACTCTCCGGCCCCAGGCCGCCTTCCCGGGGTGGGGGGGGGGGGGGGGGGCTTCCGAACTCGTCCTCATCCGAGTCCCCCTGCTCCTTCCTTCTGCCGCCCTCTGGGGCAGGTCCGACAAGCTCCCGCTTGTCGCTAAGGTCACTGCCTATCCCAGCCTTGTGTCCCTTGATTTCTGAAACATTGGACACGACTGCCTGCCCCTTCCTGGCACGTTCCCTCCGGAGCCCCCGCTTCTCGGGGCCTGTTTGCTCCTACCCCTGGCCGCAAGTGTCAGGGGACCCGGAATCCCCAGGTGTCTCCATTCACCACATAACCGTATCCAATTCTGTATTTTAAGTACTCCAGCGGTTTGCGATTCTCAGATTTCTATCTCCATTCCTCTAACGTTTTTCCAGTCGCCTGTTTGGCAAATCCAAACTAAACAGAATGCTGTTGCCTTTCTCCGTTGTCCCGTCTCAGAAAGTGCCCGGGTGTCGTAGTTCCTGTGGGGACCAAGCCGCTTACAGAGCTGTCTCGGGTCTTACTTCCTCCTGCTCCGCGATGGCACCGTCGTCCGCCTGAACCGTCACGTTTGCTGCCTCTGTGACCTTCCTTCTTCCTTCCCGGGCCTTCCGATTACTCTCCACACGTCAGTGCGGGGGAGCTGTGAGCTAACCAGATGGCATCACCCCCTTCTCATATCCTGCCGTGGCTTCCACTTGCCCCGACCTAGGAGGTCCCATACGATGCCCCCATCGCCCACCTGTGCTCTCCTCCTGCCACTCCCTGCCCCCTCCCTGTCCATCCCACCCCGTCACACTGGACTTCTCCGTGTTTCCCAAACCACTCAACCTTGTTCCTGCCTTAGGGCCCTTAAATGAGTCACCTCCTCTTCTTTACGTGATTTTTTTTTAACATGTCTTCGCACGCTGACTCTTGTCCTCGGGGCCTCACCACATATGTCACTTGTCGCAGAGGCGCTTTCTGAGGACACGGTCTAATGTAGCCTGCTGGGTCTTTGTCATCACATTGCACGGCGCTGTGGTCATTATGCCCCCTCTCTCCCTCTGATGGTAGACGTTTCATTCGTGTGTGGTCCAGCTTTCTCTTTCCTGATGGAAGCTCCATGAGATAGACTTGTCTGCTTACTCCTCGTGGCATCCCTAGAGCCTAGAACAGTGCCTGCTGCTTAGCAGGGGCCGTATCAATGTGTAGAGGAGAGGATAAATTAATGACGATTTCTTCAGGTGAAATGGAATCCCAAATTGGGTTAAACGTTGGACAGAAGGATGATCTTCACTGATGTTCAGCTTTTGTCAAAGAGACATTCAATTCCTAGCTTACCCATATTTATCCTCTTTCTCTCTCTGTCCCTCTCCTTATGTATATGTACACACACATATCTGTGTATGTGTGTGTGTTTGTGATAATTTCCTGTTCTGTATTAAGGATGTAATATGTTAAGACCATTTTTCAACACATGTCCGGGTTATTTGTAAACTTAGAAGAATCGTAATATGTGAAATATGAACAGGTTAGAGGGGAGAAGGAAAGGTTGTAAGAAAAGGAAAAAAGGAAGTGCTTGCTTTTCAAAGGGCAAAGAATGAAATTTGTGTGCCTGATTACTGGTTCATTTCATCTCCCTTCTCTTTCTAAGAGATTTCCAGAAACCATGGGATTTCAAAGTCATGTTCTGCAGTTGGAAATTCTGAATGATATAAATAATTCTCTGCAGGAAATAAAAATGACTGATATACATAAATAGGAAAGAAATGTTCTTGGATTGATGTTTCCAAAAGTTTTCCAAACCAGCCTTCACATCCTGGCCTAAGAACATATAATCAGAATTCCCGTCCGCTGACTTGGGCCAGTTAGGGCAGAAACAATGGCAGTTTCTTACATCGCCAAAACATGTAGATGGTCTCTGAGAATTTGGCAACATTAGTGGCAAAGGGAAATAATCCAAACACAATACATGTTGCAAAGCTATGGAGGAGAGAATTCTAGAACAGAGTATTTCACCATGATAAGGCCAGCCGAAAAAAACATAAAAATAATGATCAATAGCATTAAAAAAAAAATCACAGTTATATTCGGGGCAGGATCCTTCTGCCAGAATGGAAATGTCACTTTTTCCATAGCAGACAGAAGTACTGGGTGAGTAAGTAAAAATTAACAATAGATGGAAAAACCTGTATTTTCCTTCCTTAAATTTCCCTTATAATTCAGGGATTAGTCTTTATGGCAAAGTACTATTCTTAACAAATGGTTCATTTGGAAACTTTGAAGTTAGAATTGGAAATAAAATCTAGTTAAAAAATAAAAGATAAGAGACCTCTCTTCACGTCTTCTCTGCAAACACCATTGTAAGTAGAGAAGTATTATTTCCCAGGAAAACATAACTCATTCTGCAGCTCGATCGCCCACATGGGTATTTGGTATTTGATGCCTGGGAGCAGACAGGTAATAGCTCCAAAAGCTACCTGGAGTGCAGTTGATTGTACTAAATCTCGTTTTTGCCTTCCAAATGATGTTATCTACTCATTTTGGGGAACTCATTTTTTTTTTTTTTTTTTTTTTTGTGGACATTGTCACCAGTTAGGTGTATTCGTATATAGCTTTCAGGCTTGTGGAACATACAAGGAAAGAGGTTTTAAACCAAAGCCTTTAATTATATTTCCAACTTTGGGGAAAACAGCAGCCAGGGAAGCAGCGGGCGAGGGGAAGTCTTGGTTAAGAACCGTGGTGTTACGGGCGCCTGTGTGGCTCAGTCAGTTAACGCGTCCGACTTGGACGCAGGCCATTATCACGACTCGAGAGTTTGAGCCCGCGTCGGGCTCTGTGCTGACAGCTCAGAGCCTGGAGCCTGCTTCGGATTCTGTGTCTCCCTCTCTCTCTGCCCCTCCCCTGCTCATGCTCTGTCTCTCTCTCCAAAATAAACATTAAAAAAAAAAAAAGAACAGTGGTGTTACAACAACCTGCTTGACCTCCCACTCTTGTCTTTCCTAGGATGAATTAAACTTGTGGACTCAGAGCACACACCTGTTTTACAAGGGAAAGCACCTTGGGTCAGTGGGTGTGCATGATCTACATGTGTTGTGCCCACTTTGACTCTGTCCCAAGGATACCAGTGATGGGAGTTCTGTTTATCTTCCCTTCATCTGGCCTCTGCCTTGGACCTTGGCACCTCTGTGTTAGCTGGGACCCCGTTGCAGTGATAGTCCTTTGTTACTCCAGTCTCTTCTCAGCCCAGAGTCATTGTTCTCCTTGCCTGAGTCCCTTCCCCAAATGCCTGTTAGTTGGATGGCCTTCAGGTCTCACTCACCCTAATGTCCTCAACATTACGTCCATCAGATCTTGGTTAGGGTGATAGGTTTTCCTAAGTTACATACGGTAACGTCTACAGCCAACAGAGAGAGCCAGGAGGGTTTGATAGGAGCCAGTGTCAGAAAGTTCCTCCTAAATGTTGTTTTCTATGTACTTTGGTGATTCTCAAATAACTGCTGTGAACAAGTAGGATGCTTCTAATAAATTAAAATGCCAGTGTCTGTTTTGGAGGTATATTGTATTTTCTGTCTCCCCAAACCATGGCACAAACTTACCATCATAGTCTAGAGCTGTGCTCATTTTGCCGAACTTCCCTTTCACAGATGGAGATATTGAAACAGTTATTGATCATGAAATACTGAGCATTCGGTCCTCCCTCTCCACTGTGTGGAAATACATCTTTTCAAAGAATCACAGCCAATTGTTCAAAACAAATTTATGATCATTTTCTTGGTAACACAAAAGAAACAATACTGGTAAATTTTCTAGGTGAAAGAAGGAAACTCTGTAAGTCAATTTAATCTTTTTGTTTGTTTGTGCTTTTGGTAAGGTTCACAGATGTTTATTTCTTATGAAATGGATACTCTGTTATTCCCATCATGCCTAATTTTATGTGTCCACTTGACTGGGCTAACGGATGCTCAGACAGTGGGTAAAAACATTCTTTTTAAATGTGTGAGGGAATTTCTTTTTTTTTTAATTTTTAAAAATGTTTTATTTATTTTTGAGAGAGAGAGGGAGGGAGAGAGAGAGACTGCATGTGAGCAGGGGACGGGCAGAGAGAGAGGGAGACAAAGAATCCAAAGCAGGCTCCAGGCTCTGAGCTGTCAGCACAGAGCCCGAAGTGGGGCTCAAATGCATGAACCATGAGATCATGACCTGAGCCAAAGTCAGATGTTTGACCGAGCCACCCAGGTGCCCCTGTGAGGGAATTTCTGGAAGAGATAAGCACCTGAATCAGCAGGCTAGTAAAGAAGATGGCCCTCCCCGGTGTGGGTGGGCCTCCATCCAGTTAGTTGAGGGCCTGAATAGAACAAAAAGGCAAATTCGGTTTTGCTGACGCTGAACTTGACATCTGTCTTCTCCTTAGACAGTGGTGTTCCTAGTGCTTACGCCTTTGGAATCAGATTGAATTACACCTCTGACTTTCTTGGCTCTCCAGCTTACAGAGGAAGGTCATGAGCCTTCTTGGCTTCCATAATTATGTTTAGCAAATTCCTGTAATAAATTTCTCTGTTTATATATTATATATACATATGGATGTTATATAATATATATATGTGTTACATACTATATATGTCTGTTATATAATTACGTAACACATGCTTATGTTTTTATAACACATAATGTGTTATATATTTGTAATATAATTCAGCCCCCTCCATTTTTATTTCTCTTTTTTTTAATCTTTTTTTTAACGTTTATTCATTTTTTGAGAGACAGAGAGAGACAGAACATGGGTGGGAAAGGGGCAGAGAGAGAGGGGGACACAGAATCTGAGGCAGGCTCCAGGCTCTGAGCTGTCTGCGCAGAGCCTGGCGCGGGGCTCGAACTCACAAACTGCGAGATCATGACCTGTGCCGAGGTCGGACGCTCAACGGACTGAGCCACTCAGGCGCCCCTTTATTTCTCTTTTCTTACGAGGAGACTCCGTGTTTTGGTGGTGGGGGACACCCCCTCTAACCACATGTACTTTTTTCTGTTCCACTTCAAAATGTATACAAAGCCATCGATAAGGTCATAAAATGGAGTCCATCCTTGCTAACCCAATCTAATGGCACCATCCACCAGGTGAGGGATGCCTTGTAAAAACCAGGTGAGCTCTTGTTTCCTTAGAAGCAAGGAGTCAGTGCCCTTTAGGTAAGGTCCCCGAAGCGTAACAAGGATTGCTTTATCCAAATAAAACCAATGTATGAAAATAAGTGTGGGTGGCTCATATAGGTAGAACGTACCTCTATGTTTTAAAAAGACTTCTTTTTATTTCTCCTAGGCTGTAGTAAGAAATAAAATGATGCTGACATTCACAAGTCACTTACGTAGCTTTAAAGTTAAATTATTATTTTGAGGGACTCTTCTCCGAGAACCGTATCTGTAGTCAGTTGAGTGCATTCTAGGCAAGGAACTCTAATAAGAGAGATCAACAACACCTAAGTCTATTTTAACTACCTGCTCAGGTAAACAGGGCAGGGGGCACACACGCACACACACACACACACACACAAACAAACTGGTAAAACTTGGGACTTTGAGGTAAATGAAGGGAAGCTTGAGCACCATATTGAGACACATCAATTTTCTTGTCACTAACGGTAATAAACAGAAGTTTTAAAATAGGAGAAATGAGATAACAGATCTTCGGTGGTTGTGGTGTAAGGGTTTACTAAGATGTGAGACTGAAAGTTTGGAGGCATTTGTGTAGTTATTTTCGCAAGAGATGGTGGAGACTTGAACTGCAGAAACGGCAATGGGAATAAGAATGACAATGAACTCATGGACAGTCCATGGGACTGATAGTGTGTTGTGTTAGGATTTCGGTCAAAAAGAAGAAGTAAATGATCACACCATGTCTGTCTTGGTAACTCTGTGGTTGGTGCATTGTTAAAACAGACTGGAAAGGAAAACTGGCCTGTGTGGGATACCCATTGGGTATTATCTAGCGGGCAGATGAACGTACGGTGTGGACTTGAGGACAGCCTCTAGTGCTAACAATGGAGGTGATTCTCAGAGCCTTAGAAGTTGATGAGAATGTTCAGGGAAGGCTGAGAAGGGGAAGGGAGAACTTTGGGAAAGGCATGCCTTTAAGCAGGAGATATAAGACAATGGAAGAGTCGGAAGAAAGATGGGAGAGACAAGGGGGAATCAGAAAGCCGGCAGTCAAAGTCAATAAGTACAAGGGTTTGAAGAGGGTGAAAGGGGTTACAATTTAAAATAAATAAAAAATCGTGGAGGATGATAACGAAAGAGAAGGTGTTGAACTGATGATTGGGGTATTGATGGAGACCTCTTGTGAAGGAAGGCACAGTGCCATGGTAGGGACTGAGGGGTGGGTGCAAGGCAAGGAAAGAGGCCAAGGAGATCCGGTCCACTCTTTAAAACAGGCTGGAGAGAAGGAAGAGTCAGGGCAGTGGATTGACAATAAAACTGAATTTTTCATTTATAAATGGGAGTAATTACATCCACATTGAAGGAGTTTTGTGAAGCTTACCTAAGGTTAGGTAAACACATAATATAGTGCCCACTGTGAAGTAAGTTGTAAATTTCTGTCTTTGTTAGTTTTCTGTTTTTTTTTTTTTCGATTTTCACTGTTAGTTATTAATAAAACTAACAGTGAGTTGAAAAATTGATGATGCTGTGTAAAAGGAAGCAGAGGAAATCACTGCGGATACTAAGGGACTGGGGATGTCTGTCGGGGTGAAGGGCTCACTGGGGAAGTGAGAAGGAGTTGAAAAAGATAGCCACTGAACTGGTGTTATGCTTCACAACATTTCTGACCCCAAATGTGTAGGTTTTCCACACCAAGCAATTCTCTAGCTGTCGGGACACCGTCTGGGGGGTGCTATAATTCATTTCCATCCTGACATTAATTACCGGGACTTAGCTCAGACCTCACGGGGTAAGAACTCAGTCCCATAAGACTGCTCCCCATTTGCGATGCCAGTCGCCAAGTATTGGGTGCCCAAACGCTTCTGTCCAACATGGCTGCTTGTTGGGTACTCTCAACACGTGCCCTCTGCCAGCTTCCTGAATTTGCCTGAATGGCTGTCAGAACTCCAAAAAGCACTTTGCTTACTATTGCTGGTTTATTACACATGGATGCAGCTCAGGAGCAGCCCAGTGGAGGAGACGCCCAGGTCAAGGTGCAGGGGAAGAAGCCCAGAGGCTCCCTGCCCCCCCGTGAGTGCACCACCCTCCAGTACCTCGAGGTGCTCACCAGCCTGGAAGCTCTCTGAATCTCCGCCTTTAGGGGGTTTTACGGAGATTTCATCACACAGGCGGGACCAATTAAATCACAGCCCACTGGTGACTGAACTCCGCAGCCAGTGGACCTTTCCCCAGTGGGTTGGAAAGGTCCAGGCCTGCAGTCATGATTTGGCCTTTCTGGCGATGAGCTCTCCTCTGAAATTACAAGGGGCCCCCAGCTCTGAGTCCTCTCATTAGTATGCAGAAGACACACATCGCCCAGCGATGCTGAGAGTGTTAGGATCAGCATGCCAGGGACTGGAGACAAAGACCAAATGCGTGTTTATCACAGTCGTTAGTTTCGGAAGGAAAGAGCGTGTGTGTGTGTGTGTGTGTGTGTGTGTGTGTGTGTGGCATCATGTAGGGGTAGGTAGATTTGAATCAAACAAAATGGAGAAAGGCTTGTTTGCAAAGTTGAGGGACAAGCAAGCTAGCCGAACGTCTGAAGAGAGTCCTGTTTCTTTGACGAACCGCTCTTCAGCTTAAACCACAGGGTGAGGTTTATGTCTGTTGATTTGGGGTCCTATAGCAGTTCAGTGGAGGCTGTGTGCTACAGCTGAAAACAGTGGTATGTAGAAAGACGTAAATTACCCATGAAGTGCTTATGTCGCAGCAAATACAACGATCACAAGAGACGGCAGCTTGGAGGTCTCTAACGTGGTGTCCCTTTCATCCTGGAGAGTCTGAATGAAGCTGCAACGTTAACCCCTTAAGAACCACGGCTGACCTGGTTCCCCCTGGGCTCGCCTGTCCTCAGCGTCACGATTCTGACACTGGCGGTGAGTGGCGGTTGTCTCTCGAGTCCCGGCATCACGCGGTGGCCTCAGTGGCCTCAGCTTGATGTCCTCGCGGGTACACGCGTGCTCGGGCGCGTGCTCGGCGTGTGCACGCCGGGGCCGGCTCCACGGGCAGGCTGAGGGCCCCAAGGCGGACTTCTCGGGAGAACAGTGGAGCCTGGCACCACCCGGCTTCGAGTGTTCAGGCAGAGGTGGGACTGGATCCGTGTGTTCTTAAGAGGACCGCGGCACTTTCTTCTTGGCTAAGCATAGCAGCAGCTAAACTTGGATTTCTTTTTAATCACATCGGATTAAATAGGACACAGGCCTCAAGCTGGGAGAGCGCTCTCCCACAGCTCACCTGCTCTCAGCGGGATGCGCTATTTCAAGAGCATCCTCAGGCCGACTTTCACGCCTTTTTGTGGACAGGCAGCTTGAAAGGACCACGTCAATCTTCCCGTACAGAAACCGTTTAGTAAAACTGGATCCGCTGAGGTTCTTTTTATGTAACCCTCAGCCTCGCGTCCGAATTAGGGAGTTCCCCAAAATAGCTCCGTCTGTGAGCCCCTCGCTGGTGCCTCTGCGAGAATTTTCTTGTAACAGAAAGGGCTGGCAGCTTGTACCAGGATAATGTGAGGTCTAAATAATGGTTTAAAGTAGACTTCGTATTGAGATAGCACATAACTTTACAAAGAAGAGTGCCTATATCAGCAAACCTGTGCATGGTGAAGTCTTTGCATGAGCCTTTTGGGAAGTCTGAAAACACGATTCATTCTAGAAAATAAATTTTCTCCTCTATGGCAAGTTATTTTATGACTTCCTTCTTTCCTGAAGAATAGCCCTCACTTTATAAATACCGTTAACTTAGCACCTTCCATACTTAGAAGGGTAAGTATGGGAGCGTCACTCGACTTTCACATATCCTATCTCCCCATCGATATTTGAAGCGCATGAGAGTGTAATGCTTATCAGCACAGAGAGAAGCTTTTAGTAACAATGGGGCTGATTCCTCCTCCGACAAGTTGAAGGGAACAGGGGTGGTGGTTTGGAGACCGGCTGGCCAGTGGCTGGGATGAATGGATTTGGTGCAGAGAATTGTTCATTTCTGCCTTTTTTCATCTTTGCGGCCCACAGGCTGTGCCTGTCTGAATGACCCAGAAGTGGGCTATGACCCAGGGCGTTGGGGGCCATCCCCTTATTCTATCCCAGTCCCCCACAAGCCCATCTCTGCTTTCTTGACAATCCCTCCAGGCCTCTGCGCTTCCCCTAGGTTATGACGTCCTCCAACCTCCACACAGGCGTCTACACATCCCATTGTCTCATGTTACCAGCCCTGAGTTCTAGTCCCTGAAAACTCGAAAGTAGCAGGCAGGTGTCCGGCTATTAAGGTTTGCAACGACGGAAAACGTCTTGATGTGGCTCATCGTGAGGGCATTTGCTTTCTACCGGGAGGCCCGCTGTGGACGCAACGCCCGGCAGGCTGTGTCTCCGATAAAAACGTAAGTTGCTTTCATCACAAGCACCCTTTCCTGACTTCCTGTGATATACCCAGAACATGGAAAACTTAATTTGACGATAGCCCTGTGTGCCACAGGGCACTATCATGACAGTTTTCATAAAAGGAGACTTTGGGTCAGAGCGGGTAAGTGACTTGTCCGAGGTCACACAGCATGGCCGTGACAGTGACAACATAACCTGAATTCAGGTTCCCAAGCCGCAGGATATATTGAAAGACAGTGATTTGCTGAACCTACAGAGGCCCCGGGGTTACACCCGAGGGAGGTGTCTGCGGTCACCACAGTTAGGAATTCCCTTACCTCCTGCTACATGATTGTTCTCCCCCGGAAGGAGACTCCCTCACCAGGCATTACTGTCACACCCTTCTCGAACGGGAAGGAAAAACTAGGCCCACTGAAGAAAAAGAACAAAGGTTGTGCTGCTGTGTCACCATGGTCATAATCAGAAGGCTTAACAAAGTGGGGACATTTAAGGAAACCATGAAGACAGAGAAAGCTTCCTTCCTTCCACTGTTTATACCCAGACCTTGCACGGGAAGCCTGGGACTCAGGAACACTGAGAAGCATCGATGGTGGCCGAGTGCCCCCTTGCTGGTTCCCGACTGCTCCCATAATTAAGCCCACATTCCCCCCATCACGCACAAGGCCCACCTCAACATGGCGGAACCTGCCTGTCCAGCCTCCCGTGCCGCCCTCAGCACACAGCCTCCTGGAGCATCTGGCCTGGGTTACCTTGATTTTTGTTTTCTGTATGTTCACTATTTTTAAGTATTTAGCATGATAACTTGAATTTCCAAACTTCGATGCCTCTGATTGGAAATCACTCTTGACACCTTGTAGAAAGCACTCGCTTTTTAAAAAAATTTTCTTGTGACGTTTGTTTATTTTTGAGAGAAAGAGACAGAGCGGGAACGGGGGAGGGGCAGAGAGAGAAAGGACACACAGAATCCGAAGCAGGCTCCAGGCTCCGAGCAGTCAGCACAGAGCCCGACGCGGGGCTCGAACCCACGTACCGCGGGATCATGACCTGAGCTGAAGTCGGACCCCTAACCGAATGAGCCACCCAGGAGCCCCGAAAGCACTCACTTTTTAAGATCCTCATGAGTCCTGGGGTTCAGCACTGTCCTGTGCGTCCTGGGCGGGCTGAGGGGTCCCCGGCAGCTGGTGTATCCTTTTTCTCACTGATGAGGGTTCCTGCCACATATTTACAGAGTGTCTCTTATGCACCGTGGGCTGTACTCAGTTTATCCCATTTAATTTTATGTGATAATGTCCCGGGGGCACATTGTTATCCCTACTTTATAATTCTGAAATTAGATTCGGTGGGGGGATGCTTAATATCCTTATGGTGACAAAACCAGTGGTTCCAGAACCAGGCTTCAGATCCAGCTGGTTCTGCTTCTACAATCCATGAAAATAGTGAATGATAGTCCCCAACACACATCTCATCCAGGGTAGCTAACTCCACAGGTATAATGCTAGCAGAACACCTGCTCATATATGCTTAAGGTAACCGAGGGAAATTCAGGATCTGTTTGGCCTCTTTTCCCGGATTAGAACCTTCCCGTCTAGGCTGTCATGTGGCCAGACTGAGAGAAGGGGGGCCAGCGGGAGCCGCAGCTCCCAGCCAGCAGCCTCACATCCTCTGGGAATGTATCAGGTGTGCAGACTTGCAACGCCACCCCGGGACCGCACGGTCAGAACCGTGTGAGCGAGGCCCCTAAGTCTGTTTCAATGGGGCTCCCAGTGAACTCTGATACCTGCTCAAGTCTGCGAGCCGCTGAGCTGGGGAAGGGAAGCAGAGGTAAAGTGCGTGCAAAGCGTCCCCTTTCATAATCGAGAGCTCAGCAGGTGTGCGTCTTCCGACGGACGGTGGTTCCCAGACTTGGCCGCACGTCGTCGTCGGAAGACCCGAGTGCCTGGGGAAGTTGCCCCCGCCCGGCACTGGGGGTACTCAAGGCGAATCTACCGTCAGCCAGTTCTGCCGTCGGAAGCCAGTGGTCTGGAGAACGCACAGCGCTCCACGTTTTCATCAGAGGCAAGCAGGGTGCCCAGAAATCACCAGGGTTACTGAGTGGCAGCAGGTTGGTCTGTTTTTGGAGGGTGGTGCCAGGATGCCTTAGCAGGTTTGTAGAACCGTTGAACCCAGATCAGTCTCCTCTCCTGTGTCCCAGGGTCTCACGCAGGGTCTTTTGCTGCGTTGTGCCTGCACGATAAAGATTCTTCTCTTGTGTATGTTGTACTGATCCAGGAGGGGATCCAGAAGGGACTCTGTTCCGTGGGAGGAGGAAGTCCGTACGAATAAAGCGCATAGTGAGTCAGCAGACTTAAGGAACGTGGCAGAAGTTGACAAGACCATAGGGAGAGACAGACGGCAGACCAGGGGACCCATTCGGCCTTCTTCCAGGACTGGGGAGCCAGGTGCGCCCCGGGTTGGCCCCGCGGGGTGGAGCCCCTGGGGGAGGAGCGGGCAGGGAGAAGGTCACGCAAGGGAAGGTGCTGGCCGTCCCCGGCCCTGCTCACCCGCTCGCTGGGGGGCCAGAGCCCTGGACGGTGTGCGGCAGACAGAGGGGGCAAACCGGCCGCCCTGAGCCTGCAGATGTGTTCTCCTCTGGTGGACCTCTGTGGTCACCCTCTGGGTGAGGCGGCTTCTGTGAAATGTGCTGGTGTCCACTCTCCTGGCTGGGCCTGGCCGAGCAGCTCAGGAGGCTGAAGGGGGAGTGGCGAGCAGCCGGCCCGCCTGCCTGACCATCCGTCCTGATTCTAAGGCTCAGCTGGCCTCCAGCGAAGCCAGGCCTGCTAGACACCCCTCTCCCTGTCTCTGGCCAGGGCCCTAACCGGTGGTACAGGACTATTACACTAGATCAGGGCAAGGAACCTTCTCCAGGTTTAGTTTTTTAAAATCTGCATCGTGCCTGTGATACGCAGCTATCTGTTGGGCACTAGGCTGGTTGGACTGATGGGCCATTCAGCTTGCAAGGTAGGTGCTAGCTTTGCCTCTGACACTTTCTCATAAAGTGATTCAACTAGAATTCGGGGGGGGGGGTGCTTCAGTCCTATAAGTAAAATTGGGTTTCATTAAACTTCTATACTTGTAGGGTTATACATTCTTATCTTTAAATGTATATTCATTTTTGAGACAGAGAGAGAGAAGGCGTGTGAGCGTATGGGGGGAGGGGCAGAGAGAGAGGGGGAGAGAGAATCCCAAGCAGGCTCTGCACTGACAACTCAAAGCCTGATGCGGGGATTGATCCCACAGACCGTAAGGTCATGACCGGAGTAGAAATCAAGAGTTGGGTGTTTGACCATCTGAGCCACCCGGGCGCCCCATGGCTTGTGAATTCTTAAGAAGGACACAGGTGGGCAGTAATAATAATCACTGGGTATCGACTACTGTGTGCCTAGGGTTTGACATAATTCATTTCTCGTAACAACCCTAGGTGGCGTAGAGGAAGTCGTTAATGTGCTAAAGTCACCAAGTCAGCACATGCCAGTGACGGACACTTGCGTCCGCTCGGGTGTGTCTTTCCCTCATCTTCTGCTAATGCCATCTCTTAATTTGGGGAGTCGCCTCTGTCAGCGCTGGGGGGCTTCCGAGTGAAGCCACCACCCGGCTCCATGGGCGGGCGCTTCCTGACCGTCTGGCTGGTTCTGTGTCCCTACGGGACATAATGGTTGGCCCAAAGATGGCCCCATGTGGGCGTGCCAAAGCCCTCGCTGGGACTGTAGAAGTGGCCACCGGGAGAGGTCTGTGCTCTCTCTCTGATGGAGTCACCAGGCTGCACCACGGTCCCACCCCAAGCCTGCAGGAAACCTTCTGCCACAGGGACAAAGAGGGAGGGAGGAGGGGTCTGAGATACCTTATTCCCCAAATAGCCAGGCTTTCCCAGCCACCGAGGAATCAAATCCCTTTTCAGGTCAAGGTAGTGTGAGTTGGATTGCTAACACGTCCAGTCAGCGTGCTGGCCAGACCCTGGGCGGGGTTGGGATGTGACCTTCTTGTCTGTGTCCTTAAGCACAGCTCTAGGTGAGAGGAGGAAGCAGGAGTGAGAGCTGTCGTCGTGGGGTTTGTACCCGTGGACCCAGTGTCTGCAGCCAGCACATCCGGTGGGCCCAGCACTGCCTGTCCTGGGCTTTGGGGAGGGAGGACAGTGGCTCAGCTGCCATCTGGCCTGCAGGACTGGTAGCCACAAGGGGACAGCTTTCCACGTGTTAGGTGGTTGTGGGTCAGCCCCATCCTACCATCCCAACCCCAGGTCAAAGTCGTCTTAAGTTCTCTCTTTTTTCTTGTCTTTTTAAGTTTAAATTCTAGTTAACGCACAGTGCAGTATTGGCTTCAGAAGCAGAATTCGGTGCTTCGTCACTTACGTGTGACATCCAGTGCCCATCACAAGTGCCCTTCCTTGTACCCATCGCCCATCTAGCCCATCCCCCCCACCTCCCTCCATCAACCCTCAACCCTTAGTTTGTTCTCTATCATTAAGGGCCTCTTGTGGGGCGCCTGTGGCTCCGTTGGTTAAGAATACAACTCCTGATTTCTGCTCAGGTCATGATCTCACAGTTTGTGGGCCTGAGCCCCACATTGGGCTTCCCCTGGCAGTGAAGAACCTGCTTGGGATTCTCTCTCCTCTCTTTCGGCCCGCCCCCGCTCTCTTTCTCAAAATAAATGAATAAACGTTTAAAAAAAGTGTCTTGTGGTTTGTTTCTCTCTTCTCTTCCCCCCCTTCCTAAATGTTCACCTGTTTTGTTTCTTAACTTCCACATATGAGTGAAATCATGTGATATTTGTCTTTCTCTGTCCGACTTATTTCGCTTAGTATAATACCCTCCAGTTCCGTCCATGTTGTTGCAAATGGCAAGATTTCGTTCTTTTTGATTGCTGAGTAGTATTCCACTGTATGTATAAACCACATCTTCTTTATCCATTCATCTGTCAGTGGACATCTGGGCTGTCTCCATAATTTGGCTATTGTTGATAGCAAGAAACACTCGGGTACACATACCCCTTCACATCTGTAGTTTTGTATCCTTTGAAGAAATGCCTATAGTGCAATAGTAGGGTGGTTCTAGTTTTTGAGGAACCCAAGTTTTCTAATAAAAAGTTATAAATATACCTCCTGTCATTATGTAAGAGTCTTTTTTTTTTTCATTCACCAAGGCTAAGGATTTGCCTGCAGTTACTATGGTACCTCACCAAACACGCATGTAGGCGTGCACGCCGTGAGCCACGTGTGCACACACTCTTACCTTTATAACAATAGAAGCAGATTAAAATAAACAATTGGAGATTGGGAAGAAATAAGAGCATGCATGTCTTGGCTCTGAAGAGTCCTTCAGGCTCTGAAGTCTGTCCGTGGGTGGGAGAGATAGGAAACAAGGAAAAAACTAGATGTTGGTCCTTAGCCTTGTTTGAATGGGAGCCACAGATGCATTGTGGAAACTCCCTTCCTCTGCTCCTCCCTTCCAGGCAGGTGGTGGGTTCGTGTTTCCTCTCACTCCTAAGTCAAGATCAAGCAGTGGTTCCCAAACTTTTGCACATACCTGGATCATCTGGGGAGTGTATTCAAATGCAGATTTCTTTCTTTTAATAAGCTCTGAACCCGATGTGGGACTTGAACTCATGACCCCAAGATCCAGAGTCATAAGCTCCACCGACTGAGCCAGCCGAGCACCCAAAACGAAGATTTCTGATAGAGTATGTCTGGGATGGGAGCCAGGCATTTATCTGCCTTAACAAGCCCCTTCAGAGATTAATTAGGTTGTGTGTGACCCTTTGCATAGTTTAAAAACCCAGGCCACAGGGATTGTCTGGATATTTTGCTCTCTTCCGATGCTGCATTTGGCACTTCCTCATCTCAAGGAAAGGTTGAATGTCTCCGGTTAACCCCAGGCTTTTCCCTTGTTACACTTGTATTTTCATGGTTAACTCTTCCCCATCACATTAATTTCTGAATTTCATATTTCCCCAACCTTGTCTCCTATTTTTTTAAAGTTTGTTTGTTCATTTTGAGAAAGGGAGAAAGAGAGCGAGAGAGAGCGTGCACGCGAGCATGTGCACAAGCTGGGGAGGGGCAGAGAGGGAGAGAGAGAGAATCCCAGGCAGGCTCCACACTGTAAGTGCAGAAGGGCTTGAACCCACAAACTGTGAGATCATGACCTGAGCCGACGTCGGACGCTTAACCAACTGAGCCACCCAGGGGCCCCGATTTTGTCTCCTATTTTTAACTTGGAAAAAATTTACTACTGGGGGACAGCTGATGAGTCACAAGGTGGGCTAAATGTTCTGGCATTACCTCCCTCACTGGGCTTATTAATATGCCTGGAAGTCTTGGCAGTGAAGACTGAGGTGCCTATGGGGTTCTGTCTGTGTAACTAGGTGTTAATGACTTTGCTTCCTATTGACATCAGCAGATGCTCGCTCTAATAATGAAGTAATGAAGAAGAAGCATTCCTGGTTATTATTGAGAATTGTGTTTAACTCTGGAAGAACCGATCAATAAACAATTGATAAAGAGAAATGACCTTCCCAAATCGCATCCTACCATTACTTTCTTTCATCAGGATCAAATGTATGTCTTAGTTTGTTGTCAGAAGATAAGGGCAAAGGTTTTTTTTTTTTTTTTCCCCGTATCATTTCCCTCTTTGATATTAGGAAACTGTCTTGTAATCTGCTCGCCAGACCTTGCTTTATGGCTGGCATAGTTGATCTATATTTCCCTATTTCACATTGGTTTCTATCCAAGAGTATGTGTTAGCAGGAAATGGCTTTTGCAGATGCAAAGTGTGCAGCTACAGGAGCCAAAATTCTCTGGAGATTCCTAGTATTTGTCTACATCCACAAAAATGTCTGAGTTAGAGAGCTGCATCTCTGGTTCTCACTAGACTATGCTTCTTTGAGGCCCAAGTGCTGCCTGGAGTCTGTCCTGTTTTCAGGGACTCGCTGGCATCTAGCACAATGTCCAGCAAATAGTTGATATAACTGCATATTTATTAAGTAGATAAGTCTTAGCTGCATTTATAATATGAATATGGGCATCACACTCAGGGCAAAGGGAAAATCTTACTGTCTTCCAGAGAGAAAACAAACAGGTCAACATAAAGCAACAAAGGTGGAAAATATTCAGAGTTCTCAACAAAAAGAGTGGAAGCTGAATGATACAAATACCTTTCAAGTCCCAAAGGAAAGTGACCTGGAACCAGGAATTTTATACCCAGCCCAAGAATTTTTAAGAATGAGATTAAATAAATATGTATGTGTGTTTAAATAGGCAAATACTCAGTATTTGCCTTCAGGAATCCTCTCTGAAGAAGTACTGACGAATATACTGCCCCAAAGGGGAAGGAGGCATAGACCAAAAACAGGGGTTCCAGTTCATCAGAGAGGTAAGCTCCCAGGATGCTGGTGAGGGAACCAGGGTGCGCCCAGCCATAGAGCATGGCCAGTGTGTACTGAGGCAGGGCAGAGGGCTCCAGGAGGTGTCTTCAAAAAGACAAAACTGATGAGATACCTGATCCAACTGACACAATAGGGAGATTTGGACAACGAGCAGAGTGTTTGGGGTTAAATTTGTGGGAAGTACAGACAGCTAAGCGTTGAAAAAAAAAGAGATAATTACTAATTATGAAAACCAAGGATAAGAAAATGTCCAGGAAAATAAAAGCCCTCATATTATACAACTTGCCTCACCCCTGGATAGTGGTCACATAATTACCACAGTAACAGAGTATTGATAAAACCAAAATTCACTATATTAGGAAGAAGGAGGACAGGTAGGGTGTGTTTAGATGGTCGAACAGTGTGGTGAGAGACAGCTAAGCCCTGTTTTCCAGAGTGGCTACTTAGATCCTGCCTAATTCTAAAAAACTGAGAAGTAACAATATAATGAACACACAAAATAATCAGCCAAAAGACACTGAGATTGGTTGCTCCGAGAAACAGGGAGGATGTTGGGGCTACTGTTCTTTTCCTAATAATCTCTGTAGAAATCTTTACAGTACTAAGATCTAAAAACCTGTTTTTAAAAATGTATAAATAAAAACCAAACCAGCAAAACGCTTGCATCATATGGACAACTTTTAAGACTGCACACAATTACATTTTTCTTAAATGTTTATTTATTCTTGAGAGAGAGAGAGAGAGAGACAGGCAGAGCATGAGCAGAGGAGGGGCAGGGGGTGGGGGAGACACAGAATCTGAAGCAGGCTCCAGGCTGTGAGCCATCAGCACAGAGCCCAACGTGAACCAATGAGATCACGACCTGAGCCGAAGTCGGACGCTCAACCGACTGAGCCACCCGGACGCCCCAAGACTGCACACAATTATAGGAGCCCCTTCAGAGTTCATGTGTGGGGAGCCATGGCTCCCTCTGTAGCCCCTGGGCATACCCTCCAGAATGGTCTGGCCTCTCTTCAGAAGGTGGTACGTGAACAATTGGGAATAAACTCATCATATGTCCAGCTGGGCAGGCATGATGTTTTTGACTCTTCTGCTACCACCGTTGAGCCTGGGGACATTTTGACATGACTTAAAAAAGACGTCATTAAGCGCTCAGCTATTTTTATTGCAAGTAATGGCTCAACAAACACCCTCTCCACTCCCCATGGGCTCAGCCCTTCCTAAGGCTTCCCGAATCTTATGTAAGGATGATTGTAGGGGGAAGGTCAGCGAGAGAAAAAAGAATCCGGTTGTCTTGTTGATGACATGTTCTGTGTTGACATCTTGTAGTGCAGCATGTGGACAGCGCACGATTAGAAAGAGCTCTCTGAAAATGGATTACCAGCAAGCTGTAAAGCACGCACAGGGAAGACGACACAGGGAAGTGTACCCGTCACAGAGGCGTGGTGCTTTTGGTGCTAAGACTGCATTCTGCCTTGTCATTCGAGAGCCCTGGGGAAGCAGAACAGAGTAAGGGAAAGCGTTCAGCTTTGGAGTCACATCGGTACCCAACTCCTTTAGCAACTTGCTCTGCGACAGATTCTCTGCCTTTCATTTTTCTCGTGTGCAGAATAGAAATAACTGTTTTGTCGCAGGATCACTATCAAGGTAAAACAGAACTGCTGCAGCTAATTGCCGAGACCGACATCTTGTTCATCTCGGATGACTTCTAGAGAAGACGTTGCTCGGAACACTGCAGATTGAAAACAAGAACCTGTCAAATGAACATGCGCTGAATCAATGAGCACAGAGCCGGGGAGTGGGACGTGTGTGCCAGTCTCCGTCTCTTGGGTCTCCCTCAGCAGCCCCGCCCTCTTCCTTCTGGCCACAAAGAAACGGAGAGCCCGAGACATTAAATGGCGTGTTTGACTTGCTGGCGGAAATTGAATTTGGACTAAGGTTGCCAGATTTAGCAGAGAAATAACACAGGATGTCCAGCGAAACTTCAACGTCAGGTAAACAAGCCATAATGAATACCTGAGACATAACACTAAAAAAAAAAAAAATGGGGTCTACCTGCAATTCAGCTTTAACTGGGCATCCTGTGTTTTATGTGACAGCTCTCACTTGTATAAAAACCCTCGTCTTAGAGTCCGGCACCCCTTCTCTGCTTGTCCAGGGAAGCAAAGCAGTGAGATGTCAGAGCAGCGGGAGCTGGCCAGGCTGCGAGGCCGAGAGTGTGCGCGCTCTGTGAGCGTAGCGGTGTGATCGGAAGACCCGGTCGCGAGTGCACACGTAGCGGTGTGATCAAGTGCCCTGTGCCTGTGCCGAGGCTCACGGCACTGCCGATGGTCCCTTGAAACCCAAGGGACGCGTGGCACAGCCCTGCCGGCTGGGAGCACTGGACGCACTCTGAAAAATACTCAGCTGGTTGCTCCGTCCCCGGCTGCTTGGTGGCCCGCCTGCCGCGCTCTCGGGTGTCGTGAAAAACAAAGCTCGAGACGTGTCCCGCGTCACTGCTGCTTCCCCTTCGCTCTGGGGCCCCTTTGACCGGGTTCTTGCATCACACATCTCGTCGTTAGTCTGGATTACTCATGGGGAGCACCGCGGCTTCCGTGGACGGCATTCTGCAGCCCAGGCAGGGAGGCCAGGTTTTCCCTTTGCTGTTCAGTTCACTGCTTACTCCGTGGGGGGCACCAGGCTGAGAGTGTCGTTGCTTGGGGTGGCCTCAGACTCCGTGAAACTCGGTGGGAGACCACAGAAGACATCTCTTGTCCTTCCCCAGGGACACATACCTTCCATTAGATTCAAACCAGCAGAGGCGCAGTAACATGCTACGAGCCCTTTTCACAGTCCCCTATGAAATTACGGGACTTGGTGCCCAGGTCCCAGGCACGATGTCCTCTGCCCTGAGACACGCCTCGCACTGTGGGGCTGCAGGGGAAAGGCTGTAAAACAGGGTTAGACTTGAACCGCAGGTAAGAAAACAAGTCAGTGCGGGAACAACCGAAACTTCCCTTCTGCCAGGAAAGATCAGCAGAAACTATGAGTAGGAAAAAAAAAAAAAAAAAAAAAAAAAAAGAACTTCAAGGTAAATGGACCGGTTTCAGCTTAAAGAAAGGCTGATTGTTTTCGCGAAAATCCCCACAGACCTGGCAGCGATTATTAAAGAAGTGATTACCGAGGATCGGGGCACGGAGATTTCAGATGAATATACAAACCACCAAAGCCATGTTCACTGCAGAGAAGTAAGCAAACAGTAGAAATAATTAAAAGCTGTTAAGGCATCTGTCTGTTTGGCTGACACATATGTTATTAAAAAACAAGAGAGTCTATTGCCAGTTGCCTCTAAGGGTCTGTCTTTGCTGCAAACCATTTCCATGGGTAATAGTGTGCGATAATATTTCACATCCATGGGGTGCCTTCTATCAAAGACATCAGGGTTTCTACACCGTCTTGCCCTTCAGCACACAGACACGCACCATGGAGGTAACTCACCTCTGGCCTTTTCGAAAGCCTCTGCTTTGGTTATCTGTTCCAGACAACTATTACTTATCTACAAATGGATGATAGGACACCAGGAGACCCCTTCCCGCCACGCTGCTAGCTGGACACCTGGCTTGCCTTCCCTTGAACCCCTCCAGCTGGAAGGAGGAAGGGGGAGGACGGGATGCCCGCCCCATCGGAGGCAGTTATTGGAAGCTGCACCCGCTCCCCTGCTCACGCAATGGGGTGGCGTTTGGTCACCCGGCTACCCCTGGCTAGAACGTGGTCTCTATTCCGAGAGGCTCTGTAGTTTCTTGAAAATCAGAAGTTCAATTAATAAAAAAAGAAGGCACAAATATTGAGGAACAACTGCGTATATTTTCAGCAGGGCCTCCAAAATCCTCCAGTCACCTGGGGTATATGCCTGATTAACGTAGGGATCGATACATGATGATTCCCCTGTGAGTATAGGGGCATGAATGTAACACAGTGCCCAAGGTGAAGGATCCATTTCGTTTTCTCTGTAAGACAAATATAAACTGTTGCAGCTTTAGATGATACACTCAAATATATGCTTCTAGTACTTAATTAATGAACTTAGTTAATAATTTATATTTAAAATCACTTATATAAGGTGATTTGTTAATTTAAGTAATGTTATTTTGACTTCCTTTTTTTCAATATTTATTTTGAGAGAGAGAGAGAGAGAGAGAGAGAGACAGCATGAGCAAGGGAGGGGCAGAGAGAGAGAGAAAGAGAATCCTAAGCAGGCTCCACACTCAGCACAGAGCCCAACACGGGGCTCGAAGCCACAAACCGTGAGATCATCACCTGGGCTGAAATCAAGAGTCGGACACTTAACCGACTGAGCCACCCAGCCGCCCTCATTTTCCACTTCTGTTTTATAAAACAATTATTAAGGATCAAGCTGTTCACGAGTGTGCTTGACATTTATTGATCTTGAGCTAGAGTTTCTAATAGTACCTATGAAGGACTTTGAATTATCAGTGGAATTTTGGCTGTCAGTTGTTTGTTTGAATCATCACCACCATCAACATGGCGGTCATATCTGTTGAGGTCTTAAGTGTTGAGGTGATGAACATGACTTCTTGATCTTCCTAAGTGAATCAAGAGTCCCTGGAGATCAGAAAATCAGTTTGTTCAAGTAGCCACGTACCATCATCACTCTGAAAAGAAAACAAGGGTGCTGGTGGATGGGTCTGTTCTGTCGTGCCATGTAAGGAAAGGCACACAGACCCGTGCCGCCATAACTCGGTATTCTGCCTTCCCTGCTGGTATCAGAAGGATGGTGAAACTCATCACAGCCATGGCTCTCGATGGGACCGTCCTTGAAATAGTAGAGCCCGGAGAAGCAGAAGTTAAAATTCCTAATTTTATTAAGTTGATATATTTTATTACAAACATAATCTAAAATTACACATTGGTACTATTCATTAAATAGTCGAGAGTAGTGATTCTTCCGTCTGGCTGGTGATCATAATCAGTTGGGCAAATCTGTTTTTAATTACAGGCTCCTGGGCCATACCTAAGGCCTATTGCATAGGGATTTTTGGGACAGGACTCTAGAATCTCCATTTTTCCAAAACTCCTGAGGAGACGCTGTGGCAGCCAACCTGACATTACTCCTTGGAACAGGACTTGGGAAACATTGGCTAAAACTTTCAAGAATATCTTCCTCAACGTTTGGAGGGCGGGGTCAGAATTCAGGAGGCAAGGCTCTTTGGCATCAGTGGGAGAAAGGACACTTGAATAAATAAGATGTGATTTGGTAGATTTATTTGGGTTTCTTTTGTTTTCTGTCTGTTTTTACTATGCAAGCATATTCTACAGCAAGCGTATTCAAAATGATGCCTCTAGCTTGAACGCTTCCCAGTATCGGATGGCTTTTTCTTCTCCTTCCTGTGCCCTCCTGCGTTCTAATGGCCCTTGTAATAAACAGCCTCTTGGTTCCAGTGCATCATGCCGTCTCCCTTCACTTTTATAAATGCACAATTGAATCACTGGGTCTTGATTTAGGACTGAAATTTGGCAGAGAGTTCAATTGCTCATTTATGCAGTGTGCAGGTTATCAGGGAAATCAGTTACTTCATATATCAAAATCTTGGACGGTCCTCCACCAACGCCCACCACATACCTGACTTATTTGAATAGTAGATCACAGTTCCAAAATGAAAAGGTTATACTGACCGAATGGGGAATTTATGTAAGGTGATCTTACTCCTTCTTCCAAACTAGAGTCACTTAGAATACGATCTAGAAAACTCAGGATGAAGTTTCTTCTGTCCGCTGGGTCGCAGAACTTGCCATTTCGTCTTCATCTAGCGATAAGGTCTCCTTACCTTTGAGAGACTGTCAGAACAGGCAACGGTGAAACTGAGGGTGGTGTGGGGGGAAGCTCGGGGGACCTCGCTCAAGCCGCTGCGCTGAGTGGTGCAGCATCACTTTACTGGGATGTGTTCCCGTTTGCAAGGAAGAGGAAGGCAGGAGGCTACACTCGTACGCCGTTCCTGTCTGTTTGTCCCTCAAAACCCTCTGCTTCTTTGAGGTACATGGTATCATCTCCCACACATTTCTCTCTCTCTCACTGAAGACAGGCTCTTCACTTGGGGAGCCCTGTTTCCGGTTGAGCCCAGCCATTGGCTTTCTCCTTAGCTGCCCCCCAGGCGGCCGCTCACTGACAGACAAAATCACACCAGGCTTCCATGTAAATTCACACTCATAAATGCCAGGTGGGCACTTCCTGCCACCCAGCAGCCCTGTTTTGTTTCCTACTATTTGTCTTGTGGTCCGGAAGATCTTACAAGTCACATGACCCTTCTTGCTTGTTCTTCCTTCCGGCCCATCCCTCACCCCACCCCACCGCTCAGCCATTTTGGAATTGGTTGTCTGATCTCGCTGTCTCCAATTTCTTGTTGACGTCTCCAGACCGCCTTCCGGACTGGAAGGTGGCGAGGTGGAAGGTGGAAGGCCTTCCGGACTTCCGGACTGGTGGCCTTGCGTCCTCATTATCACAGAGACCTTCGTCCCACTCCATGTTCGCTCACTATGGCAGTCCCAGTGTTGACCGCTTGACCACCACCTCTCTTGTCGGCGGCCCCCTGGGACCTGACTCTTCTGTCTTTCCTGCAGACTTTCTGCTCTACCAACCCCAGAGCAAGCTCTTCCTCTTTCTTCCCTACACTCTTCTTTTCTAATGGTTTCATCCTGTTTCCTCTGTGCCAATGATCTCCACATCCCCATCTTTAGTGTAGACCATCCCCAATTTCATTCTTGACATCTCCTTTCCCCTGAGTAATAGATATCTCAGAAACGATATTCCAAAATGGAGGTCTTAGTGGATAGCCTCCACCCCCAAATTGCTTCCATGTTTTTCTTCATTTTCCTTATCTACAGTCAAAGCCAAAGCGTCCTGGATTTCACATCTTTCTACCATCACATACATATTTTAAGGGAAAATTAAGATTATATGAAATGAAAGTGTTAGAAATTAAAAAGAAAAACGTATGTCAAACTAAGATAGAATGAAACGAACACTCAGAAAGCCAGAATACATGGTGATTGAAGTGGAAAGGGTGTAATGGTGACAATTCGTATCAAATTAACAGAGTAAACGTTTTGCAGCAAGCGCCCATATTCAAAGATATCAGAAGTGGCTATTTGTGCCAATGGGACATTCCAAGTGAAGAAACAGCCACAGCTCCATTTAGGTTTTCAGAGGTGAGTTTTGCATAGAGAACCTTGAACCGAACCTTCAATTGCATTAATATGCTCAAATCACAAGAGAGCATTGAGTTTTTTAATGGGATATAATTAAGTTTCTTCCTGCAGGTTTGATGATGCCACTGGGTCAATGCTTTTCTTGAATAATCTGGCTTCAAATACCTTTTATCCTTCTCATTCTAAATGCAAGATAAAATAACAATGAGGGTTGCCTTTTATATCACCATAAATCATCTTCAAGATGATAGGATAATGGCAGGTGAAGGGAGAGATGTAGAATCACATACCTTGGCTTGGAAGCGGCTGTGACCGTGATCGCCAACCTGTAGGCTGCAAATGCCTGGTGGCTGTAAGGGGATGTGTGCAGGGGGGAGAGGGAGTACGTTGTGTTATAAACAGGAGTCCACAAATCCCTATGTGATGTTACTTATCTCACAGGTGTGGGGTCCTTTCCTTTCTGCATTTGAAAGTGCTGTATAAAGTTTAGAGCTGAATTTGGAAATTATGTATCTTTTTTTAGGTGACAATCAGTAAAAAATTCCAAAACAAAAAATGTAACTGCTCTCAGGAGTTGGTTCATGAGATTTTTCAACCTCCACAGGTAAATCTGAATTCACACCTTGTGCTTTGGAGTGGAATAAATTTCAGATGAATCCAAGACATAAATACAAGGTATAAATAAGTCTGTAAGAAAAGACGCTGGAAATCATCTAAATGTCCATCACTAGGTCAGTAGTTAAACAAGCTAGGAAAATCCCTACGGTGGAATACTAGGCAGCTATAAAGAAGGGTTATGACCCTTTTCATTAGAAATATGGAATTATCAGGACGCCTGGGTGTCTCAGTCACTTAAGCCTCTGACTCTTGATTTTGGCTCAGGTCATGATCTCACGGTTCACGAGACTGAGCCCATGTTGGGCTCTGTGCTGACAGCTCGGAACCTGCTTGATTCTCTCTCCCTCTCTGTACGTGTCCCCTGCGTGTGTATGCTCTCCCTCTGTCTCTCTGTCTCTCTCTCTCAAAATGAATAAACATTAAAAACATTAGCATGGAATTATCTCTTCTTTTATACTGTTAAGTAGGAAAAAAAGCGGTATGCAAAATAGCAACACACGGTCTGTCTCCGTTTGTGCAAGAGACGAGAAAATAACACATCTTCTTGTGTATGGATAATATAGCTTGGAAACATTAAATGAGAATCTATTGATACTGCTTGCTTCTGGGAAGGAGAACCGGGTGGAGAAGGGGAGCTTTCATTGTGTATCCTCATACACATTTGCATTTTTAAAGACAAGAGAGTCTTATAAAGCAGACCATAAGGGGAAGAGTTTGACAACCGCAGCTCTGGGGCGTTCCCTACTTTCAGGCACAACGTTAAGAGCTTGGGAAGGGGATGAAGTTCGCTCAGGGTCAGGCAGCTCAGTTGTGGGGCTGCGGAAGGGTCATTACGCGCTGCCTAGGCCTCTTCCCCACATCGACCGTTAGGCAGGAGACAGACTAGGGATAGTCAGTTCCAGGATTTGGAAACTTCCAGAAAACCATGACCACAAGCATGAAGATCAGAAAACAGGGACCATGTCGAGGACCTAGCGAGTGGGAGAAGCAGGCAGCATGGTGTGTAAAAGAAATGAAAAGAGGAGCAGAGAGCCCAGAATGTCGTGAGGCTGGTGCAGGGGGTGTGCAGGAAGAGGAAGGACTTAAAGGGTCTTCCGTGGAGTTGGGGCTCTCTCACATGTGGGCCGCAGACTGCCAAGGAGGACTTCTCTCGCTCAACCAACGTGCACAAATGTGGACTTGGCTTTGGAAACACTGTTCTTTCCTTTTTAATTTTTTTTAATGTTTATTTTGGAGAGAGAGACAGAGCGTGAGCAGCGGAGGGGCAGAGAGAGAGGGAGACACAGAATCCGAAGCAGGCTCCAGGCTCCGAGCTGTCAGCACAGAGCCCGATGCGGGGCTTGAACTCATGAACCGGGAGATCATGACCTGAGCCGAAGTCGGACGCCTAACTGACGGAGCCACCCAGGCGCCCCTGGAAACCCTGTTGTGATTACAGTGTGTTATTGGACTCATGTCAGAAACACACAGCAGGCAGCCTCAGGTGATAGTACAGGTAGGGCTCCGATGTGGCAGACGTACTTTCTGGCAATTGATGAAAGTTCATCTTTCTGTACTTTCTATACTGTTCATAGTTATGAACAAATGAGGGTTCATAACTACATTAGCTTTGGTAACACATCTAAGAACTACTGCATTGCTGCATAAAAGCCTTGCATCTCGAAGAATGACTTGTTTTTTGAAGGATTATTGCTAGTGTTTATCTTGAAGTCCGTAGCAATCAGCCCTTCCCAATGCCCGCCTTCCCATCGAGTTATTTGGTTTCTTTATTAATTGTGTGCTGTTGTAATGGTTGATTGTGTGCGTCGACTTGGAGGGTGTTTGTGGATGAGACTGACATTTATTTATTTATTTATTTATTTATTTATTAAATATGAAATTTATTGTCAAATTGGTTTCCATACAACAGCCAGTGCTCATCCCAAAACGTGCCCTCCTCAGTACCCATCACCCGCCCTCCCCTCCCTCCCACTCCCCATCAACCCTCAGTTTGTTCTCAGTTTTTAAGGAGACTGACATTTAAATCTGTGGACTCTGAGTAGAGCAGTTGCCCTTCCTGATGGGGGTGGGCCTCACCCAATCAGGTGAAGGCCTGAGTAAATAAAAAGGACTGGTCTCCTCAAGCAAGAGGGAACTGAGCCGACAGGCAGCCTTTAGACTTTCATCTGCACCGTCGACTCTCCTGGGTCTCTGTCTGTTGGCCCACAGTACAGATTTGGACTTGCCGGCCCCACAAATCTGTGAGTCAACTCCTTATAATCAATCGTATATCAAATCATATTTGTAATAAATCCTGTAAAACTTATATATCCTCTTGAGTCTTTTGGTTCTGTTTCTCTGGTGAACCCTAATATGGCTATAACATCTCATAATTCCTGCATCTCCAGTAAGCAGATTTTTTTTTTAAGAAAAGCAAAACTGATTTTTTTAAGCACCTAAAAAATACTCTTTAAGACGATAAACATCGAGGTGCCCGGGTGGTGCGCTTGGCTAAGCGTCTGACTCTTGGTTTCGGCTCAGGTCATGATCTCACGGTTCCTGGGATCGAACCCCACAAGGGGGTCTGCACTGACAGCACAGAGTCTGCTTGGGATTCTCCCTCTCTCTCTGCCCCTCCCCTGCTTGCACTCTTTCTCCTCTCTCTCAACTAAATAAATAAAACTTTAAGAAAATGTAACAAAAAATTACAATCATCGAAACACACATGCCCAGATCCTAAGTATACAGCCTGATGAATGGTCACAATGTGAGTAGACCAGGGTAGCTGCCTTCCAGGCTGAGAAAGTGTATGACCACACGAGACTAGTGCCCTCTCGTTACCTTTTGGCTCACCTGGCTCCCAAGTGACCTCTGTTCCAAATCTCTAGCACCCTGGTTGGTTGTTACCATTTCGAACCTTGCATGAACAGAACCTCACAGCACATGGACCTTTTCGTCTGGCCTCTTACACTCAGCATCACGCTTGTGAGTTGCTTGTGTGGCTGTGTGGAGAGTTTGGTGTCTTCTCCTGGTGGACATCTGAGCTGTTCCTGTCTGGGGGCTATTGCAAGAAACGTTGCTACGGGCATTCTTGTATCTGTCTTTTGATGACACACGTGCACATTTCTACTGTGTATGTACCCAAGTGTAGGATTGCTGGGTCATAGGAGGCGGGTATGTTAGACCTTTGCAGATAGTGTCAAAATGTCTCCCACCGTCCTGGTACCAATTTATAATCAGAAAGGCAGAATTCCAACAGCTTCACATCCTGGCCCAACACCTGTTGTTGTCAGTGTCTTTATCTGAAGGCATTCTGGTAAAAATGTCGATATATAATATTATAAGATGCCTCATGACATTTGAATGTCAGGTAAACAAAAATACTTTCAATACTTTTTAACATAAGTATGCCCCAAGAATTGCATGGGACATACTTATATCAAAATTTACCTGTTGGGACACCTGGGTGGCTCAGTTGGTCAGGCATCTCACTCTTGATTTCCACTCAGGTCATGACTTCACAGTTCATGCGCTCGAGCCCCGTGTCAGGGTCTGTGCTGACAGCACAGAGCCTGCTTGGGATCCTCTCTCTCTCTCTCTCTCTCCCTCTCTCTCTGCCCCTCCCGCTCACTCTCCCTCTCTCTCTCAAAATAAATAAACTTAAAAAAATTACTTGTTTTGGGGCACCTGGGTGGCTCGGTCGGTTGGGCGTCCGACTTCGGCTCAGGTCATGATCTCGCGGTCCGCGAGTTCCAGCCCCGCGTCGGGCTCTGTGCTGACAGCTCGGAGCCTGGAGCCTGCTTCGGATTCTGTGTCTCCCTCTCTCTCTGCCCCTCCCCTCTTCATGCTGTGTCTCTCTCTGTCTCAAAAATAAATAAACGGTAAAAAAAAAAAATTACTTGTTTATCTGACACCCAAGTTGAACTATGTCCTATATTATCCTTTGTGAAATTGGGAGATCCTACCTTACTAGATCCACAATGTGTCCTAACAGATTTTTATTTAATAATATATGTGTTTTTCACAGTGTCTCTTATTGTTTTGTGTTGTAAGGCGAGGCAGAAACCAGATAGTTGGGTGTTGCTGGAGAAAGTCTCTCCTCTCACTGTTTTGCCAGAAGTTTTTAACCCACCTGAGAATTCTGGAGGAAATTCTGGAGGACTGGACATACCTCATTTCACTCTTGTCCCCTTGTGCCTGACACGCTGAGAACCAGAATGAATCATTGCCCAGACGGAGAGGAATTAAACAGTCCGCTTTATACCGAAAAACACACCCATCTAACATTGCCGTTTGCCTGTGTCGTTAGCTCATTGTGACGTGACTGATCTCCGTGAGTGATGGACATCCGTTGCCATCTTGAAATCAATAGAATTCTCCCAGCATGCCTGAAGCCTGTGCGTCCGTTTTTTTTCTTTTTCTTTTCTTTTTTCTTTTTTTTTTTTTTTTTTTTTGTACATATGTTCCAGCACTTGGAATTGTGGAGTTCTTGATTTTTCTATTTTAAATAGATTTTCTCTCTTTCCTCCTTGTGAAGTGGCTGGCTTTCTCTTTTTTGTTCAAAGAGCAAGTCTAGAGATTAGTCCCACTTACTGTTACCTAACAGAGTGAGAACTGTAGGTACATGTTAATAGTGTCGTTAACACTCATCAAGGGCAGCCACGTGGGTTGTGCACAGTCTTAGAATGAGGGTTTGGACAGCCCAGGCTATTTTATTGTTCTGAAGTCATAATGGGTTGAGGACACTTTACTGCTTAAAGAATAGAATGATCAGTAGCTTAATTGAGCTGAACATAAACGGCCCTATTTAAATCTCTTAAAATCTGCAGAGGAAACAAATCTCTCCCTTGTTGAATGTGAAATTGAGACAAATTGTTAAGGGATTTCTCTACGTTCTTTTAGCTTACTTTCTCCCCTTAACCAAATCGGAAAAAAAAATAAATAAATAAAAGAGCCTTATAATTAGGGGTGGGGGAAGGGCTCTACAAGTAAAATACGGAGTATGATGCAAAACTCAAGGTAAGTGTTTCTGAAAGTAAAAAGAATTTTAGCTTAAGGAACTTTTTGAAGGTCCTGAAATGCCAAGTAAGTAAAATTACTATGAGAAATTACTGTAATCCAATGGATGCTGTTTTTGTATTTACAGTTAATTAATCTAGCTTTTCTTAAGCACAAACTCCTCCCAGATTCCCACCTTTTTCTTTAGGACACACTGCAAGCTGTCAAAGACTAATTAGGTAAATCATCACTAGTATTTTAGAATAATTTATCTCTTTATTCTTCCCTTAGGTCGTTAAGTGATAATCTCCATTTGTCCCTCTCATTCTCCTTCACAAGCCTCTAGGCTACTTGTTTTAAAAATGCAAATGCAAATTTCACGCTCTGAAAGAGTGACAGGCTTTCTCAAAGCACCTGCCTCTCTGCCAGGAGACTCCGGACTGTTCCAGAGACGCAGACGGGAGTCAGTACCCTGTGAAACCCACCCAAGGGCCGGTCAGGCTCCAGGACGTTTACCATCTCAAGTCTGTCACCTGGAGCATTTAAAAGCATTGGTTTCTAGTTATGTTATTTCAAAAGCCCTTTTCTGGGGTCGCCTGGGTGGCTCAAGTCGGTTAAGCATCAGACTTCGGCTCAGGTCACGATGTCACGGTTTGTGGGTTCGAGCCCCGCCGTCGGGCTCTCTGCTGACGGCTCGGAGCCTGGAGCCTGCTTCGGATTCTGTGTCTCCCTCTCTCTCTCTCTCTCTCTGTGCCCCTCTCCCAAAACACATAATAAAACATTTAAAGAAAGTTGTTAAAGCCCTTTTCTTCCCTGAATAGTAGGGAACTGGCTTGAGAATCAGCATCTTGACAACATTTCCCGAGAGTTCCACGCGGATGAAGGTGCACAGGCTGTGAGCCCTTGCTGTGTTCGTGGCCCGTTTCGGCTTAGCGTGCACGTTGGAGCTGCGTGTAGCTGGGAGTTTGGTGGCATGTCCGTCATGCCATCACGTGTCATTCCGAGTGTTGGGCGGAAAGCTTCTGACCTCTCGCACCATGCCAGGACCTCCCTTGGGAAGTCGTCTTTGTGCAGATGTGCTCCTTGTGCCCGGCGGGGCGATGCCCCCGTGATCGCGTTTTGTAACCCGCGGTGAGTTCTCATCACCAGTAGCTCAATGCACAGGGAATGGGAAAGAGCGTGAACGCAGGAAGCTGTCTCGTGTAGGCGCATCATCAAAGTGTACTTAAACGGAACGGAGGACGGCTTACTCATGTCCTCAGATTAAATTTTTAAAAAAATTTTTTTAACGTTTTTATTTATTTTTGGGACAGAGACAGAGCATGAATGGGGGAGGGTCAGAGAGAGAGGGAGACACAGAATCCGAAACAGGCTCCAGGCTCCGATCTGTCAGCACAGAGCCCGACGCGGGGCCCGAACTCACGGACCGCGAGATCATGACCTGAGCCGAAGTCGGACGCCCAACCGACTGAGCCACCCAGGCGCCCCTTAGATTAAATTTTTTTATTGAGTTCACCACTTACCGCCACTCACGTCATTGCGAATTCTAAATTTTAACTTTGTCTTTATAGTGCGTGGTATTGCTGCCGCAGAATTCTCTGTGTAGGGATTCTCTTCAAGAGAGGGAGCTGGGAGCGTGTTCTCAATGTGTTCTTTGTTGACTCTCCCAAGAGTGAAATTCATGTTCGTGGAATTCATGGCGTCTTGTAACCTTTTTCCCTGTCCCTCTATTTATAGCGTGTGCATTTTTGCCAAGCCTGGGCCAAGAACTATGTCAAAAATTCAAGCAATGTTGCAGTGTTGAATTCCTGAACACAGATCGTTTCTCCTTGGCTTTGGTTTCGTAACTGTCGTGTCCCCGTGAACTGAAGGTTGATGCTTCTATTTTGAACCAATCTGTTAGACTTATTAGCATTCCCGGACGCTTGCCCTACATAGCTGGCACTGTTTCCTTCTTTAGGTGTGAGAGCAACAGCTGTGGAAAATATTCAAATTAAACCGGTGACCTTGTTAGCAAGGAACCCGCGAGCACACTCACCTCCGTCGGCACCGTAATTTATAAAAATATAATTTGGCCACCGAGCTAGTAAAATGGGTTCACGATTATTTTTATCGTCCGGGCTGTTTCGTTGTGTCATTCCATATTTGTTATTCCAATTGCCATAATAAGAACAAGGCGTTTTACTGGTCTCATTACAAGCCATACAACGTCTCACCCAAGCAGTGATTTAGAAGAAAAATTGGGAGTGTAGGATGCGGTAATAGCAGTGAGTTTCTTTTACGAGTAAAGTAAACAAAGGAGAGAAGAGCCCTTTCCTCGCCATGCTGGGGTCTCCTCGCTGCTCCCTCTGACGACCGTCCCGGTCTGTCTCGGTGCCTCGGGCCAACGCTCTGGAAGCACGGTCCTCGACACTCAGGCGTTAACTTAGACTCTAAAGTCCACGCGCCTGGGTGAGGACGCAACCAGAGAAGGGAGGAAGCTATCCCACACACGGAACACGTCAGATGTCCTCTGTCTCCGAGGAGCTTCGCTACAGTCGAGGAGGGGGCGCTTCGGGCTCTCTTGCTCACCGCTCTGCTCAGCGGGATGGTGTTCTTTCCGCAAGCGACACTGTTCTCCCTCCGGCCCTGAACGTCCCCCCCCCCCCCCCCCCCCCCCCCCCCCCCCCCCCCCCCCCCCCCCGCTCCGGCGGGGCTCTCGGGAGCCGGGCCCCTGAGGATTGCTGGTCTGGGCTTCCACGCGTCCAGGCGGGGTGTGGCGCCTCGGCTCACCCGCGTCTGCCTGCGCTTTTGCTTCTGCCCCCACGGTCACACGGGCCCGGCCTCGCCGGGCCCACACCTGCCGTGCCGCCCGCCTCCCCGCCCGCCGTCTACATGCGGCTCTCCAGGGTGCCGACGCCTTTCGCTCGCGGGGGCCCCGGACTCTGCGGCCTGGGCCCCCGCTGCCTCCCGGCCCGAAACCACTTTTACCCTTGCTCCCTCACGTGGTCTGTTTTTAAATATTTTCCCAGGTGCCTCAGAACGTGAAGGTATGAGGGTATTGATAGGATTTTACTGACCGATGAAACGTGCACAGGTAATGTGCTGGGAAGGGACTCTCTACTGTCTATCGGTTTGCTGCTTTTTCAAGTCATCTCAGATTAGTTTTGATTTCAGATTTTGCGAGAGGCCGAGCACAAATTTCAACGAGGGCAGGTGACCAGGGTAGACACTAAGGAAAATGGATTCGAGATCTTGAAAATCTTAAAGCTGCACATTCATTAGGGAAATAAAATGGTGCACGTACATGCACACATAACTTTTTTTGGGTTTTTTTTGGTTTTTTTTTTTTGGCTAGATTCCTGCTGCTGATGCCTTTATGGCAGCTTACAAACCTGTAAAGTTTCTCTGTGTCCCCCAGCCAGCTCCGAGTACCTTGTGGGTCCCCAACAGAGAAAGGGGAGCCTCGTGCTTCTATCCTTCCGCGCCCTGGGCTCCACGTCTCAGCCCTCCATTCCCCCTGCTGCACTCTTCTGTTCCAGTGTCTCTCAGAAATTCCACTTTGCGATCATATAGACCTGCTTCCGGTCCATATCCTGACACATGCCGCATGGAAATGAACTCTCAGGTGGTTATTTCTTTCCTCACTTCCCCTTTTCTTTCTTTTTTTTTTTTTTAATGTGTTGTATAGTATTCTTCTTTCAAATTTTTTTTTTTACTTGTTTTTGAGAGAGGGAGCGAGCAGGGGAGGGGCAGAGAGAGGAGGACAGGGGATCTGTGCTGCCAGCAGTGAGCCCGATGTGGGGCTTGAACTCATGAGCCGCGAGATCACGACCTGAGCCGAAGTCAGAAGCACAGCCGACTGAGACCCCCAGGGGTTCCCCTCACTTTCCCTTCTCAGGTAGTATGTGTGCACACGTGCGTGTGTGAGAACGCGTGGGTGTGTGTGCATGCTGTGTGCCCTTGTACGTGCAAGGACGCAGATGTGCGTTCTGGACCAGCGCAAGGAGCACAAATCTACCAGGTCAGTGTTTGACACACACAAGTGTTTTTAAAAGCAGGGAGGGCAGGGGATGCCTCCACTGGCTGTAGAAATTAGTTAAAAAAGGAAACAAACTGCTAAATTTGGAGTGGCCTCTTTTTTTTTTTTTTAATTTTTTTTTTCCAACGTTTTTTATTTATTTTTGGGACAGAGAGAGACAGAGCATGAACGGGGGAGGGGCAGAGAGAGAGGGAGACACAGAATCTGAAACAGGCTCCAGGCTCCGAGCCATCAGCCCAGAGCCTGACTCGGGGCTCGAACTCACGGACCGCGAGATCATGACCTGGCTGAAGTCGGACGCTTAAAACCGACTGCGCCACCCAGGCGCCCCTGGAGTGGCCTCTTAAATGCAGTAGTCCTCGGGCGTCTGGGTGGCTCAGCAGGCTGAACGCCTGACTCTTGATTTCCGCTCAGGTCGTGATCCCAGCGTTGTGGGATCGAGCCCTGCGTCAGGCTGTGTACCGAGCACAGGGCCTGCTTAAGGTTTTCTCTCCCCCTCTGCCCCTCTCCCCTGCTCACACATACTCTCTCTCTCTAAAATGAAGTAAAAATTAACAAATAAATGCAGTAGTCCTATTTGGTTATCAGTAATTTCGACCTCAAGTTTGTAATCTAAAGAACATTTCATAAAGTGTGCCCACCTCATGTTAATAAATGTAACCAAAAACTAAGGAAGTCCTTAAAAAGAGGTTCAGTGACAAAAACACCTTGTGAAATCCCGGGTTAACCGTGACTAAGATGGGTTCTTTTCCGCAGGGCTTCTCAGTGCTTCTAACCCACTGGATTGTTTCATGACTCTGGAGGGTGGGGGGTGGGGGCCGGGCTCTGTCATGGACTGTAGCCCACGATTATTTCACCATGGAATAGTTTTTTAGGATGCGTTAATAAAAAGTGCCACTCTGGGAACCACAAGCCTGGAGAGCCCAGAACTACCAGGGGTTAGGAAGGATTCGTAGAGGGGAATATCCCACCCCTCCCACCGCCCCCAGCTGGAAGCCCTGTACTGTGCCTTGTGCCGTGTGCCCAGCCGCATGTAGCTCAGCCCTGCTGTGAATTTATGTCCCAGATGTTTCTGACTCCTGTCTCTGACATTAAAAGGTCAACATTTTCCATAACGTAAAGCTCTTTAAGAATGTATCGTAACCCCCGAGGGAAACTGTCTGAACTACACCGTCTTTTCTTGTTTAAGTTCATCAGAGAGCTGCATATATCCTTCCTTTCTCATTTTATGGAGTATTAAAATGGAATATACAAATTTGCAATAAAACCCACACAATTTATGGTCACCTTTCCTATGAGAATTGTTAAAGACGATCGTAAATCCAGGGGGTTTCCTTGTGGTGGGAGCTTTTGCAGGCCACCGGGAGCCACCAAGCTCTCGCGGGCGGAGAAGAGCCATTGTGATTCAAGGCCATCCTCACCTGGGCTTAATAACACCTTGTAGCAAAATTAATTTACTTTTAAAATTCCTGTTGCCATAACAACTTGGTGCTGCTGGTCACGTGACTTAATGAGATTCCAGAAGCAAACGTTCTAGAGGGACCCCAGAACAAATGGAGATAACCCACCTTTAGGTACTAGTATTTACACATTCGTTGAGAGTTGAAGGAGAGGCTTGCTGCGTAAGGAGAGGCACAGACCTTTGTTCTGGTCTTTTCTTTGTCCTTTGATCCCAAGGCAGCCGTCGTTTTCTCCTCTCCTCCTTTTTCCGGGGTTTTCCACGGGAAGCTGTGCATTTTAACTGTGGGTGAGAGCAGGCTGCAATGAAATGGAGATTATTTTGATTACAAAAAATAAAGATTACATCAGTGTATTCTTTCTTTTATTATGCAGCCTGCTAGTACAGTCCAAACACGTTACCTTTGGAATAGGAAATATGTCTGCGGTAAATTTCACCTACATTCTTCTTTTTTTCTTGTTGAAACTGTACATACTGTCCTAAAAATATGATACATCAGCTAAAAACCTGAGTTTGGGTTGGTCTTGTGTTGGGCCACCCAAACCCAAATGTCACTTTTCTTTCAAGCTTTGTGACCCATTCGTCCAACAGGGAATAAAAAATGGAATTTTAAACATGACAAAAACCATCAAAAGGGTTTTTCTTGGGGCTCCTGGGCGGCTCAGTCGGTTAAGAGGCCGACTTCGGCTCAGGTCATGATCTCGCGGTTTGTGAGTTCGAGCCCCGCGTCGGGCTCTGTGCTGACAGCTCGGAGCCTGGAGCCTGCTTTGGATTCTGGGTCTCCATCGCTCTCTCTGCCTCTCCCCCACTTGTGCTCTGTCTCTCTCTGTCTATCAAAAATAAATAAATATTAAAAAAATAATTAAAAAAAAATTTTTTAAGCAGTCAAATAGGTGGTAAGGTCAGCAAGTGTTGTAAATCCTTCTTTGTGTGTGGGCCTCCATCTGAAATGCTTCTTTAATTTCTTAATGAATGGAGAGGACATACATGTGGTTGAAAATTTGGAAAATATAGGAAAAAAAGATGGGGAAAACTTGCTTAATCTCATCATCTGGAGATAATCATGTTCTATAATATATATCGGTCATTCTGGAAGAGAACCTGTCCATTTAACAATTAAACATCCTTCCATGGTGAGTCTTGTAATGGTGGTCCAAATTCTTTTGTGTTGTTGTATAACAGATATTCTAGTCAGTCTCCTTTACTAAACATTTAGGGTATCTCCATCTTTTGTTTTTGTGAATAATTCTGTAAAACATATAATGTCTCCAGGTTTTCAGTGAATCTCTCGTCCTGTAGCTGATTCCCTAGGGATCGAATTCTTGAGTCAACACACACCAATAGGTTAAGTCGCTGGGTACTCACTGCCAGCTTCCTTGTGCAAAGGCTGTACCAGTTTTCCATTGCATCAGCCTCGTAGGAAAAGGCTTTTCCCCCCACCTACTCACTGCTCACACCCATGGTAGAGATTATCATTAAAAATGTTCTCTGACACACTTACTAGAATGGCCCCAATCTGAATACTGACAACACCAAGTGCTGAACGGATATGGAGCCCCGGGAGCTCTCATTCCCCGCTGGTGGGAATGCAAAATGGTGAGGCCACTTTAGAAGACAGTTCGGTGGTTCCTTACAATACTAGACATTCTCTTACCATGTGCTCCATGGTTATCGCGCTCCTGGTATTTACCCAAAACAACTGTGAATTTATGTCTACACAAAGACTTGCTCATGGATGCTTATAGTAGCTTCATTCATTAATTGCCATAACGTGAAGAGACCAAGATGTCTTTCATTCAGTAGGTGAATGGATAAACAAACTGTGGTCCGTCCAGACAATGAAATATCATCTGGCACCAAAAAGAAAGGGTCTTTCAAGCCATGAAAAAAACATGGAGGAAACATTACTAAGTGAAAAACAACAATCTGAAAAGGCTACACACTGTATGATTCCAACTCTGTAACATTCTAGAAAAGGGGAAACTATCAGCGGTTACCAGGGGTCGGGGGTGGCAGGGAAAGATGAATAGGCTGAACACAGAGGATTTTAACGACAGCCTGTGTGTGATATACTCTGTATGATACCATGATTATGGAATCATGTTATTATACATCTGTCCAAACACATAGCACAACATGAAGAACGACCTATAATGTAAATTATGGACTCCGGGTGGTGATGATGAGTCAGTGTAGGTTTATCAGTTGTAACAAATGTACCATTTGGTAGGGGATATTGGGGGGAAGCGGGTGTATGGGGACTCTGTGCCTTCCCCTCTATTTTGCTGTTAGCCTAGAACTGCTCCAAAAAATAAAACCTTAAAAAATGTTTTCCGGGGCACCTGGGTGGCTCAGTCGGTTAAGCCGCCGACTTCGGCTCAGGTCATGATCTCGCAGTTCGTGAGTTCGAGCCCCGCGTCAGGCTCTGTGCTGACAGCTCAGAGCCTGGAGCCTATTTCCGATTCTGTGTCTCCCTCTCTCTCTGCCCCTCCCCTGTTCATGCTCTGCCTCTCCCTGTCTCAGAGATAAATAAAAGTTAAAAAAAAAAAAATTAAAAAAAAAAAAAAAGAAAACACTTAAAAAAAAATGTTTTCCACTTTGATAAGTGAAAAACAAAATCTCACTTTGTGGCACGTTCCATTGATTATCAGGACCCAGTTTCACTTTTATTGGTATGTGAAGCGCTGAGATCCATCCACTGGTCCTTCGAGTCCTCAGTCAGTTTGGAAGGGAGCTTCCCCCAGGCCACAGAGACATGAAGTTCATTCTGGCTGGAGCTCCAGCATCTTTTGATTTCTTGGGTTCTATGCACACGGACCCAAGTGGGGATCGCAGACCCCACCTCGAGGTATATGTGTGCTCGCTGAGAAGTGCGCATGGGACGTTGACGTAGCTCAGAGAGCACCTTGGAAGAGCCGGGGAGGGGATTTACACTGTGAAAGTATAAACAAGTTAAGGAGAAGATCACTCCTCCCTGTTGTGAAAAGCATCTCAGCCCCTCACTGCTTTTCTTGGCCAGCACGCTCTTTCCAATCTCTCCTCTCCCCCTCGTCAAGACTCCCGGTTTCTCCCCACGTTCTTAGGTGTGGCAGATGATTCCCGTGCACTTCACACCCCCAGCGGCTGCGGGTTGCTGCTTTTCTGTGCCCGAATGCACTCGCGTCCACCAGGGACTACCCGCCCGTGCGTCACCCTTTTGACCCACCCAGCCTCGGAACGGGGAGGGAGGACGACGGACATTCCCTGTCTCCCACGAAGTATTGCAACTTTCTTAGGAAACAGAAGCGGCTCGAGTTTTCAGTAACGAAGACCGTGGACTGGGGTGAGGACAGGTTGGTCACCGAGAGCCACACGAGGATCAAGGACCTGGAACACACTCTCGAGAACCAGAGTTAGCAGCTGCCTAGCAGAATAACCCTCAAGAGGAGGCTACGATTTGGGTGTTCAGGTTGCTGCAGACATCTCCTTACGTTGAGATGAAGTCTACCTCCCTGTGATACTGAATCCCCGGACCTCATCTCGCTCAACATTTCACAGATAAAACCACAGTGTTTAGAGGTCAGATCTGTACGTTTACTAAAAAAAGAAAAGGAATCGCCTGTACATCTGAGACAGAGACTGAGACCAGCACCTCCACGAGGTGCTCGGGATACCGCTTCTGTAAGATGCTGATCATGGGAGCAAAAGGCCAGGCCGTGTGCGCCCGTCACCGTGGCAGATACTGGGTTGAGCGCAGCCCTCCACAGCGGCCGTGCTCGGGCGTAGGGGGACGTTGCCATCCGTGCCGCGAGGCTGGCTGTGACCACGTAGTCTCTTTCCAAGGGGCGTCTCACGGGGCTTAGCTGTCCACAGCAGATCCTTTGGGGAGAAGTACGTGACGTGGTTAGTACCACATCCTGAGCATCATGCCTCATTCACTGCCTCCTTCAGCCTTCAACAGCCTGACAGCCAGACCCTCCCCCCAGCCCCCGCACCGTCCCCATCGTCAGTCCCTGCCTCCGCCAGGCAGCGCGTGCCCGTAGATTTTACAGGTTTCCTGAAGACCCCAGCCCCGGCCGGCTTGCCTCCTCCAGTACTCCGTAGCCTAATTGCATCGGCAAACACGGGTTCGCGAGACACTTACCGGTAGTTGATCGCTCCCCTTATAACTTCACGTAATTAGGTCTGGTTATTTCTCTTCGTGGTTGCTGCCCTTCAGGCTCTGCGCTTTGACCTGCGTTATGGATTTGTCAACGTAACGATGGTTCAGGTCACAGCGGTAACCTATTCTGATTATTTTGGCCATGATTTACGGTCTTCCTATTAATAACCATTCACCCAGGAGGTTAAAACGTCCCACATAGCTTAGGTTTTTAATATGTTCTGTGATTTCCCCGTATATAGCTTTCAGATTGTCCAGTGTGCTTGGGGGTCTCTGTTTACAGAACCGCCCCCGTGCCCGATCCCCATTTTGTTTTTAAAATATTTCGTGTAGCTCGCTACTTGTCAGTAGCATGAAAGCCAGATTTTCTTTCCTGATGTTTTTCTCCGGTAGAATTTTCTCTGTCTCACGTATGTTTCTCCATTGACTATAGTGGAGGTTGGAGCCAAATACCTCCCCTCACACTGCGTCTAAGTCACAGGAGTCTTAAGGAATGTGCTGTAATTCGGGGCTGGGGGTGGTTTCTGTCCCTGGAGGAACAGGGACCTGCAACAGAAACTGAACTTGATTGTAGGGAAAGATAAGACATTTCTCCTGCCTCTGGATGTTATGGCCTGTTACTCAGCCTTGCTGAGTGTCAGGGGCCGCCCGGGGGGCCCCCCGATTCCCTGTGGGACCACGCCTCTTCTTAGCTGATGAAAAACTTGGTTTGAATGGGAGTCCATATTCAGGCAGCGTTCATGATCCTGTGCACAGCTGGGGACACAGAAGAAAGACGGGGATGGGGACCACCAGAAGGTGAGCTCAAGAACACTGCAGAGTGCTTTACCTTTCTGGATTTGAAGGGTGTTCCGCAGAGGAACGAGGAGCACATGGCTACTGAGCCCACCCAAGCGGAGGGACCCTACTGTCTGCATCAAAGTGCCACGCGTTCGGGTCTGCACCAGCAGGGGGTCCGGGGTGCTTGCAAGGACGCTGGGCTTAGGGGAAGACGCCGGCTTGCCCCATGCAGAAGGGTGACACTAGACCCAGGGTACAGGGGCCCTTCCTTTTGTGCTGTTCGGAGAGAACGCAGACTTTCCCCGGGATAGAGCTACCCATGGAGAGACCCCTCATGTGGTACAAAGAGGGCCAGGGTGTCCCCAAAGCCGGGGAGAGATCAGCAGATGCTCGCAGCCAGTCAAGGCACAGAGGTGGGGGGGGGGGGAATCCCCAGAGCAGCCAGGAGGCCCTGCTGGGATTGGAGATCCAGGCTTTGTAACCCAGCGTGTGTCATTATCGACTCAAGCGCCAAAGAATCGGCTCGTTCCTGAGCCCCGGGCTGAGGGTTCTGGGAATGGAGTGCTTGTTGCATAGGACTAAGCTTCTCCAGAAAAGCCTAATGAGCCCAGCATGGGGACTCTTGTCTAGTGAGCGTCCTGGTTTCCTCAAGGGCTTGCCAGTCCTGGTGGGAATAGCACCCCATAGCCTTACACTCTCTGTGTGTCAGCATTACCATTGCGGGGAACCCGCCAGGGACAGAGAGCTGCCTCCCGTCCTCGCATAGCATACAGACTGGAGGGGGACAAGGCTTTAGGGGACACAAAGATTGATGGGGTAGAAGTGTGCCCTGGTCAGAACATTCAATGGTCACTGACCTCGGGGAGACAAGATCTAGGCTTCCGACTTTAGAAAGTGATGATCTGGTCCTGAGAGGTCAGACTGCAATCAGACAAGTCCCCTGGGTGTGAACATGGCCACAATAAAACAGAACTTGCAGATCATACACCATGGAAGACAAACGGGGCCCCACGAGGAGCTGTCCGGGAGACGGGAGCTGCGCTTGGATACTGTGCTGCTTTACTGGGCCGTTATTAAAAAGGATTCCATGGGAGTTTGTTGCTCTGGTGGCAGGTGTAGGGGCAGAATATTACCTGGAGTCAAGATAAGAAGCCTCACTGAAGACAGCACTGGGAAGGATTTAGTGGCTTCTTAATTCTCTTAGAAAAGTAAGACTTGTTCACAGCAACGTACGCATCTGTGTGTTTACGTCTTAGAGTATCAGTAAGATTTAATAAAGCAAGAAAATTCTGTTTGACGGTCAAGATTTATGACATTTAAGTAAATGATACATGAGTACCTGGTTATTTAGAGCTGGTTCCAGTAGTGGAGCTAAACCCTCCTTGTTCCAGAGAAAAAGGGGGAGAATGAGAGGAGAAGAGGGAGGGAAGGGGCAGGAGAGGGGAGGAGAGTTAGGTATCCACGGATGTTCCAGAGATAAGACCTTCGTCCCACTTCCCTAACACCCCCATCTTGGCCTGCGTCTCGGGGGAAGGTCGTCTAAGAGGATGCGATTGACAGACCCTCCATTGGGCACTTGTACCCAGCAATGTTCAGGGAGGCCCCGGCATTTCTTCAGTGTCCAGGGGGGACAGACAAGTATTTATAAAGGAGATACTTTGCATTTGCTGGAATAAGGACAACGGTGTGTGGGACCCAATGGCTGGGGACACAGGAACTTAAGGATCTCCCAAGGTATTAGTGTAGATGGGAAACCTTTTCCAGTGACCAGATTCCCCTCTCCCCACCCCAGACTTTGGCAGTCGCGTGTCCCTGAAATGTGGGCACAAACCCAGATACAATTGGCTGAGATCATCCTGAATTGGCCAAGCTCAAGTTTCTATCGTTTGTTGAAAATGAGGCTCAATAAAAGGAATTAAATTGAGTCTCCTGTGTTTGTGTTTGAAAATTCGTACATAGTCTAGCTAAAGAAAAGCTACTAGAGAGCTCTTGGATCCCAGAGACTTACCGGCATACGCCCAGGGTTTTAGGCACACCTGATGGAGTCGCTGTCCTCAGAACCTGGTTAAGAATCACTTAAGAATGACACGGCTGTTCGAGTGCTCTGGAACAGAAGAAACGGGGGCAGGGAGAGGGGGGAATATCTCAGTAGGGTTCCTGAAATATTTGGGTGGGTTTTAACAGCACGAATACCTGGAGGAAACCACAGAGGGGGTGATTGCCACTTATGGGTCATCCAAGGGCAGTGCGCATCCTAAATGAGAAGAAAAGGAGGCAATTTGCCATCGAAGGCCCTGGTGTTTTCTCCCTGTGGTCTCTTCCTCTCTCAGACACCCGCTAGATCCACTGGTGTCACATTGTCTTCTTCCTCCTCCCTGTGTTTCCTCGTGTCCTGTGGTCACACAGAGGCAGATGACACAGTGGAAGGCACTTGGATGTCTGGAATGTGGCCATCATAATGCGTCTAAATCTGGCCGTGTGGCATTACTTCCCTCTTATTGCTGCCATTTAATGGTTTCATTACCTAATGGAAACAGACCTATGGAAACATTAAAATATTTTTACGTAGCATTGCGCATTATCCACCAGAGGGTCTGATTTAGTCCGTGTGGCAATAAGAGGTTAAAAACACCCAAGTTCTATACATTAACTCGAGTTTAGTGTTTACTCATTTTCTCCCATCTTTGGAACTTGGGAATATAACACAGCAACTTGGCACTTTACATTTCAAAACATACTGGAGTGTGTTTTGATTCATCAGCATGGAGCAGAACTTTAAGAAAAAAGATGTATGATAACTGCGATATGTTCCTTTTTATAATAAAACAAACCACATTTTCAAGTTTGGAAAATGTTTAAAGGCACACGGTTACTACAAATTCCCTAACGTTGCACTGACCAGAGGCAAATTTGGAATGTTTCCAAATCCTCAAGATATTCTGTATGATCTTCATACTGTAGAGCATGAGAAAAGTCCAGAAGAAATGGTATTTGCATTTCTACTGGAGATTTCATGATGATACTCCTTGCTGCAATCGTGGTATATCTCACGTTCTGCTTATTGTTTTCCAAAGGTTCCTCTGTAAAGAGACGCGAAAGAGCCCAAGTTCCGCCATCTTGATTTTATAATCACTGGTCAGTTAAGTGTGAAATTCGGATGCAGACTTCTGACTCATTCTCAGTGCTTATGAAAAATGGCAGCATTGGGCAGAGAAGTGCTTTTCTTCAGGATGAGCTGGCAAAGAGCCATATCCTATTTAATAATCTGTTTTCCACCTCTCCTTTATGGAATCATATCTCAGATCCAGAGAGAAGATACTGAGATGTAAGGATATGATCATTCTCTCGTTTCATTCAATTGGTGCCTTTGTCACACGCACGGATAACAGAATTTTTCAAAAACACCCTCAACTTGTACCAAACACTGATCTGCTGGCTCAACTGAAAAGTACTGCTTGCCTTTGGGTACAATTCTGTCATAAAGGAGGTAGTTCCAACCTTTCCTTTCTAACTGTCTAGCGGCGAATGCCTTGTCATTCATTCGCTCAGGAAATGTTTCTGAGTAAGCCTCCCGCATCAAGAAAACCATTGCACTGCTGTGAGCCTCCTGTCTCTGCAATCTGGTTAACCTGTGATGAGTTTCAAAAAAAATCTCCGAGACCTACAGGAAGATGTATTCGTATAACCAAATGGAAGATGGATTTTACCATATCTTCTCAACAAATCCTTAGTACAATTCTCTCTCTCTCTCTCTCTCTCTCTCTCTCTCTCTCTCTCTCACATACACACACACATACAGGAGTGATCCTACAACATGTTGTCATGGCAACAAAACCACTAGGCACACTGGGAGAGAAAACACTTGGAAAAAATTTCAAAAAATTGAGCATAATTTTAGGATGACTTAAAATTCTGTGTGTGTGTGTACACACATATGTGTGTATATATAAAACTTTCTTGTTTTTTTTAAAGTGAGGGCCTTAAAATAAATGCAAATGAAATGTACAAGTTTAATAAAAAAACAAATACCCTTTATTCTAAATCTGTGATTTCTGTAGCTCTTTAATTTTGAATGCTTCTTTCTGTAATCTAGTTTTCTGGGAATTTATTGTGCTTTTATCTTTGGCCTCCAACTCATCCAAATGATTACTGTAATTCCATTCATACTGGCAAGCATCTGGCCCTGACTTTGCATTTTCTATTTTGTTCTCACTTTTGTGGATCTTCCCTTGGTCTCTCATGCATTTCCTCACCTCAACCACCTGACATTAAACAAATCTCTACCCTTAAAAATTGAGCACAAAAGGCAAGCCCGCAGCCAGCCTCCTCCAAAAGCTTTCAGCTGGGTGGCTGGCTTATTTAAGTAATTAACTCTGTTGTGCTGTATCTGTTTCATTCCACAAATCCAACCACATTTTCCCCCCTAAAAAGAACACTAATGTACAATCTAACTCATCTTCCAGTACCTTCCTGAGGCCAAGTCAGATATATCAAACGAGATGAAGGATGTGTAAACAGAACGAGTTTACAGATTTCCCTTTTGTGTATTTGCCAGATTCTAAGGAGACAACTGATTTAAGAATGCAGGTAAATCTTTGCAAAATGTTTTACTCCATGGTCACGGAAGTCAGAAAACATCACATGCTCCGAAGGAGTCAATGGAGCGTAATACAGAAGGTGATAGGATCCGAGGCGCCTGGGTGGCCCAGTCAGCTCAGCATCTGACTCTTGATCTCAGCTCAGGTCTTGATCTCAGGGTTGTGAATTCCAAGAAAAAAAGCGATAGGATCAGATTTGGAAAGGACTCTTAACAAACCTGATTCTAAGCCAACTTCTGGTTATTAATTTTAGAAGGGGCTCTAACCGATGAGGTCAGTGTGTTTGTCTGGGTATGGGAAGATTTATCTGATACACTTTTTAATTGAGTCTTAAATTTATGTACAAAGAAACGCATAGGTATTAAATGTGTAATTTCATTTATTTTTTAAAGCGAACTCTATGCCCAACATGGGGCTTGAACTTAGCCCCCGAGATCAAGAGTCTCCTGCTCCTCCAACTGAGCCTGCCGGGTACCCCAAATTTCGTGTACTTTGGTGACTATATATGTCCACGACCAGTAAGTCAATCAGATACAAGGTATTTCCATCATCCCAGGATTTCCTTCTCTGTTCCCTTCCAGTAAATTCCCATTCCCTGTTGGCCACAACTGTTCTGACTTCTATCACTAGAATCAGTTCTGTCTGTTCTTGAAGTTCCTATAAATGAGATCATACAGAACGTTTCCATTTGTGTCCAGCTTCTTAGAGCAACATGTCTTTGTGATTCATCCGTGTTGTTGCATATGAATCAGCAATTTATTCATTTTATTGCTGACCCGCGTTCCATCATACGATTACAAACAGATCATCTGTTCCCCGGTTGGTGAATTTCGGGTTGTTCTCAGTTTGGGACTATTAGGAATAAAAAGGCTAAAAACAGTCTTGTGCAAATGTTTTTATGGACATTTGTTTTCCCTTCTCTTGAGTAAATACTTACAAATGAAGTTGCAGAGTCGCAAGGTAGGAGTGTGTTTAACTTTGTAAGGAGACGCCAGTTTTCCAAAGTGGCTCTACTATTTGGCACGCTCATTATTAATATAAGAAAGTTCCCTGTTCCTCTCCCTCGTCATCCGCACTTGATAATAGCACTCTTTTTTACTTGACTGAGGTCATAGCTCCTTAAGTTTTTTGTTTTTTTTTTTAATTTTTTTTTTTAATGTTTATTTATTTTTGAGACAGAGAGAGACAGAGCATGAACGGGGGAGGGTCACAGAGAGAAGGAGACACAGAATCCGAAACAGGCTCCAGGCTCTGAGCTGTCAGCACAGAGCCTGACTCGGGGCTCGAACCCATGAACCGTGAGATCATGACCTGAGCCGAAGTCGGACGCTTCACCGACTGAGCCACCCAGGCGCCCCGCTCCTTAAGTTTTTATTTGGTCTCTCCCTGGTGGCTAATGATGTGGAAAGCCTTTTTAAATGCTTGTTAGACCTTCGCCTTTAATTTTTCACGATTTTGCCCCTTTTGTGTATCTTTCGGCATTATTTCTGGTATATGGAAGTTCTTTATATATCTGGACTCAAGTCTTTTTGCAGATATATGGCTCGTGATATATTCTCCTAGTTTGTGGCTCACTTTTTCATTTTCTGAACTTCTGATGCCTCGAAGATTTAGTGACGATGAAATTTGTTTTACTGTTTTTCTTTTCTTTTAGAGCGGGTGAGTCTGGTGTCCTGTTCAAGAAACTTTTGTCTACCCCAAAGTTGTGGAAATACTCCTTACCTTCTTCCAGAAACTTTATCTTTTCACTTGTGTGTTTTTCTCCATGGGATGAGCTAACATCTGAACTCATTTTCCCAGGATTGTGTTGATTGAGTTATTCAGCAGTGTTTGCCGAAAGACTTTTCTTTCCAATGTACCAATGTCAAGGTGTCTTCGTGAGGGTCTGTTTCTGGAATTTCTACTAACTTTCTCTCATCCGCTTTTTATCTGGATGCCAATACCACACCGTGTTGATTATGGTAGCCTCATAAGTCTTGAAATCAGGCCGTGTGAGCCTTGCAAATTTGTTCTTCAAAAACGTATATTCTTACATTTAAAAGACCAATAATTATTTTGGTATAAGGAAATGATATTTGAATAGGTGCATAAGTAAATTTATAGATGACCTCCCTCCCCTGGGGGCAAAGCAAGAAGCTACAAGCCATGGTTTATCCTTGGGGAATAACAATTGCTATTGGAATGGGGACAGAGTCTTGCACTTTTGATTTTCTGCTCTGTTAAGGTATGTTTAATTCTTGTAAACTAACTCATGAATTGCTTGTATACTTAGTGTGCTCATGGGGAGATATGAATTTCTTTCCTTAATATTGCACTGGATTTAAAATTTTTATTTTAAGTTTTACCCAGTGAAGTTAACGTGCAGTGTGGTATTAGTTTCGTGTGTACAATAATATAGTGACTCAACATCTCCATACATCACCCGGTACTCATCACGACAAGGGCGTCTTTCATCCCCATCACCTATTTCCCCACATCCCCCACCTCCCCTCTGTGACCAGCAGTTTGTTCTTTATAGTTAAGAGTCTGTTTCTTGGTTTGTCTCTTTTTTTTCCTTTGTTTTGTTTCTTAAATTCCACATATGAGTGACCTCATACAGTACTTGTCTTTCTCTGACGGTTTATTTCGCTTAGCATTATACTCTCTAGTTCTGTCCATGTCATTGCAAATGGCAAGATTTCATTTTTTTTTTTATGGCTGAGAAATATTCCGTTGTATACACACCACATCTTCTTTATCCATTCACCAGTCGACGGACACTAGGGCTGTTTCCATAATTTGGCTATTGTAGATAATGCTGCTATGAACATAGGGATGCATGTATCCGTTCATTTTCTTGGGGTAAATCCCCAGTAGTGCAATTACTGGATCATAGGGTAGTGCTATTTTTAACTTTTTGAGGAACTTCCATACTGTTTCCACAGTGGCTGCACCCATTTGCATTCTCGCCAACGGCGTAAGAGGGTTCCCCTTTCTCCGCATCCTTGCCAACGCTTGTTGTTTCTTGTATTGTTGATTTTGACCATTCTGACAGGTGTGAGGTGATGCCTCATTGTGGTTTTGATTTGCATCTTCCTGATGTTGAGGGGTGTCGAGCCTCGTTCTGTGTGTCTGTTGGCCATCTGGATGTCTTCTTTGGAGAAAGGTCTGTTCGTGTCTTCTGCACTCTACTTAAAATTCAAAAAGCACTTTTCTCCCAACAAATTTACCAATTTTCCACTGACAAGTAGAGCTAATAGAAAAAGGAAGAAAACTCTTATTTGTGTTTGCCTGGTAGAGATCATTGCTTAAACATACAGTCTCTCAAAACGAAGGTATTACTGGCTTGGAGGGTGGGTGTAACATGTTCGAGGTGACTTGGTCAGTTGGTGATACAGGTAGGGCACAACTCTGTGACATTTCTAAGTCGCCTCTTTTTTTTTTTTTTTTTAACCACATTACCTCTTTTAAAAGAAAAAGACTTACTTTGCTTTGGCACATGGACTTGAGAAAGATAATGCTGTTGCTGCTGGTGCACACGGCCTCATGTGCAATACGGCTGACACCACGCACAGTCCCGGGGGGGAGGCCTTTCCCACGCTTGCTGAGACCCATGGATCCGAGTGGGGCTCACCAGTGGGGAGGGGGCCGCCCACCCCCCGACACTGCCCATCTGGCTGCTTGGGGTTTCTCCAGAAGCAGGTCCAGGTGTCTTCACTAAGACATCAGCCCAAATTTATTAGAGCTCAGTGAGGCAGGAAGACCATTCTTTCTACTCTGGGGAAAGACCTGCATCTATCTGGCTTTCAAGGCCTCGGGGAAGGGATTCTCAGGGTGTGAGCGTAGAGCCACTGTGAGCCATGAAACAGTGGGCTGCCACCAAACCACGGACGGGGTTAGCTGCCCCCCAGGGAAAGGGAAAGTAAGACCTTGATCGAACACCCAGGGAAATACCACACATACCAAGTGCTTAACGAAGAGATTTTCCAAGAAGCTACAGACAGAGCAAGCCTTCGTCCCTCATCCTGGAAGCGCACGTCCCCGTTGACTCACATCACAGAGGCAGCCACAAAGGACCGTCCTGGGCTTCCCATGATCCCCGACCAGTGTGCATGCCGCCCCCCCCCCGCTGAGAAGAACAGGATGGGAGCTTCTGGGGGCGGCCAGGCTGGACTAGATCTCCGTTTCTTGCGGGTGCACCTCTCCCCTCCTCTGTCTACCCCTCCCCCTAGGGTCATCGTCCTGAAGCGCGGTGCACCCTCGAGGCCTCTCCTGTCGCTTTTCCGGCCAGAGCCCTTGAGACTTTGTGTTCCATGCCACGCCCTGCCTCCTGCCCCTGCCCTCGGCCAGGCGCCCTCACCTGCTGCTGCGCTTTCTCTCCGCCCCTGCCCGTGGCTTCAGACCCCCCTGCACGCCTGTGACACCCACCTTCCTTTCTCTTCCAGAGATGGGCTAGGTTCTCACCTGCGATCGCAGACTTCTCCCCTTCTCTCATATCTTTTGTGTTTCCGCAGCCTTGCTCTCACATAACTCCACAACGGCTGCCTTCACACTGCGTCTCAAGGAAAAGCCCAGTATTTCTTCGTGGAAATGAAAAAACCACGAACGTTGTCCTAAAAAGGTGTAACTTTCCCCTAAACGTATGGGAGTGTCTTGAGTGTCAGTATAATAGCAGTTTGGGAAAAACCACCGCAGTTTATCAGGCCATGTGCCTTTTCCCATCGTTCCTAAGCTCCACGATGCATGTCTTGAGCGTGAACTGTTTGGGCCGACCTCACGGATCCGGCCTTACCCACCCGACTTTCCACGAAGGGTGTCCAGTCCCATCAGCTCCCTCCACACACCCAACCAGTCCTGGTTGCAGCCGTTTATTGGGTATTTAACTGGATCGTATTCCTGTCCGGAAAAATACGCGCAGCCACTTGGCTGTTAATTCATGGGTTTTGGAGGACAATGGAAAGGATTGTGTGATGGACTTAAAATACGTGCCGTTGTGTGTTCATACACACTTAGCAGGTAAAACTTGGGCGCTGGTCACCACACTCGGATGTGGCGAGTTCCTTGTTCCTCTTCTGTCCCCACGCCGGCTCTGTGCACTCGTCTGGTCCTGTTTTGTGCCATTTTCACAGAATCATCCTGCATTCCATGGCCGTTATGGTGATTGTTGCTTTTCTGACTGTGGGCTTTGTGTTTTAGACTTGAGGCCAGAGATTAGAAGCAGGGTGTGGGGGTGTCTCAGGCTAACTGTGTGTCAACACGTACCTTTCTTTGGTCTCACCCCATAGTTTACTTAAAAAATGTGAATGATTTCGGGGCGCCTGGGTGGCTCAGTCGGTTGGGCGTCCAACTTCGGCTCAGGTCACGATCTCGCAGTTTGTGAGTACGAGCCCCACATCGGGCTCTGTGCTGACGGCTCAGAGCCTGGAGCCTGTTTTGGATTCTGTGTCTCCCTCTCTCTCTGACCCTCCCCTGTTCATGCTCTGTCTCTCTCTGTCTCAAAAATAAATACATTAAAAAAAAAATTTTTTAAAAATGTGAATGATTTCTTAAGTTAAAAAGCAGAGTATTTCACCCAAGATGAAATTTCCAGTTTCTTTTGAAACCCCAGGAAATCCAGGCCAGCGTTTTCCTGCACAGAGCAGGAATGGACAGGCGCTGCACGGAGGCTCCCAGGCTCACGCCCACCTCTGCCAGGTGGCCACTGGCTGTGATTTCCTTGTTTTTCCTCTGGGCCCCTTTTGGCATTTGAACCCGTGCGTTCTGGCTCCTGCCAAGGGCTCAGGTCCGAAGTCTACCCCCTGTCTCTCAGCACATCATGAGTGAGGGACAGGCACGTGACTGCCTCTCCTGTCCACTCCTGCTCTGTGCCCCCTTGTCCCGTAAAATGCTTGGGCCCGGGAAGGGTCGCCTCGTCCGTTCTGTGCGACACAAAACGCCTACATCTCTGGTCATCACTAGCTGAGGGTGGCTTCAGGTTTTCTGAGAAAGAGGCTTAGGGAGTCTTGACTTTGGGCGGGAAAGAAATGCTCTTGAGCAGGTCTGTCCTGTCCCTGTGCTCAGAGCCACGGGGGGGGGCGGGGGGCGGGGGGGGAGTGCTTAGCTATTCCGTGCCCTGTGTGTGTCTGTGAGTGAAAAGCAGGTGATATATTCACCCCAAATGAAATTACTGGTAGTCTGCGTCTCTCTTGTCCTCAGTAAATTTGACCCCATGGGGGATGAAGGGACATAATCAGTTTTTATTCAGCTTTCACTGCACTTACGATGACATCCTGCTATTCATGTATACACTACGTCAGCCTGACAGTGTAAAAGGAGCGTGACTATCTACTCCTATTTGACGAAAAATAAAATTTTCGATTTCTCCCTCTGTGAAAGCATGGAATTCATTCTGAGTTTGTGAGACGTATGTTTTGAAGATATTTTGAAAATAACTCTTTCCCCCACTTCCTTACTTAGATGGCACGCGCATTATCGTTTTCAGTGCCTTGATGTGTAGAATTAAGGATTTTACATTTCTGTCATATAATGATATTATTTTCCCGGGAAAAACAGCATTTTTGGCTTCGAAACATGATCCTTCAAGTACGCATGGCCCGGAAGCCAGTTTTTATGAGGTCAAGCTCTAATGGCTGATTAAAGTTGATAGCCTCCGTCCTTTATAGTTTTCTTAAGTGCCGGCTGATGTGAGAGCACAATGCTCAAATTCCCTGGCAGGAAAGAATTATAGGCTATTTGAATATTCACACATGCCCGTGAATATGTAGCCTTCCAACAGCCAAAGCCTTGCAACAAAAACACGACCACACTTGGCAAGAAATCCCGTCACTATAACAGTGTCATTCTGCCTTTTCATTAATAACTCGGCAAAGAGCGTGTGTCTTCTGTAAACATTTCAGGTGGATTTCACAGAATAGAAGGTCGATTCAACGGAAGTGTTGTAGGAAGACCCAATTGCACGCGCTAACACCCCTCCTCTCGTCAGAAAGGCCAACTGGCCCTGGGATTAGCCCTCCTCCTCTGCCGTCCAAGCGGATCCCTGTTCTGCAAATATCTCCTCAGCCAGAGGTGTAAGACTAAATAATAGGACAAGAAAAAACCCCACAGAAACCAAAACCCAGAAACCTAGTCATCATGGAGCGTGCTCTCATTCCGTCCATCCTCTGCCCCCTCGTTTGTAACTACTCCATCCGTTCCGGTGAGTTGTAATTCGAAAACACAACAAAAGGGTTTCTTCTCCATCCTGGAGATGCTTTCAAGTTATACTCGGGGCAGAAAGCTGAACGGCGGCCTGGGGAATGCAGGCAGCTGTTCTCGACCCCTCCGCAGAAGCTTGCCACGTTTACAGAAATGTGTACTCCTTAAGTTTTATTCAGTAGTTATACTTACCGGCCAAAGACTACAGTTCCTGGGCTAGAGCGGTTCTTTCACATTATTCTATCTGATTATTTATAATTTCTCTTTTTTTCTTTCCATCCAGAAAACTCTCTTCATGTCCTATCACATGTCCCCTTTTATCCTCAAAGGACTTTGTGAAGCACATTTTTATTTTATTTTATTTTATTTTTATTTGTTAATGTTTATTTCAAGAGAGAGAGTGTGTGAGCAGGGGAGGGGCAGAGAAAGAGGGGGAGAGAGAATCCCAAACAGGCCCCATGTTGTCAGCGCAGAGTGCAACGTGGGGCTCGAACCCATGAACCGTGAGGCCATGACCTGAGCCAAAATCAAGAGTTGGACGCTTAACCTAGTGAGCCACCCAGGCACCACGACGAAGCACATTTTTAAAGCACCTACATGAGTCGGTCCTGTTTCAGAGACATCGTAGTAAGGTCTCCGCAAGGACAAGACTTTCTGGGGTGTAGCTTTCAGGACAGATGGGAGTTTCCTGCATTAGCAGGTTAGCTTTGAAACCCCCTGCTTTCCACAGCTCCTTGGTCAGCCCTGGGGGAACGAGACGGAAAGGGCCACAGAGCCTCTTCATTCACTCCGCCAGGGGGTGACCCGGCACCTCTGCTCGAATGCCGTTGACCAGACCTGATTACAGAACCTCTCTTAACAGCAGGGGGCTGAGCAGTCTATTTCGTGTGTGCTCGGAGGGAACGGCGTGGACTGAGATTTGGTGAATAGCGGCGGTGGGTGGGCAGTGGTCCTGCGGCCGGATCTGTGGGCTGCAGCCCCACTGCTCTCTCTACGACGCGGTGGGTTCCCTGATGCCGTCCCCACAGCCCTTTCCAGCGGTAGATACCAGCGTTCACGACGGGTGTGCCTTCAGGATGCATTTATGCATACGCTCGCTTGCACTGGTCGCGCCAGTTCAGAGTGACAGCTTGGTTTAGATGCGGTGGGAGAAGCCTGGCCAACGATTACAGTTTTTAGTTTGGTAACATGAAACATTAAACTAGTGACTACAACCCCTTCATAAGAACTGGGAATTTAAACACTCCTTTTAAAGAACCAAGCTGGCTGGGCACCTGGGTGGCCCAGTCGGTTACGCGTCTGACTTCGGCTCAGGTCATGATCTCACGGTCGGTGGGTCCAAGCCCCGCATCGGGCTCTGTGCTGACAGCTCGGAGCCTGGAACCCGCTTTGGATTCTGTGTCTCCCTCTCTCTCTGCCCCTCCCCTGTTCACGCTCTGTCTCTCAAAAAAAAGGAACCATGTTGGTTATCAGTCACATGATATATAACCTTGAACATACCTATTTGAAAGTTAGAGTTGAAACTGAAGGCAGAAAAACATCACATATGCTCAGTGAGATCACCTGTAACTTGGATAGGTACAGGGGTTAGTCCACAACCAACTAATGGTCTGACCATCTGCAGATCAATTAACCCTTCCTACTCTCTTTTCCCCCAATTTGTTTTCTGACCAGAGAAAAGACGCATGTTTGTTGTGATAAATTTGAAAGTTCCTGACAATTACAAGGAAAATAAACAGAATAAAATACTCTTAACACGTCGGTGTTTCTCTTCATTCATGTATGTTTGTGTGTATGTGTACCTGTACATGTGTGTAAATTTAAGAAAAAATTGGCACTTGTTTATGTAATGTCATCTTGTCTCATGTTTTACTTGACATGAAAATATGAAAATTAGATTTCGGTGCTATTAACTATTCCTTAAAAAAAACATGGTATTAAAACTTAACGGTAGGATACGAGCACAAACAGTTAACACCCTCCATTCTTGAATCATTTCCCTATTTTGGGTATTTAAGAAATTTCACAGTATTCTATCTAATGCTGTAGGAAACATCCTTATAAATAAGGATGTACATCTCTCATAATTTCTCCTGAAGACACCTCTAGAATTATAATAGCAGAAACATAGCTATGTTTAATATCATTTACGTACATTGCCGAATTACCCTGGAAAGATCCTGAATACAGCACTATAATTTTCTTTCAAATCTTCCTTTGAAAATAGTTTTAGGGACGCCTGGGGGGCTCAGTTGGTTGAGTGCCCGACCCCGGCTCAGGTCACGATCTCACGGTTTGTGAGTTCAAGCCCTGCCTCAGGCTCACTGCTGTCAGCATAGAGCCCACTTAGGATCCTCTGTCCCCCTCTCTCTGCCCCTCCCCTGCTTGTTCTCTCCCAAAAATAAATAAATATTTTAATATAGTTTTATATAGTATTGCCTTGTTAATTTAATTTAATTTTGGATGGTTAATCAAGTCAGGTTTTTTTTTTTTTTTTTATCATGTATGTATTGTCTGGTTACACTTCTTCTGTTAGTTGCTTTTCTATCCCTGAATTTTCAAATGCGTTTGGTACTTTTTTTCTTTTAAAAAGCTCATTTTATTTATTTTTTTAAGTTTATATATTTTGAGAGAGAGAGAATCCCAAGCAGGCTCCTGCTGTCAGCACAGAGCCCCCACTTGGGGGCTCGATCTCACGAACTGTGAGATCATGACCTGAGCTGAAATCAAGAGTCAGACGCTTACCTGACTGAGCCACCCAGGTGCCCCTAAAAAGCTCATTTTGAATGAATAATACTAATGTTAACCCTTTAAGTTCCAGCTACGGATACTTCAACATGATGGTAATCATATTGATCTTGGATTAAAAGAGAAAAAGACACACAGATGTTGAGTTAGCAACATTAAGGAAGACTGTTAAGTAAAATGTGATGCAAAAGCGTTATTCATCTCGTAAATAAATAGTACTCACTATACTGTTACTGTTTATTTAGTAAGTGCTATTTACTGACTGTTCACTGTGCGAATGGAGGTATGTGCTCCACGTACACAGCCGTTGAGGACCTCCGAGAAATGGGCCTTCCTCTTCTCCGAGCACAGATGCGAAAGCTGAGATTGGCAATATCACACGGCTCGTGTGCAGTGATACAAGTAGGATCTGGCGGAGCTGGGGTTCGAATCCAGGGTCCGTACCCTCCAAGGCCCGCCTTCCTGTCTTGGCGTCCATCATCATAAGCCCAACCACGAGCGTCCGCCTCCAGGACCCCAGGGGCCAGACTTCATGTAAATGGTGGTGTAGGCGCGGTCTGCCAGGCTCCCAGCCCTCTGCCGTGAAAATGCAAGTCTCACGGAAAGAGCTGGAAAAGTCAGAAACCGATGTAGCCAATGAAAGCATCATGTCCCCAACAGTCCTGGGAGGATTTCTGAAAACATTTTTATTTGGGACCAGGGATTAGAAAATACATAAAATGGGGGCACCTGGGTGGCTCAGCTGGTTGAGCATCTGACTTCGGGTCGGGTCATGATCTCGCGGTTCGTGAGTTTGAGCCCCACATCGGGCTCGGTGCTGACGGCTCAGAGCCTGGAGCCTGCTGCAGAATCTGTGACTCCCTCTCTCTCTGTCCCTTTCCCACTCGCATTCTGTGTCTGTCTCTCTCAAAAATAAATAAACATTCCAAAAAAATTGTTTTTACAAAAGACAATACATAAAGTGTACAGGGAAGTTTTCATCATGTGTAAAGGGGCCCCGAGTTTGGAGCGCTTTGAGATGAACTCTCTAACAGCCTCCACCGCAGAAGCACATGCCCCAGCAGACCACAAATCCTCGGGAGCTGTGCAAAGATCAGGGCTCCCACATCCAGCTTCTGATGAGAGGAACCCCGGAATGTACCAGAAAGTGGAAATTAGAACCCAATCCAGCACAGTCAAATGACTGTTTTGCTGGTAACGTTCCTCCGCGTTTCCTCCCACAGAAGTGGAAGGCAGGGGGTGATGCTGAACGTCCTTGGCTCAAGCAGTATGTTGAAGAGACAATTATTTGGATTCTGTCTACACGTGTAAGTTAATATCTTCTTGGGAATTCTGTCTCAGCCTTTGTACTTACACTGCCTTAAATTAAGGAGCTTAGAGATCTATTGCATCCTGAAATATCACTCTCAGAGAGGTGGACATCGGGATTCTGTTTTCCAGACAGACCCAGTACGAGGCACCTGCCGGGGGGCACTCGCTGAATGGGTGGGGTACCTGGGAGCCCTGGGCTTCTGAGCCTGGTGGTCTTGGGTCAGGTAGGAGGTCAAGGGGAAGACCAACGTTCCTTGTTACCAGCAATCCAGGCATTGTGTGTGCATTCAAATTCTGGAACCTGATCACACTGAGAAAAGCTTAGAGGCATCCAGCACCACTCATTTACATTCCTTCATTGATTATTTAAACATTTATTAAGCACTTACAGTGTGCTAGGCAGTTGCACCTTCTAGGATTCTGATTGCAAGATGGGAAAATTATCAAATGCCCTCAGATGTCCAGGGCGCCTGAGTGGCTCGGTCGGTTAAGCATCCGACTTCGGATCAGGTCATGATCTCATGGTTTGTGGGTTCGAGCCTCACGTCACGCTCACTGCTGTCAGCACAGAGCCTACTTTGGGTCCTCTGTCCTCCTCTCTCCCCGCCCCTCCCCCCAACTCTCTCTCTCTCTCTCTCTCAAAAATAAACGTTAAAAAAAAACCTTCAAGTGTTCATACTGCTGGCTTAGTGCTCTTCTAAAAGTTTATTCTAAATAAATGTCAGATATGCACCTAAAGATTGATTATGAGGATCAAAGCATTATTTAGTTGAGATTAAAAATTTTATTTAAAAATAAATCTCTCTCTGTCTCTGTCTCTGTGTCTCTCTCCCACAGACACACAAACCCATGCCATTGCCAAGCCATGTGATTGCTATCACATTAAAGTCAAATAATTGATTGGTTGACAAAGTAGCCTTTGAACTAGCATTATTTGTGAAGAATAGAGGACTCGTAATTCCTGTGCTCTTTCTAGCCAGTGGCAAATAGGCCCCTGTTTATGATTCTGCCCCGAGAACAAAACAGTATCGACTCTACTGACAATTACTTTTAAATGTCTCTTTAGTTCTCATGAAAATGTGAATATCTTTCTTGAGGTAGTGCTGCTTTTTATTTATTTATTCTATTCAAATATAATTAACATACAGCGTTATATTATTTTTAGGGGGACGATGTATATAGTCGGCAATTCTATACATCACTCAGTGCTCATCAAGATAAGTGTACTTTTAATCCCCCTCACCAGATTTACCCATTGCCACCCACCTTTCCTCTGGCAGCCACCAGTTCATTCTTTGTATTTAAGAGTCTGGTTTTTGTTTGTTTCTTGTTTTCTGTTGTTCATTTGTTTTGTTTCTTAAATTCCATGTATGAGTGAAATCATACCGTATTCCTCTTTTCTGACTGACTTAATTCACTTGGCATTAAACCCTTTAGATCTATCCATGTTGCAAATGGCAACATTTCATTCTTTTTTTATTGCTAAGTACTATCCCATTGTATAATACCCCATTTTCTTTATTCGTTTATTGTCGATGGACACCGGTTGTTTCCATGTCTTAGTTATTGTAAATAATGTTGCTTTAACCACAGAGGTGCATATATATTTTTGAATTTGTGTTTTCATTTTCTTCGGGCAAATACCCAGCAGTAGAATTACCGGATCATATGGTAGTTCTATTTTTAACTTTTTGAGAAACCTCCACGTTGTTTCCCATAATGGCTGCACCAATTTGCATTCCCACCAACAGTGCACGATGGTTCCTTTTTCTCCACATCCTTGCTAACACTTCTTATTTCTTGTGCTTTTGATTTCAGCCATTCTGACAGGTGTTAGATAACATCTCATTGTGGTCTTAATATGCATTTCCCTGATGATAAGTGATGTGAAGCATCTTTTTTATGTGTCTGTGGCCATCTATATGTGTTCACTGGAAAAATGTCTATTGAGGTCCTGTGCCCATTTTTAATTGGATTATTCGGGGTTTTTTGGTGTTGAGTTATATAAGTTCTTTATATACTTTGGATATTAACCCCTTTTCAGATATATCATTGGCAAATATCTTCTCCCATTCAGTAGGTGGCCTTGTTGTTTTGTTGATGGTTTCCTTCACTCTGTGAAAGCTTTTTATTTTGGTGTAATCCCAATAGTTTAATTTTGCTTTTGTTTCCCTTGCCTTTGGAGACCCATCTAGAAAAATGTTTCTATGACTAATGTCAAAGAAGCTACTGTCAACGTTTTCTTCTAGGAATTTTATGGTTTCAGGTCTCATATTTATGATTTCAGACCTCACATAAGTAGGATTTGTTGGATTTTCCCCCTTATTAGTATGTCGTGTCCTTCTTTGTCTCTTCTTACATCTTTTTAAAATTTATTTTTATTTAGTAGGCTCTACACCCAATGCGGAGCTTGAACTCACGGCCCTGAGATCAAGAGGGACATATGCTCTGCTGACTGAGCCAGCCGGGTGCACCTCCATCTTTGTTTCAAAGTCCGTTCTGCCCAACATAAGTCTTGCTACCCTGGCTTTCTTCTCACTTTCATTTGCATAGTAAATGCATTCTCTTCACTTTCAGTCTGCAGGTGTCTGTAGATCTGAAGTGAGTCTCTTGTGGGCAGCATGTAGATGGGTCTCGAATCTTTATCCATTCCGTCACCCTATGAATTTTAATTGGGCATTTAGTCCATTTACATTCAAAGTAATTATTGATAGGTATGTACATAGTGCCATTTTGTTACTTGTTTTCCAGTTTTTTTGGTTTTGGTTTGTCTTGTTGTTTTATTTTGTTTTGTTTTGTTTTGTTTGTAGTTCTTCTCTGTGCCTCTTTCTGTCTTCCATTGTGGCTTGATGGCTTTAGTGATATGCGTGAATTCCTTTCTCTTTATTTTTTGTGTCTCTATTACAGGCCTTTGATTTAAGGTTATGATTAGGTTCGTATATAACATCTTATGCACATAGCAGTCCATATTAAGCTGATGTTTGCTTAAGTTTGAACCCATTCTAAAAGCACTAAATTTTTACTTTCCTCTCACATTTCAGGCATATAATGTCATACTTTACATCCTTTCATTTTGTGAAGCCCTTGGTTGATCTTTACAGATGTAATTTATTTTACTCCTTTTGTGCTTTAGCCTTGTACTGGTTTTATAAGCGATTAATCTACTAGTTTTATTATGTTTGTATTTACCTGTGAAATGTTTTCCATTCATAGCTTTTTACCTCTGCTTGTGGTCTTTCCTTTCCACTCAAAGAATTCCATTTAACATTTCTTGTAAGACTGATTTTGTGGTCATGAACTCCTTTTGTTTTTCTGAGAAACTTTTTATGCTTCCTTCTTTTCTGAATGGTAGCCTTGCTGGATACAGGATTCTTGACTGCAGATTTTTTCCTCTCAGTGCTGTGAATATATCATGCCATTCCCTTCAGGCTTACAAAGTTTCTGCTGAAAAATCAATTGATAGCCTCATGGGGTTTCCCTTGTATGTATCTGTTTTCTCTTGCAGCTGTTAAAATTGTCTTTATCACTACTTTTTTACCATTTGAATGATGTGTCATGGTGTGGACCTCCTTGGGTTGATTTTGATGGTTTTCTGTGCCTCCTACATCTGGATTTCTGTTTCCTTCCCAGGATTAGGGAAGTTTTCAGCTACTATTTCTTCAAATAAATTTTCTGCCCTTCTTTCTCCCTCTTCTTCTTCTATAGGATCCCTATAATGTGAATATTATTATGTTTGATGAGAGCCCCTGAGTTCCCTTAACCTATTCTCATTTTTTTTATTATTCTTTTTTCCTCTTGCTATTCAGCCTGGTTGCTTTCCATTACACTGTCTTCCAGCTCGCTGATCTGTTCCTCTGCTTCCTCTAGTCTACTGTTTATTTGCCTCTAGTGTATTTTTAATTTCAGTCATTAAGTTCTTTATCTGATTGTTTCTTTTTTATATGTTCTGTCTCCTCATTGCAGGTTTTCTTGAGATTCCCCATTCTTTTCTCACATCCATCGACGATCTTTATGACCGTAACTTTGAATTCTCTATCAGACATATTGCTCATCTTCATTTCATGTAACTCTTTTGCTGTGGTTTTGTTCTGTTCTTTCATTCGGGAAATATTCCTCTGTCTTATTTTGTCTAGCTCTCTGTGTTTGTTTCTATGGATTGAGAACCAGTGATCTTGAAAGTAGTGGCCTTATGAAGATGTCCTGTAGTGCCCTGCAGTGCGATGTCCTCCGTTCACTGGAACCTGTAACTTCAAGGGCATCTCCTATGTGTGTTGCGGGCACCCTGCTGTTGCGCTGAGCCTTGTTTGCCTTCAGTCCAGTTGGCCGCAGTCTCCCACTTTGCCTGTTGTCAGCAGGATGTGATTGATCCTGCGCCATCAATGGGCTGGTTTGGGGCTGCTGTGGGTTTGTAGTTGGGTGGTGTCAGCAGGTAGACCAGATGCCTGCCCTCAGCCTATGTGCTGGGACTGTGTTTGCTTGGAACTTCAAGGTGTTCTCTCTGCTCTGTCCCCTGGGAGGCTTCTGGTGGTGGGTGAGGCTGGCGTACAAACCACGTGGCTGCCTCCAGTGCATCCGCCCAGGCTGCTGTGACCCTGAACTGCTGGGCTCTTTCCTCGTGCTGCCCCCGGAGAGGTTTCTACCTGTGAGCAAGTAGATGCCTGCCCCCGCCAGACCGTCTGGCCGGGCAGGGCTGTAGACACACCGAAAGGCTGGGCGCTCCCTCTGCCCTGCCAGTTATAAGGTTCGGCTACTGTGACTGCAGTCAAACTGGTGTGTGTGTGGCTACCTTCTCTTCTCCTCCAGGAGGACTCACTTTGGAGTGGTGTGGTCCCCACCCAGGGCTGCTTGCAGGATGATATGAGGCAGGAGCAGCTTTGGAGGGACTCCTGCTGAGTGGGGCAGGCTGGATGGGGATCCATAGAAGGATCTGCAGGTGGTACATGTGCACGTTGGTTCCCATAAGTGTCTGGGTGTCTAGGCTGGGAGGGCAGGGGGCTGGTGCCCGCCAGCTCTTTTGTTCTTGGAGAAGTCTCCTCAGGATCCCTGTGTCTCCTGCACACGTTCTGAAATTATAAATAAACCTCCTTCAAGTGCACCCCAGGCATTTTTCAAACTGTCGTTTCTATGCCGTCTGTGGGAGGGCGGTTGTTTGTTGTGCTGTCTCTTTAAGGGTAGAGACTCAGTTTCCTATCACCCTCAGGCTCTCCCAGAGCTAAGCCCACTGATTTTTAAAGTACTTGGCATTAAGGCTTGCTAATCATAAAACTTGTAAAGCTAAGCCCTGCTAGTTTTCAGAGCTAAGTATTACGGGGACCTGTCTTCCCAGTGCAGTCCCCCATCCCCCCTGTCTGGGGTGCCTGTTGTGGGGTCTGCTTCTCAGCCTTCTCTGTGCCTCTGCTGTCCCTCCCGTTTGTGGTCAGTCTCATCAGGAGCTTGGTTCCTGATGGCCTCTGGGCCCCTCCTACCCTTTATGTTGTGGCCTCCTCTCTACAGTGAGCTGTGGAGAGTCTGTTCTGCCAGCCTTTGGGTCATTGTCGGGGTGAGCTGCCCTGATGTGGCTGTTACCTAGCTGTGTCTACAGGATGAGGGGAGCTGAGGATCCTACTTCGTCACTTCCCAGAAATCCCTCACTTGCTTCTTTCTTGACCATGGGCGTCTCTGTTTCTAAGGAATCTCAAATTATTTTTTCTACAGTTTACCTCTCATTAAGAAGCAACCCCAGGGGCGCCTGGGTGGCTCAGTCAGTTGAGCGTCCGACTTCAGCTCAGGTCATGATCTCACGGTTTGTGGGTTCGAGCCCTGCATTGGGCTCTGTGCTGACAGCTCAGAGCCTGGAGCCTGCTTCGGATTCTGTGTTCCCTCTCTCTCTGCCCCCCCCCCCTGCTCACACACTCTCTCTCTCTCTCTCTCAAAACCAAATAAACATTTTTAAAAAATTAAAGAAAAGAAGAAACCCCAATATCGGTGAAATAAATGGTAGTTATGCTCCAACATTGACCTGTTCCTGACCTCATCTTGCTAATCTGGCAAAGGTAATAAACATTTTCATTAAAAGAAGTTGGTAAAGAAAATTGTAGAAATTCCTTCATCATATTCGGGCCTTTTCAGTATCTAATTTCAGCAAGGTAAAGGAGAAGTTTAAGTAAAGAAAGGAAATAGAATATAAATTTCAACAGTATTTGTTCTTTTCATTTTACTAAGGAAGCGAAACGCTGGTTTGCAAAAATGTCAGGGCAAGCCACATTTAATGAAATCCCCCCCAAAGTTGACACATCTTGGTTGAAACTATAATAGCTGTAGGCAGTTATTCCGCACAATATCCTCAAGACGTCCTTAAAAGGACGATTTTCACCTTTTAAAAAACTGAAGCGTTTTTTGGGGGTGGAAATGATTGAAAAAATGATCAGTTTTCATAGACTTGAACCTGGGCCTGATGTTAGTTTTACTCTGAGCAAATCCGATAGATTCTCGTTGTAAGGGTCTGCCCTTAACCCACAACCCTGGCCTCCAAGGGGCCTCTTTCCCTGCAGAATCTTGACCTGTCTGGAGCTTGACCTCCTGCCTCACACCCGCATACTGTGTCAGTCCCGTCCCGTGTTACCCCGGGCCTCACAGGCCCACTCGCTTGCCCCCATCCCCGTGCACTGGAGCAGCCCTAAGTTTTATCTGAGGGAGACTTTATTATTCAGGGAGCCCCCACCTTAGAGATACGTGCACACACACAGACACACAGACATAGAGAGGCATACACACACATGCACACACGGGTGCACATACAGACAAGGGCACACACACATGCACACATATGTAAAGATAGGCATCTACACACGCACACACACGCAGTCACACATACAGGCACACGCACATACAGACAGGCACACACAGGCACAGGTACGCAAACATGTACAGACAGGCACACATACGGGCACACTCACAGACAGGTGCATGCATCTATGGATAGGCACACGCACCTAGAGAGAGACACACGCACAGACAGGCAGACACGTGCACACGTACAGACAGACACACACACGTACTGATGTGCACACGCGTACTGGCAGGCACACACAGGCACTCACAGCTAGCCCTGCCCAGGGCACTTCTCCCACATCCACAGGGACTATTTTATGGACTCCCTGACCTGAAATTCAGAGTTAATATCAATACGGAAATAATGTAACGAACCATCGGTTTTGTAAAGCTATTTGGGCAAAGGCTGCCTTGAGGCATCTTAGGGTAAATACTTTAGCGAACAAGCTGTCATTTTAATTGTGTCCCGGGCACTCCCCACATCCAAACGCGTGGTGGCCGGGTTAAGGGCTTAGCCACGCGGCAGCCCCCGCTGTTGATATTCACAAGAGCAGGTCTCAGTATTTGAGGGTATGAGATTTCTGTTTCTTCTTGCCGGCTCGTGTTCCTGCTTCGGAAGACGTGAGAATTCTCAAGCCTCTGAAGAGATGGATGGGAAGTACGTGGGGCGTTGGCTCACCCCCCATCCTGGTTGCCACCGCCGCTGTCTGTTCCCCTTAGGCCCCACGTCCTCCCATGTTGCGCTGTGAGGCACCCCTCTTGGAAAGACACGGGGAGGGAGCGCTGCCTGTGCCCAGCGAGCATCGTTTGCGAATAATCCGGGTGCTGTGAAAACGTCACCGCTGCATTAGCACTGGTCCTTCACCGGCCCTCCTCCTCAGTGGGACTTCCACGTGTAAGATGCCCGATCCACCTCAAAGAATGCTCGAGTATTTGCAAAGACGGCTACTGGAACCCACCTGAATCCGTGACTGCTGTCGTTTGAGGAGAAGGTGGGCATGGGCTCACCACCCAGGTGGCTGAGACCGAGCCTGCCCGCCGTTCGGCAACTGCTTGTGCAGCCTGGGGTCCTCAGCTGGGGCATCAGACCCATCACAGGATCTCAGGGACTGATGCAGAGGGTCCCTCTTTCAGGGTCACTGTTCTGTCCAAATCTCCGTGGTTTTCTAAGGCTTCCAGGGAGGGGACGGGGGACCGACCATTCCCAAAGGCAATTCAAGAAGCAGCACAGACACTCAGCTTTTCAGGGTGCATTTCCCCACCAGCCCTGAGATCAGGTCACACCAGGACTCTGGAGACGGGAGAGAAGCCCGCTCCCCAGAAGGTTCCAATGCTGTGCCGTCGTTTCTGCTCTGAAACAACTGAAACAGAAAAAAAGGGGGGCGATTCACACAATTTTGTGTAACAATGATCGCCAGAATGTATTGAGTGCCTGCTATGTGACAAGCCCTGCCTGTGGTGAATTCTTTGCACACGTGATTATTTGCCGTCACAAAAGCTCTGTAAGTATTTTTTAATCTGCATTTTGCAGATGAGGAAACTGAGGCTGAAGTTTAGACAAATAAGGCAGCTTGCCAGAGGATCTATTAATGCAGAGTAATCTGCGAGACTGAGGTGATTTCATTTTTATGGCAAATGGTAAATTATGATGTGAATAATTGCTTACCTGTCTATTTGTTTGTTTCTACTTTTTGTTTCCATGGAGATCCGATTCCTTCTGTGACGGTCCTGACTGTGGCAGTCACAGCCTCAGGCCCCTCTTCCTTCCGGCTTTAGAACAGCAGGTCAGGCGTGGAGGTGTATCTCCTTGTATGTGGGGGCACCTCCTAGGGTCACACCCACTCGTAGGCTTCCAGAAGACAAAGGAACAAGAAGTCAGGAGGAGGGAGGTGGGGCAACAGAAATGCCAGAACCGTCTCTGCCCTTCTCTCTGGCTTCCCCGCCCCTCTCATTTTCTTCCTTCTCCGTCCGTATCAACGACAACGATCACTGAGGCTGGTGAAACCTGGTGGAGTATTTCCGTGTGGCCACAAGGCAATGAGCGTTAACCTCTTCAGTGATAAAGATTCATACTACGAACCAGAATTTCCAGTTCATCTTAAGAAAACAAGAGAATGAAGCAGACAAAGAAGTATATTCAAGGGGGCCCCTGAGTGGCTCAGTCCGTTAAGCATCTTGACTCTTGATTTCAGCTCAGGTCATGATCTCGTGGTTTGTGGGCTCGAGCCCCACGTCAGGCTCTGTGCTGACAGCATGGATCCTGCTTGGGATTCTCTGTCTCTCTCTCGCCCTGGCTGTCTCTGTCCTTCCTTTACTCACTTGCACTCTCTTTCTCTCAAAATAAATACACATAAAAAAAAAAAAAAGAAGTATATACAAGGGCATTCATTGTGACATTGCTTATAAAGACACAACATACATAAAATGGCTTAAAACAACACAGATTTACTATCTTACATTCCTGTACTTAGAGGTTCCTCAGGGTTCTCCCTGGGTTAAAATCAAGGGGTGAGCCCAGCTGGTTCCTTTCCGGAAGCTCCAGGGAAGAGTCTGTATCCCTGCCTTTTCCAGCTTGTAAAGGCCACTGGGTCCCTTGGCTCGTGTGTCCTCCTCTTGTCTTCAGGCCAGGCAGCATCACCTCTTTCTGTCACTTTATCTGTCTTCACAGGTTTCTCTGGACACAAGTGGGAAAAGCTCTCTGATTTTTAGCACTCACCTGATGGTCTCAGGCTGAGCCGGGTAATCAGGATAATCTCCCTCTTGAACTTGATGGCATCTGCAGGCTCCAGGGTTAGGAAGTGGGCATTTGGGGGGCCATTGTTTTGCCCTCCCAGACGGACATTGTCTTTCGTTAAGAGAGTTTACCTTCATCCTGTTATCGTTGATAGTTGGAATTAATTCTGCCACATGGTTTTGTAATTCCTATGCTTTCCTTTAAAAAACGTGGTCCCCTTCCATAATTGATGTTGAGTTGATCAAATTAATTCTCTTTTTAAAAAATTTTTAAGTTTAAGTTTTTAAGTTTATTTCTTTCTATTGAGAGAGACAGAATGCATGTAGAGGAGGGGCAGAGAGAGAAGAGAACGGAGGACCCCAGGGCGGCTCCATGCTGAAGCAGAGAGCCCCATGCAGGGCTCAAACTCATGAACCATGAGATCATGACCTGGGCTGAAACTGGGAGTCAGATGCTTAACTGACTGAGTCACCCAGGAGCCCGATTCTCTTTTTTTCAAAAATTTTATAATTTATTTTGCTTTATTTTAGAGGGAGAGAGAGAGAACAAGTGGGGGAGAGGGGCAGAGGGATTGAGAGAGAGAGAGAGAGAGAGAGAGAGAGAGAATCTTAAGCAGGCTCTGTGCTCAGCACAAAGCTCAATGGGGGGCTCAAACCCAAGACCCTGGGATCATGACCTGAGCTGAAATCAAGAATCAAATGCTCACTTGACTGAGCCACTCAGGTGCCTCTCCTCTTACTTTTGACTTCAGCTTGTCTTTTCTTTTTTTTTTAATTTTTTTAATGTTTATGTATTTATTTTGAGAGAGAGAGAGAGAGTGCACATGCACTCAAGTGGGGGAGGGGCAGAGAGAAAGAGAGACAGAATCCCAAGCAGACTCCACACCATCAGCACAGAGCCTGATGCAGGGCTCGAACTCACCGACTGTTAGACCATGACCCCAGCCGAGGACCCGAGCCCAGATCAAGAGTCGGATGCCTCTTGATCCCTCTGTGCCACCCGGGCACCTTCAGCTTGTCTTTCCAGGAATTATCCCCCACTGTTGTGTCAATACTCTGCATAGTGTATATATTTTGTAATTTCAAAAAAAGGTATAAAAGAATGGTAAGGCATATTAACTGTTACGTGCAAACGAAAAAAAGTAAAAGCAATATATTATGATAATGACAAAATCTAACATTTATTAAGCTTTTTATGTGAATTAATTCCTTCACTTCTCTTGATGATCCCATGGGTCAGGATGGAGGGGCACAGGGTTGGAGTAGCCTGTCAGAGGAGCACAGTTAAAATATGCTGGGCTCGTCTTCCTACACCAGTCATCCTGCCTCCTGCTACTGTCGACCCATGAACAACGCAGGGGTTAGAGGCATCGAGCCCAGTCTAGTTGAATGTCTGCTTACAACATGCGACACCCCCCAAACTTAACTACCACTAGCCTACTGTCACCTGGTGGCCTTACAGGTTACCCAAATCATCAATTAACACATTTTTTATATGTTATATGTATCATATACTATATTCTCACAATAAAGGAAGCTAGAAAAAAGAATGCTATTAAGAAAATCATGAGGAAGAGAAAATCCATTTGCAGTGTGTATGTACTCTATTTATTTTTTTAAAAATCTGTGCTCAAGTGGACCCACACAGATCAAACCCTTGTTCGAGGGTCAATGAGTCTAAGGGGTGAGTGGAGGGTGGGGGCCAATATGTGAAAACAGATTCATTCTGGATGGTGGGAATAAAAGTTCGCTTTATTTCTTTTATTTTTATTTTTTTAATGTTTATTTCTTTTTGAGAGGGAGGACTGGGAAGGGCAGAGAGAGAGAGGGAGACACAGAATCCGAAGCAGGCTCCAGGCTCTGAGCTGTCAGCACAGAGCCTGACATGGGTCTCGAACCCACGAACAGCGAGATCATGATCTGAGCCGAAGTCGGACAGTTAACCCACTGAGCCACCCAGGAGCCCCTCGTCTGTGGCTTTTTAGACCACACCTTCTGTGTGTACACAGTTTCATCATTTCTTCTCATGTCACCTTGTAGACATGAGATCATGGCCCCTCACGTGGATTTTAATGGGTGTAAGTTGCACAAGAATGAGAAATTTTGCATTTACCGAGGATACAGAGTGGCCTTTTTCTACATTTCAAATAGCATCATTGCCATAGAAACCGAACACTGTGGAACTAAAATACACAGAAAGAAGGTTAGTTACCCACCAATCAGAGCAGGTGCACCAAACCAAGCCTGTGAGCCAGAAGGGGGCTCAAGATGGTTTTGAGCCTAGATTTAGAACCAGCGTTAGATTTACAGTGAAAGAGATCATATGGGCCCCCACGCGGGATCTTTCTTGTCTCAGTACCCACCTCCCCATTCTCAAGCTTCCGACCCAGACTCTAAGTAATTTGGCTCTTGGCTGGCTTTTCCTCTGGCTACTCTTCTCTAAGTGGTTACGTGGAGAGAGGAAGGCATTGTTTGCATTGAAAACACATAGAGAAAAATAACTTTTATCACTATTTTTTTCTGGTTACATAATTGTTACAGGTTCAGTTGTAGAAAATTAAAAAAATTCAAGCTAAAATAAGAAAGCAAAGCTTTCTTCCCACCATCCCGAATAAATCTATTTTCACATACTGGTCCCCACCCTCCACGCACTCCTGAGTTTGGTTGATCTTGAATAAGGTTTATGGAGCCAGGCCAGTCAGAGGAAGGGCAGTTCCTTTTGCAGAAAAAGCACCAAACGATGATTTGCCTGTGATCCTTCTGGAACTTCTGAAGCTCGTGTCTCTTTGTTCTTCAACCCAGAGAGCCCTGATCAGGAAAGGATGGCAAAAACTCTATGGACTCGCCATGAGTTCGCAAGAAATCATTGCATAAGCCCCACCCCAGGCTCGTGGTGGCCACTGCAGTTATGACACAGAGAGTGTGTTATTTATGAGGCATATTTTACATGCATGAAACTACATAGCCTCCATGTTTGGGACGATAAATCACAAAGTACATTCATACGGTCTCACTCACTTTTACAACGTCAACCAGCAATCCCTCCCCTTCCCTCTGCATTGCCTTTCTGCTGGCCACCTACAAGACTTTTTAGGGAAAATTTTGCAACCAGAGTTAAACTCTCTGCTCTTCCAAAGTAGGCAGTGGTGTGTATTGTTATCAGAAATAAAAGTAGCACCAAAATAATCAGGTCCATAGCTTTCCTCTTTTAAATCCTGTTCATCAGAGGGAAAGCAACCACAGACATCCCAAAACTTGGCAAAAAAAAAAAAAGCAGAATTTTGCCCTTTTCTTCGGAGAATTTTTTTTAAAACTGATGCTTTCCTGGGGGCACCTGGGTGGCTCAGTCGGTTGGGCGTCCATCTTCGGCTCAGGTCATTATCTCACAGTTCGGGGGTTCGAGCCCCTCGTCGAGCTCTGTGCTGACAGCTCAGGGCCTGGAGCCTGCTTCAGAATCTGTGTCTCTGTCTCTGCCCCTCACCATTCATGCTCTGTCTCTCTCTGTGTCTCAAAAATAAATAAATGTTAAAAAAAATTTTTTTTTAATTTTAAATGGTGCTTTCCTTGATCAAAACATGTGGAATTTCAATGTCATGACCTTGATTTACATCAAACTGACACAAATGTGTCCATTTTTTTTAAACGTTTTTATTTATTTTTGCGAGATAGAGCATGAGCAGGGTAGTGGTAAAAAGAGAGGGAGACACAGAATTCAAAGCAGGCTCCAGGCTCTGAGCTGTCAGCACAGAACCCGACGTGGGGCTCAAACCCACAAACCGTGAGATCATAACCTGAGCTGAGTCAGACACTTAACTGACTCAGCCACCCAGGCGCCCCACAAATGTGTGAATTTTATGTCAGGAATTTGTGGATCGCAGGGAGGGATGTGCCAATAAAAGGAAGCAATGTTTCTGCTAAAAAAGCAACATTTCTGCTAAGAATCAGTAATACCCAGTGACAATTACCTGTCGAGAGGGAAAAGGAGAAATAAAAGAAGAAATTTAGAAATGTCGCAAATGAATAAATCATAATATTATTAACTGTAAGCGTGTGATGAACTATAATTACACTACAGTGTGGCCTGCCCGCAAGATACAGGAACGAAATATTTTAATTCATTGTCTTTGAAAAGTTCCTATTAGTGTTTTCCAAAGGAGCCTTCCAATCTGTCAGGTTTATCCGAGACAACTCGGAAGTTGATTTTTATGCTGCTATAAATGGTTTTTACAGTTGTCATAAACTCAGACATAATATACTACCTACTGTAACAGCAAGGGTCCCAATTAAGGTGTTCCTTGCCTGGTATTAAATAAACATCACTTTCTAGATTGTTACTTTCTCCTTTGATTTTTTTTTTTTTTTGGTCTAAGAAAAGAAAGGAGTACATGTGGCCATGCAATAATGTATAATTTCAAATATCAAAATAAAATATGGCTTAGCTGTGTTTGACATAGCGCACAAATGAACTCAGAGGCAATTAACCAGAATTTCCACACTCTGTATAAAAAGGGCTTGAGGAGAAAATGCAGTGAGTTGTGTGGAGACATTTAAGTCACTCTTTTTGTATCTATAATTTTTTGGCATCTGGAACTTTGCTAGATCATCATTTGCAATGATAAATGGAGAGCCTATTTTGGACTCTACAGAACTCATTTTATATTCTAAAGTATGGACTTTATTTAAAAAAAAAAATGGAGTTTAGAGTGGGTCCTATTCAGTCAGAATCCGATGATATTTTCATTATAAATGTCTCCAGAAATCCTGGGTTCTGGCTCCCTTGATAATATCCCATTTGGTGATCAATCAGCCGGAACAGACATATTGCCGTGATTTGGATTTTTGAAGGGCGCAGTTCTTTGTAAAGTGTTCTTATCTGTGTTAATTTAAGTAAGTTTGCTGTTCTCTAGTGGCACATAGATCCGTCCCGACTTCTTAGCCCCTCACAAGGGAGCCGATACCCCATGGTGTTCCGAACCCCGACATTAGAGTAAGTTAGGGAAGCCGTTAGGCAGCCCTGGTCCTGAACATGCTTCGCGCAGTCAAGGAGGGCACCAGACAGCGGTGTTCGTCCTGCTGCTGTTCCCCAGCTCCCCACCCCCTGCGCCCCCTTGTCTCTGCTTCGTGCCAGCCAAGGCTGACAGCTGAGTTGAACGTCTGAGTGATCTTCAGCCCAGACACCCCACGAGGAAAAAAAAAGCACATGGGCACATGTAGCTGAACTTGAATAAAACCGGGTGTAACGCTCCTTCTTTTATTCTTTCCCCCAGGAAGATAAACATCTCATATCATATTTAATGATGCAACTCCATCCTATATCTTCCATTTAAAACAATTTGGAAGACAAACGTGGTAAGCGGCTGCCGGTATTCATTCATCTCATAAAATGGGCGCCTACGCTCACAAATGGAATACAGCAAAACCTGGTTCTGCGAGCGTTCCGCAAGCCGAGCAAACGTTGCTAATACATTTTAAACTGATAAACGAGTGCTGTCTTGCAATACGAGTTCTAGGTGACGTGCAATGTCACACGACCGCAACGGAGTCCGTGGTTCTTGAAGTTTGCTTTGGTGTACGAGTGCTTTGGATTACAAGCTTGTTTCCGGAACAAATTATGCTCGCAAACCAAGGTTTTACTGTGTATACGATACAAGTAGCCATGGTTCTGGGAGTCAGAAAAATTAGATTCCAGTCATAACCTTGTTGTTAACTTTCTCGCTGTCTCTGGACAGGTGGCAGAATTTCCAAGTCCGAATTCTCTTGATAAAGTGACCAGGATGGGATTAAATGATGGGTATTTTTCTTTCCAGCTCTATTTTGTGATTGCACTCCGTTCTTAGGTTTATTCAGTGCACAACATCCTGCTAGATGCTACAAGGTGGTATAAACCAGAGAGTAAACCAAGGAGTCGGTCAGGTTTACTATTTAATTGGGCGAAGGAGCCACGAGTGCATCAGGAACATGGCAGAGGGAGAGCAGAGCCATTCGTGGGCAGGTTCTGGACAAGAGTCTGCAGTTAGAGGTCGACTCTCCTGCGCTGGCTGTGGAGAAGTGAGGGCAGAAGGGGCGTCTCGGTGGCTCAGTCGGTTAAGCATCCAAATCTTGACTTCGGCTCAGGTCCTGATCTCACGGTTCATGGGTTCGAGCCTTGCATGAGGCACTGTGCTCACAGTGCGGAGCCTGCTTGGGATTCTCTCCTCTCTCTGCATCTCTCTCTCTCTCTCTTTCTCTCTCTCAAAATAAATAAATAAATAAACTTTAAAAATTAAAGTAAGAACAGAAATGAGACCTGGAAAAAGCAGGCTGAGGTAGCAGGACAGAGAGGTGTGACACAGGATAAAAAACAATAGCATTTAGCCCCAGAGACATGCTGTGCTCCCCTGAAGCCCCATCACCCCCTTACCACCCTCACACTGACCTCAGTGTAGGGCACCAACCTCATTATAAATCACGGAGATTTGGAAGCTGATCTGCGCAGGATGGGATTATTAATGGAAACCTCAGAAGAGACGTTAGGGAGACAGACCACGTGCTGCAGAGAATGGGCTTTTCCTGGCTTCCCCTCGACGATGGGCTCCTCCCTGGCCTAGGGAGGAGCACCCACACCCCTGACCTATACGTGAAATGAACAATGCAAAAATAGTCAGTGATGTGCCTGATAGAGATAACAGGACAACTGAGGAGGGGATCCACGCCAGAGTGGTGAGGAAAGCCAGATGAAAGAAAAGAGATTGGGTATGGATGGGTGGGGGTGAGTCAGGATCTGGGTGAACTGACGGGAGAGGAAAACAAGAAAACAGGCCGAGCAGCTCTGAGGATGAATGAGCAAGGTCAGAGGCTCCAGAGTGTCAGCTGGAAAGAAGGAGGCCCGCACAGAGACCTGATTGTGGAAGCGTGTTGATGACTAAGCCAAGGAATTTGGAATTTTTCCATCATCAGTAAAAGGCTCTAAGAAATCATTCTTCAAAATTTTAGGGGGGCTGTTCTCTATTACTTATTTATTTGTCAGTTTCACTGCTGTTCACTCCTTGTTGGAAATTTATAGTCAGGAGAAACATGGAACATGGCTGTTTAAGGGAAAATGAATCTGGTTCCATATGAAGAGAGGGTGGGGTGAGGAAAGGAATCAGATGTTTGGAGATGGATTAGTTTACCAGAGGCACCCCGCTGTGTTCTGATCTGTAATGATCATAAGAAGATAAACGCAGAAGAGATGTTAGGGCTTGGGGACTCCAGAACGGTAGTAAATGAGAGAGAAACAGGTAGAAGGGATCTGAGGTTTGCTGTTGGAGGAGTAACTTCACTGTGCATAGAAAGAGGGCCAGGAAGAACCCTCCCGCCAGCATGGCCCATCTCCTCTCACAATATAGTCCAGCAGCGTCCCACAGGAATATAATGTGAACCACCTGTGAAATTTTGAATTTTCTAGTAGCCACGTGAAAAAACTAAAACAGAAGGTGCACCTGGGTGGCTCTCAGCCAGTTAACCATTCGACTCTTGATTTCGATTCAGGTCATGATCTCATGGTTTGTGGATTCAGGCCCCACGTTGGGCTGCATGCTGATGGTGCAGAGCCTGCTTGGGATTCCCTCCCTCTCCCTCTCTCTGCCCGTCCCCTGCTCACACTCTCTCTTTCTCTCTCAAAAATAAATCAATACACTTAAAAAAGTTGAGACAGAAAAGTTTTTATGTGTATAATATTTCATTTAACCGGATATTTCCAAAATGTTATCATTTGAACATGGAATCGATATAAACAGTTACTAATGCGATAGTTTACAGTCTTCTCTTCTTTTACATTTTTCTTTACATTCTTTCTCTTTATACTTAGTCTTTGAAATTCAGCCCGCATTTTCCACCGACAGCACAGCTCAACCCCATCAGGCCAGTGACCGCCATGTTTGACACGCAGCTCTAGCCTTTGAACTGATGGTGTCATAAAGGGCTAGCACCACCCCCCAAGGGGTGACTTAGGTGTTCCGAGGGTCAAGTGTATACATGGCACATGTGCACAAATGCTGCCACCCTTGGACTCCTGATTCGTGAGAGGCCTTGAGAATAAGAGATCCAGAGAAGCATTTCTAGAACATTCTTCAGAAGAGTGCATTGCCGTCACGTGCCAAATTCATGGCTGCTTACTTGGCACAATCTTTTTTTGAGACAAGTTGCATATGTGGAGAATTTCCTGAAGTACTCAACCTTTTGCCCAGGCAGAGATCATCAACGGAAGGCCTTTGACCCCAAAGTCGCCTGAAGCCCGTGGCTTGCAGCTGGCTTCCGCTTGGACAGCCCAGTATTTAAGACAATTCCAGCACAGCAACACTGACTTTGAGCATCTTTAGGCAAAGCACGTACTCTCCACGCTCCACATACCGTTGCCTACAACCAGCATCTCTGCATGTTCCTATTACCTGCTTGCCTCTGACAGCATTTCTACTCTGGCTATTCAAAATTTATGCCTGTGTAAAGCCAGACTAATAGGGAGCAGAAAACCAGGGCCCCAACACTTGGGTTCACTGGTTGACTGACTTTCACGGAATTGCTTTGTGCCTTCAGACCATCGGCCCAGATTATTGTGCTCACCCTGACGACGTTGTTAGTGGCATTTACTACACTCTACCCTGACTCCTTCTGGAGCTGAGATAGATTTTCTCTTGTCTCGGTACTGAAATAACCGAGTTTCTCTAGAGCAACTAATTAGGAGACTGAGAATCATTTCCTTTTCTATTTCCATTTTGCAAAGGCTGCCAGAAAACCGATGGCCAGATTCTTAACCCACTCCTGCTAATGCATAGAGAGGGCAATAGTATAGTTGTTTTCTGTTAAACTTGCTCTTGGCTATAGCTTATCTTTTCTAGACTTACTTATGTGTAGAAATTTCCTTAGATAATTATGTAATGTTTATTTTATTTTGTTGTTCTTCTTCTTTCTAATGGTGGATACTCTATCTATCTGTCTATCTATCTATCTGATCATCTCAGTCCACATACCACATTTCTCAAAAAGCACACTTTGCCCCACTTCGTTTCTTGGTTTCCTAAGCAGCCGCCATATTCTCCACTTATCTGATGCTGAGACACATCTGATTGGTCTAGAGTTGGCCACTTGATTCAGGGATGGACCAGTGAGTCTTTCCCAATGATTTTTCTGGATTTGGGCCTCAGAGCAGTGTCTCACCATTGACTGAATTTGCAGTAGCAACACTGAAGTAATAATAGTTACAACAGAATGGCATAAGTAGGGGTGCCTAGGTGGCTCAGTTGGTTGAGTGTCTGACTCTTGACTTCAGCTGAGGTCCTGATTCCGGGGTTGGGGGATCGAGCCCCATGTCAGGCTGTGTGCTGGGCATGGAGTCTGCTTGGGATACTCTGTCTCTCTCTCTCTCCCTCTGCCCCTCTCCCCACCTCAAAACAAACAAACAGAAGAATGGTATAAGTAAGACCAGCACTGGAATAGCAACATAAAAATAGTAATGGTTGGGGGGGGGGGGGCTAACTGGGGAAGGGGCATTAAGGAATCTACTCCTGAAATCATTGTTGCACTAGATGCTAACTAACTTGGACATAAATTAAAAAAATAATAAATTAAAAAAAAAAACCTGTCAAGGTCATCAAAAACAAGGAAAGTCTAGGAAACTGTCATAGCCAAGAGGAACCTAAGGACACTTGGCTCTTAAATGTAATGTTGTATCCTGGATGGGATCTTGGAGCAGAATAAGGGCACTATGTAAAAACTTCAGGAAAACTAAGTAAGCATGGGCTTTACTTGAGAATAACCTATCATACATTAATACAAAACGCTGATAATAGGGGAAACTGGATGTGGGATATTGGAAACTCTATACTATCTTCATTTTCATGGAAATCTGAAAGTGTTCAAAAAATAACATTTATTTTAAAAAAGGGAATGGTAATGGTAGTAGTAACACTCGAATAGTAACACTACGATACCAACATAACGATAGTACCGTTGGCCCTCGAACAACGTGGGTTTGAACCCACTGTGCTCTGTGGGTCTATTTCTGTGTGGATTTTTTTTTTTGATAAATACAATCCAGCACTGCAAATGGATTTTCTCTCCCTTATGATTTTCTTAACAACATTTTCTCTTCTCTGGCGTACTCTTGGTAAGAATACAGTATATAATACATATAACATACAAAATATGTGCTAATCAACTGTTTATATCATCGGGAAGGCTTCCAGTCAACAGTGGGCTATTAGAAGTTAAGTTTTGGGGGAGTCAGAAGTTAGGTGTAGATTTTCAACTGCGTGGGGGTTTGGCACTCCTAACTCCAGGGTTCAAGGGTCAAGTTTAATTGTAGTAGTAACGCTAGAATAGCAATACCAGGGCAGTGTTGTAACACTCAGCCATGCTTTGTGCCATGCACAGACATCATCCTGGAGAAAGAATCTAGAACACTGGAGCAGTGGGGGATGATGAGTGGGGAAGGAACTTGGACATGACGTTCAAGTCCAGATCTGTTTGCTTCTGAGGCTTAGCATAACCTCAGTTGGGTGAAGTTGGCTGTTTAATGTTGGTTTGAGCTCTGTGAGACACTCACTACTTTTTCCAGTAAAGTTCCTTCTGGTAGAGATAGTGACAGGTGAAGGGCTCTGGTCCTTGCAACTTAAGTAACAACTTACGTACTCTTTGTAAAGACGACAAAGTAGAACGAATATATTTTTTTTCCTTTGCAAAAGTTGTCAAAAGCAAAACAGGAAAGCAGGAGAGACTCAAAACCCGTCATTACTTTTGGACCCATGTGTACAACAGATAAACCAAACCAAAACTGAGACTTTGGTGGATACGATCAGTCCTGAAACACAAAGAATGTGTGTCACTGAGATTTCTGTTGTTTATGACACAGGTTCACTGAAATGAAACCTTCTTAAATTTTTTTTAATGTTTATTTATTTTTGAGAGAGAGAGAGCATGAGCAGGGGAGGGGCAGAGAGAGAGGGAGACACAGAATCCGAAGCAGAATCCAGGCTCTGAGCTGTCAGCACAGAGCCCGACGCGGGGCTCGAACTCACGAACTGTGAGATCATGACATGAGCTGAGGTCAGATGCTTCACCGACTGAGCCACCCAGATGTCCCAAAAACTTCTTTTTAATTTTTTTTTTTAATTTGAGTATAGCTGACACACAGTGTGACGTTAGTTTCAGGAGCACAGCCTCGTGGTCTCACAAGTCTTTGCCCTGTGCTTGGCTCACCAGAAGAGTAACTGCCACCTGTCACCATACAGGCTGTCACAGTATCACTGATTATATTCCTTCTGCTGTGCCTTTTATTCCCCTGACTTACTCATTCCATAACTGGAAGCCTGTGCCTCCCTCTCCCCTTCACCCACTTTGTGCCTCCCCCCCCCCCTCCCTCCCCCGTGGCAGCCATCACTTTTCTGTATTTATAGGTCTGATTTTACTATTTGTTTGTTTATTCATCTCCTTTTTTAAATTCTGCCTGTAAGTTGACCTGGAATGGTCTTCACCTTCTCATTTTTATACAAGGTTACAGTATAAGACCAGCGCATGGAAGGAATTGTGTACACGGATTCCATAGGAGGGTGCCATTTTGGAACCCACTCGTCCTCTGACACAGCAGGTTTCCCTTCGGCTATTGAACGCGTACAAGTTCTTAATTGACTGAGCACCAGATGAAGCAATTGGGTGGCATAGAGAGGATAATGCTGTGTGAAAAAAGAAACAAACAAAACTATCAAAGAATATATTTTGCCTTTAGACATTAAAGATACAGTAATGACGGTAAAATTCTCTCACTATATGAGAGGCACGTAAGAACTTAAATGGTTGAAATAGTAGATATATACCAAAATACTTCATGCTTATACTTACTTTAGACAAAAATTCACTGATGGAAGGGTAAATGGAATTGGCTATGTTGACTACACTGTATAAGTTGATAAATTATTCTCTCTCTCTCCAAAATTTGAATGAATTCTCAATAAATTGAATGAACATATCCTCCAATGACCAATATAATTTTACCGTGTACTTTTCATGAACCACCAGAAATAATAGCCGCTGCATTTAGCAATCTTAAACTTTATATGGGTTTTTTATCTTCTCTTAATTTATTGCTCGATTATGCCCATAGCATCGGCTATTAACAAAATCGGAGGTAATTTTAATATCACAATGGAACGAGGTTTTCATGCATCTTCTTTTCAGTGTGATGCCATTAGAGAAATGCAAAGTGTCAGAGAAATGGCCAAAACGGTGAACATCCATCAGGTTAGAAAGAAAATACTCCAGAGGCGCCTGGGTAGCTCACTGGGTTGGGCATCCAACTTTGGCCCAGGTCATGATCTCACACTCCATGAGTTCGAGCCCCACGTCCAGCTCTGTGCTGACAGCTCGGAGCCTGGATTCCATTTCGGATTCTCCCTCTCTCTCTGCCCCTGTCCTGCTTGCACTCTGTCTCTCTCTCTCTCTCTCAAAAATAAATAAGCATTAAAAAATTAAAAAGGAAATTAAAAGGAAAATACTCAAATTTCTAGAGTAACACAAAATCTACAATAAAACAAACAACATCTATAACACTATACCCGGTTCTTATGAATTGGGTGCTGTGTTTTGATTTCTAATTTCCAGTTATATCATCAAAGGTTTCCCTTTCATATGATCAGTAAAAGTGAAAGATTTCTAAAATAATTTCCTAGGATTCTTTTTCACCAGACTTTTTCCTAAATGAGTTTGACACCTTTTGATATATACCTATACAATATAACAACAATTGAATAAAAATTTTAAAATACAGCCAAAAGCATTACATTTTTTTTCTTCTCAGTTTGTATATGCCGTAAAACAGATTCGGACACTCCCAAAGTGAACTGATTACCTGACTCACAAGTTTACTGCTTTGTGTTTGTTTGTCTGTTTGTTTGTCTTAGTACTGTGGGGACAGAAATCTTAGAAAATGCTGGTAACACACTCAAGTTAACTCTATTTAAATGCATTTCCCCCAAGTCTGACTCTGGCTTACTGTCCTAAAACTACATACTTTCTGAATGTACATGCCTGCTACCACACATGGAAAATACACGTTTTTCTTCAAATGTCCCCTCTTCCCATACTACCGTGTCACCTTGGAATTACTGGTTTTTTCAACAAAACTACTGAACAGTAACTTGAGAAACAGCCACAGTGTTGGCATAGCCTCACCTCCTCCTTCACACTTTATGTCTCCCTCTGAGCCAGAATAAATATTCTGTTTATTATCTAGTTCAAGAATGTCAGATATCTTACAGATTTCCCATTATTAATAACTGCGTTAAAATAACATCGTAATATACATAGTACATCCTTCATAAAGTTTTCTTAAGTTCCTTTTTAGAAAATTATTTTTTTATTGAGGTATAACTAACGTACAGCGGTGTATTAGTTTCAGGTGTATAATACAGTGATTCAACAATTCTACACATTTTTTTTTAAGATTTTATTTTTAAGTAATCTCTACACCCAACATGGAGCTCGAACTTACAACCGTGAGATCAAGAGTCGCACAGTCTACCACCTGAGCCAGTCAGGCGCCCCTGCGTTTGTCAGCGCTCATCAAGACGCATGTGCTCTTGGGGACACCTGGATGGCTCAGTCAGTTGAGCATCCGACTTTGGCCCAGGTTCATGATCTCACAGCTCGTGAGTTCGAGCCCCACATCAGGCTGTGTGCTGACAGCCTGGATCCTGCTTCTGATTCTGTGTCTCCCTCTCTCTGCTCCTCCCACCCCTCTCTCTCAGAAATAAATAAAAAACATTTAAAAACTTAAGAAAAAAAGACATGCGTGCTCTTAATCGCCTTTATCTAGCGGCGTCTGGGTGGCTCAGTTGGTTGGGCATCTGACTTCAGCTCAGGTCATGATCTCACAGTTTTTGCATTCGAGTCCCACATCGGGATCTGTGCTGACGGCTCAGAGCCTGGAGCCTGCTTTGGATTCTGCGCCCTCCTCTCTCTCTGCCCCTCCCCTGCTCACACTCTGTCTCTCTGTCTCTGTCTCTCTCTCAAAAATAAATAAACATTAACAACATTTTAAAAAGTTCCCTTTATCTATTTCCTCCACCCCTCCATTCCCTCCCCTCTGGCGACCACCAGTTTATTCTCGGTATTTAAGAGTCTGTTTTCTTGTTTGTCTCTTTTCCTTTGTTCCCTTTCTTAAATTCCATACATGCGGGAAATCATATGGCGTTTGTCTTTCCCTGACTGACTTATTTCACTTAGTCTTATACCCTCTAGATCCATCCATGTTGTTGCAAATGTCAAGATTTCTTCAGTAATGTTACATACGCACTTAGAATTTTAACAAGTGTTCATTAAATGCTCATTATAGGTTGGACCTCTTCTTGTCATTGGATGTGGGAAATGCATATTTTCCATATATGCCTATGAAAAATTACATTCTAATAGTCGTGGGTTTTTATAGAAAATACATTTTTTGTAATCCTTTGGTCATTATACTGTGATAATATTTCCCTCTCTCTCCTCGTAGACATGAGCTTGGAGAGGTCAAAATCCACTTTATTCCCAACGTAGTTACTGTCATTCAGTAGATATTAAAAAACATTTGATGGATGAATAAAATGAATGGCACTCTTACACTCGTTACTTTTCTTACCACGTAGCCTAAAAGATCCACACATCCTGGGCAATTGCCATTGTACATTTAATATTCGTCACAAGTCCACTTTCTTCACTTTTACCCCCATTGTAGTCTTTCTTTCATCTGATCCTCTATTTTTTTGTTTTCTTAAATGCTGAGCTGATGATGAACATGACATAAGATAGAAATGGCTACAGCCTGGTTGATTATTCCAAATCTGATTTTTTTTTGAAGTTTGTATTTTAACTCCAGTTGATTTGTAAAAGAATTTTTTTATCACTTTTTTTGAGAGTTTATTTATTTTTGAGAGCGAGAGAAACAGAGCATGAGTGTGGAAGGGGCAGAAGGAGAGGGAGACCCAGAATCTGAAGCAGGCTCCGGGCTCCGAGTTGTCAGCACAGAGCCCATCGTGGGGCTTGAACTCACAAACTGTGAGATCATGACCTTCGTGAACTGTGAGATCATGACCTGAGCCGAAGTCAGACACTCAACCGACTGAGCCAACCTGGCGCCCCTATTTTAACTCCAGTAAGTTAACACACAGTGTTCTGTTAGTTGTGGGTATACGATATAGGGGTTCAACACTTCCCTACATCACCCGGTGCTCATCACGACAGGTGCATCCTGAGTCCCCATCGCCTAGTTCACCCATCCCCCACCCCCAACACACCTCTCCCTGGCAGCCATCAGTCTGTTCTCTGTAGCTAAGAGTCTGTTTCTTGGTTTGCCTCTTTTTCTTTTTCCCTTTTGCTCATTTGTTTTCTTTCTTGAATTCCATATGTGAATGAAATCATGGTATTTGTCTTTCTCTGAGTGACTTATTTGCTTAGCATTATACTTTCTAGCCCCATCCATGCCATTGCTAATGACAAGATTTCCTTCTTTTTATGGCCATGTAATATTCTATGGCATATTTATATATATGCTGTCGAACACATATATACATATATGTGTGTGTGTATACGTATATATATATATATATATATATATATATATATATACATATCACATCTTCTTTATCCATTCATTGATCAATGGACACTTGGTCTACTTCCAGTCTTGACTATTGTGAATAATGCTATGAACATAGGGGTGCTGAAATCTGATTCTTATTTGGACTTCAGGATTTGGTGAACACCTCTTTGGATGGATAGGAAATAGACAAATCAGTAAGAAACTCTAGTATGAGTTTAGAGGAGCAGACATGTTTGTGTACCTGTCTCCGTACATTTTTATACCTTCATATACTTTACATGTTCCGTGTTTTGGAGAGCTACGTTGGCCCGCTCCTCCATCTGTGGGAAACAGTTGACTCTATAAGAATATATGCAAGGCTACTTTCGGAGTCTTTTCTTCTTTAATCTTTTATTAATGCCAACGTATGCAGCTGTTGTGAGCAATTATTTAAACTAACTGCTCACTTATATTTAATTTTTTTTTAACGTTTATTTATTTTTGAGAGAGAGAGCGAGAGAGAGAGAGAGAGAGACAGAGCACGAGTGGGGGAGGGGCAGAGAGAGGGAGACACAGAATCCAAAGCAGGTTCCAGGCTCTGAGCTGTCAGCAGAGCCCTGACGTGGGGCGCGAACTCGTGAACTATGAGATCATGACAGGAGCTGAAGTCGGACACTTAACTGACTGAGCCACGCAGGTGCTTCTGACAGCTCTCTTATGTTGTAGATTGAATAATTATAAGTTGCACATTTCATAAAGGACTTGGAAATTTGATAGTTTATTTACCTGTTTCCTCCAAACCTTGGTGATGAGGCAGGAAAAATAGGAATGAGTGCCCCATTTTGCAGATGGGGAGGTGGAGAGACATTAAGAAAGTTGATCACTCGGAGTCAACCCAAGTCTTCTGAGTGTGAGGCTCACTTTCTCCCGAGAGCAGCTTTGTCCAAGTCCCCAGTCCCCAGTTGACTTGTGTTTTAAGAGAAAGAAAAAGCAGTTGGCCAGGTGACTAAGGACCTAGGTCAGAATCTGGACGTTTTTCCTGCGCTTCATTCCTAAGTCTGGAAAATGTTTGATGAAATAGAAATAACTCGCTTCTCAGAACCATCAAATCCCTGCAGCAGGTGCATTAGAGAGTATGACTCAGAATGCCCAGGATGGCTCATGGAACTGACAGACTAGATGTGAACGCACCTCTAGCTTTAGCCCACTAAAGACCCATGGGAGGAACTCAAAGATGGCCTTGCAACCTGCAGCCAAAACGTGTACCCCCAAAGCCTAAATGCACGGTATGCAGAGGATGATAGAGTGCTGCTAGACCACATTACTTGTTGATTCATCTCAGCTCCTTCCGTGTGAAACTGATACAAACTGAAATGAGAGGTTTGTTGAAGAGAAATACAAACGCTTTTAATGGTACCAGTTAAAGTGGTTTTATAATGGAGTATCTCGCATAACCGACCAAGAGTTTTGGAAGGCTGTGCCTAAAGACACAATCGAAAGAGAAGACGTGGGGCTCATGGTGGCTCAGTTGGTCGAGCGTCCGACTTCAGCTCTGGTCATGATCTTATGGTTTGTGAGTTTGAGCCCCGAATCGGGCTCTGTGCTGACAGCTCAGAGCCTAGAGCCTGCTTCGGATTCTGTGTCTCCCTCTCTCTGCCCCTCCCCTGCTCACGCTATCTCTCTCTCTCTCTCTCTCAAAATAAACAAATTAAAAAAAAAGAGAGGGTGTAGTTTACTCCCATCTCTATAGAATTACTTTGACCTTCAGATAAAATCTCTCACTCTTGCATTCTCCACAGCACATACCTTCTACTTTATACACAGTAGGCACTTAGTATTTCCTTTTTAAATTTAAGTTTCTGTGTTAAGGCTCCTATTTTAAAGGGATTTGTTGTAAGATAGAGGGGATGTTTTGTCATAGACTTCATGCAGAAAAAAAAGATGGAGACGGAGAAAAATGGGATCCTCTCTGGTTAAAATATGAAGAGAGAATTTTCTAGGAGTCTGTCTGTGGATCAATATCTTTTAGGTGTATTTTATGACTTATCTGGTGTCAAAGAACTTCTTGCCAACTCAGATTCAGTCACCAACATTGCGTGTAAACTCCGTGAAGACACGTAACCTTTCCGTGTCTGAATGCCATCGTTCAGAAAGCTGGAATTAGCAGACTCGGAGGTGGACCTATCCCGTACCTCTTTTCTTGTTCTGTTTTTGAACTGTTTTTAGATACAGCTCTCCCCTGTGCACACCTGTCCACCCTGGGCTCTTGTTTGGGACCAGGGCTCGGAGCATCAGCCAAGGACGTGTCAAATGCTGGCATGTGAGTGTGTCTGAACATCTGTCACCACTGGTGGCATCCAGGGGCTGATGTCCTCTGGACAAAGGTCCTCCTAAGCACGGACAGATACATATTCCAGCAACAAGGGCCCTTTTCACTGAGGGTTCAGTAGTCATTCCGAGCTCCTCTTCCCTGAATCTTATGGGAAGAATGGGCTATATGTTAAAAAAAGAAAAAAAAGGAGCGAGTTTATGAAACAAAGTGCAGACTCTAAGATAAACACTGGGGCACAAGTAACTTTGACCTGGAACCCTTCAAAAGGATGAGAACACAAAAGGCGAACGGCTTTGCTCCCACTGTTTGGCCAACGATGGACATTGAATTCGGCTTGGCCAGACTGGTAATATTGTGAAGAATAATTACATCAGCTGAAGGGGGAAAGAAGAATTCTTTGTGGTCGCAAATGAGCTCTCTCTTAGCCCCCCAGAAAATATCCAAGATGCCAGCGTTCCTGTGTGAGCAAGTGGGAATGAGAGTGTGGAATTCGTTTGTCGTTACAGAAGTCTGTGAAAGAACCCAGAGACCAGATAAAATATGTCTCGTGTCCACACTTGTTTCCATCCCTCACGTTAACTTTCAGGGTCTAGAATTGTGTCATTTCCATTCGGCGCGTTCTCAGGAGTTGTTAAGATTAAATGGCATTTCTTCTAACCCTCTGATTATAAAAGTATATTTTTCATCTGGAGCATAAAACTATCATGAGTCACCAGAAGCTAAGTTTTCTTGCAAGAATGAACAGAAAAAATGGCCTAGACCTTTGGTGTGGGCAGGTAGAGGGAAGATTCTTGGAAAAAGAAACCCAGATTGTGGTCTTCAAATGGCATGAGTCACGGGCTTGTGCTGCACACACTCAGGAAATTGGTCGAATGTGTCACTACTTCAGGCGAAAAGGTTCACGGTTCTTAGAATGATGAAATCTGAGGTTTAAAAATCTAAACAACGTGTTTTCCTTCTCTTCAAAAACCTATTTTGTCTGTATGTGGAATGCCCTGTGCGTGGGTGATTTCTCTTCTGACTATACAGAGAAATGGGTAGATGGATGGACAGATACACTGATAACCATCTTGAACGGACGGAGTGCAGATGTCATTGTGCTGTGCAGAATGTCTTCTGCGCAAGAACCAGCTAAAAAAAAAAAAATGAGGGCTTTTGTCTGAAAGAAGATGAAGGCTGAGTGAAAAAAAATATGATCAAAGTTTATAAATTTTATAAAAGCCATTGCTAATGTTATCACAGACTTGTTAACCAGATTTCAGAATATTTGAACTATAGGGTTGTCTTTGAAGTTTGCACAAGAGTGGTTTTAAGACAGATGAAAGGAAGTACTCTCATACGGTGATAAGGAAATTTGTGGAAGTTTTATGAAGTTCCAGGTTGAAAATGCTGGGGAAACATTTTCAGGGGGAGTGACAGATCCATGGAAGATTTATTTATGGAAGCTTAGGGGACATGCAAAACCTTTCAAGGTAAAGAAAGTAACCGTGTTCTTTAGAACGTTCTTTCGGTTTTCCTTTCTAAATCATAATGGATTTGGAGAGAAAAATTACTTATGAATAAGACGCTCATAGTCATTAATGAATTTTTATATATGGACTCAGTGCAAAAATACGAAGATGCCATCAGTCAGGGTCCAATAGACCATGATTTCTAAAATGTTTGTTCCTGAGCAGATCAGTGTTCTCTAATTGGGGTCAGTGGAATTTCTGTCTTACAGAGACATGACCTGCTGTTGTCTCCCGACCTTCAGCTTCAGCCCCTGGACGTGGATGCAATCAGACCTCCTCCTTCCCCTTAGGGTGGGGAGGGCGCCCCTTCTCTTTTCTTCATTTCTGTCTCACGTTATAAGCCCATTCACTGCATGTGAACAACCACTTCTGAAAAACACATTCTTCTCACACATGGACTTCGCGTCCAGATTTAGAAGATGATTTCTGCAGAAATACCTTTCCTTCTGCCCTTCCCATCTGTCCGACTTGAAAAAGCGTCCTCCGAGGCCCCGTCCCTGAGCCAGGCGCAGCGCTCGCTGCCTTGGGGGACAGGGGGGCCTGTCCGTCTTCACAGCCCGGGAAGGGGCGCGGGCTAGACTTCCTGTGCAGCCCCCTGCACACTGCCCTGTCACCAAGCCCGGAAAGGCCCTGTGCCAGGTGACTTAACACTCCCGTCACTGGGTGCTCTTGATCCTGTCCGGACGCAGGACCTGGTGCTTTCGGGTTGCACTGGGCGCTGAGTATGATGTCATCGGTCCTGGAGACATTGCTCTCCTCCCATCCTACAGATGAAGGAGGCGTGTGCAGAACTGGGAAGCCCTGGGGTGTGTCTCTGAAGGGCAGGGCGAGGGAGTGGCCGGGCCAGGCTGTCAGATCTGGGGCCTCTGAGGGCAAACCCGTGTTCCGCTGGGGACCATGCGCCCTCACCGTGTCCCTCTGGGAGTGCAGCCCGTGGAGTCACAGCATTGCCCTGCGGAAGGGGCCTCCGTGGAGGGCAGGTTTTCCAGCTGCTGCAGGGAAGGCACGGCCACTTGACACTTTTCAGTTCAAGACTCACTTCCTGCGGATGACCTTGGACCGGCCGTGGCCTGATGCGCGGGAGATGACGGCGCAGTGTGGGCTGGGGGTGCGAGGGGCCCACAATGCTCACGCACACAGCCAAAGGCGTCTGACTCGTATGAAATGAGGCATTCGGGCTCGCTGTGCAGGAGCGTTTTGTGTTGACTGATGCTTCCCGCCTGCCCGGGGCCCCCGTGGGTGTCCCCGTGCCCTTGCCTCCGCCGGGGTGAACTGGGGACCATGACCCAGCCGTGATATCACCGTTCAGGCAGCCGCGGCTCCAGGCCCTGTCATCCAGAGCAGAACAATGATGCCATTTTCCTCCCAAGCCAGAAGGTCTTTTTTCAAAGCAAATAAAATGTCTGAGGCCCCACCGCCTTTGTGTTTGCTGAGATGCCCCCTCCCCCAGCAGCCTCCTGCACAGGGGCTGCCCGGCTAGGCTCCAGGGACCATGTCGAGAGCCTGGGTGGCTCAGTCGGTGAAGCATCTGACTGGGTTTCTGCTCAGGCCACGATCTCACAGTTCATGAGTTCGAGCCCCGCATCAGGCTCTGCGCTGACAGCTCAGAACCTGCTTGGGATTCTCTGTCTCCCTCTCTCTCTGCCCCTCCCCTGCTCGTGCTCTGTCTCTGTCTCTCAAAATAAATAAGTAAATGTAAAAGAAAACAATAAGTAGCTATCACCTCTGTTCACATGAATGAAAAATGATCCTTTTTTTTTTTTTTCTTTTTTTTTAGTGACGTTCAACTCAAGGCACACACATTGAAGCCGGATGGCAAGACATGGGTCTTGGTGCAAACAGTTAAGGGTCCTGGCAAAGGTCCTGGCAGACAACAAGCAGAGAAACTGTTTTGCTGAGAAGGGGAAGGGGGGGCTTGCTTCAGACTGTCCTTGGCCCGGCAGGGTAGTTACATCGGGGGGGACGAGGCTCTGCAGGGAACAGCTGCCCCAGGGGTTCCCCGACGTGGCCGCTGCCCGTTGGCCCCAGAATCTGCGTGCTGTGTTTGGGACGAGGGCCCCAGAGGAGGAAGACAGCCCCGGGCAGCACAGGCCTCGTGGGCTTGTGACAGAACTTCATTTAACCTTTGAACATCTGGCACCAGACATGCGGAGGAGAGGGGACCGGGCGCCCGCATCGCTCCCTCCTCTCTCCTCCTCTTTCCTTTCTTCTCATCTCTGCAGGAGAGAGGTTTTCAACGCCCATCTAGTTTCCGGAAAGTGTACATTGGTGAGGGCGGGGAGAGAGAGCGTGTCGGTGAGTGTGGATGTCTTATCACTATTGAAACGCAGTTCTGTCCGTAGGGTCTGTCGTGGGTCTGCGGCCCGTGCAGGTGTTTTTCGGCCGTACTTGAGCATCTGAAACTGCAAGAAACGCATTCAATGTGATTTTTCATACTCAACGGGCCTGGCTGCTGTAGCGGTGGGGTATCCCCTCCCCACACCCCTCCCCTCCCACCTCGGCTGAAAACACCCAGTGGGGCCCCTCCCGGAGGCTGTGTCCTGGCGCATGGAGGGAGTCCCACCGCCAGGTACCCGTGAGGGCCGTGGGGGCGTCTTGCTCAAGTCCACAGCTTCTTTGCTGAACAGAGTGTGTTTTTCTTCCCCCCTCATGTGGTTCAGCTTTGCTGTTTCAGAAAGAATAATATTTTGTTTCGTTTTCATTGTTTTTCACGTTTATTTGTTTTTGAGAGACAGAGAGAGAGAGAGAGTATGCGCGGAGGAGGAGCAGAGAGAGAGGGAGACACAGAATCCGAAGCAGACTCCAGGCTCCGAGCTGTCGGTGCAGAGCCCGACGCGGGGCTCGAACTCACGGACCGTGAGATCATCACCTGAGCCGAAGTCGGACGCTTCACCGACTGAGCCACCCGGGCGCCCCTGTTTTGTTTTTAAGAGAAAGGGTTCAGTGTGAATGTGGAGAGAACAAACACAGAAAGATTTAGGTTGCGAATGTTACAACTACGGGCAGTTGTGTGTGTGTGTACATATGTATGGTAAGTGTATTTGGTGTGCAGAAAACAAGTGTGCATGTCTTTAGGAAATGTCGGAAAACAGAGAAGCTGACGGCTTGATGATCATTCTCAGTGTAAAGCTCCAAGTGTAAATGACAGTGGCGTTTAACAGCATCATCATCCCGCTGACGAGGTAGGGATCTGCCGTCACCGTAGACTGACCTTCTTCATAGTTTCTTACCAAGTCCCCCCAGGTTCCCATGTTTCCCTGCGGGTGCCCATCGGTGATTTTCCAGCGACTCTGTTGCTCACCGATTGCTCCAAAATTCCTTCCCACAGTTACATGGGGTCACCTGTTCTCTACTTAAAATTCAGAGGGTTGTGCGTGTGTATGTGCATACGTGTAAATGTATGCATAAGTCTGTTTTTAAAGAGGTGTGGGTGAATCAGAGAAAATTCTGACAGGTGTGTTTTGAATTAGAGATAAAATAATAGCGGGGCGCCTGGGTGGGTCACTGGGTTAAGCGTCTGACCTTGGCTCAGGTCACGATCTCACGGTTCGTGGGTTTGAGCCCCACGTCGGGCTCTGTGCCGACAGCTCAGAGCCTGGAGCCTGCTTCGGGTTCTGTGTCTCCCTCTCTCTCCGCCTCACCCTTGCTTGCATTCTGTCTCTCTCTGTCTCTCAAAAATGAATCAACGTTAAAAAAAAAATTTTTTTTAAGAAATTAAATAATAGAAAAACTGGTGAGTCCGTTTCACATCTGTTCCTGGGTGTATTTGTCCCCTCTGTTCTGGGTAACTTAATATCTGTCACCTTCATCCAGGATGTGAGGTTCTTGGATTACCCTTCAGTTTATTCAATGAACACATAATACAATGGGTGCCCCTGTTCTTTAGACGCGCCATATTGAAGTTGGGGGTGCCTTGCTCATACTAAAATATCACATCTCTGACCTGTAGTATCAGTAAGCCAAAGGCTCACTCTTGCCTAAGTTGTAAAATTTAGTAAATTTCCTTCAGAGGGGTTCCTTTAAAGATGTTTAAGTCTTATTGTCTCGAGCCATTGACTGTACAGTCTTTGTGTCAGGCATGACTGTTTATTTTATTTGGCTTCTAATTATAGGAGACACCTCAGGTTTTAGATACATGTAAATAATGGGATGGCTACCTACATAATTACAGGAAGGAAGAGGGCAGATGAGTTCCTAGCAGCTCTCTGCCTTAGAGAGCCCAACCACGTGAAATTGCCTAAAGGGAGTTTGGGACTTGACCTCCTTCTCCATATTTATCAAGCGCTTCTAGAGTTTTCTTTGCAGCATCCTATAACAGAGGTTGGCACACTTTCTCTGCAAAGGGCCAGCTAGCTGATAGCTTGGGTTTTGCGGGCTGTACATCTCTGTTACAACTACTGGGCTCTTCGGTTGTCCCACAAAAGTGGCCATGCGCAGTATGTAAACAAGTGAGCTAGCTGTGTTCTAATATAAATAAAACAAAGGGGGGCTGCACCTGGCCCGCCGGCCGTGGTTTGGAGAACCCTGATGCGTCCGTATCCTTCATGTGTATTTATTCCTCACTCTTGGTAGACAGGTTGAACCTCCACGGGCCGAGCCCAGGGAAGATCACATTCTTTCACTTTCCATTCTAGTTTTAGAAAAAGGTACGTTACAAAAACAAACAAACAAACCCATGCACAGAAGTAAATGGCGAACAAGGCTTAACTTATAATCCTTACTGAGGCATGTATGTCCGGGTGTGGTGAGGGGGTGGTTGCGGTGAAGGGATTAAGGAGTCATAAGAAGATGTGCTCCGGTTTGGCTTAAAGCAAATGAATGAAGCCCCACGTTTGTAGTCAGCACTTTGGGGAAGGGGGCTTGTGAGGCCTTTGCATACCCCGTCTTCACACCAGGCAGACCCGACCATTACCTTCCGCCAAAGACTTGTCAGTTACCTCCCCCGTGAGTGGAATCCCACACGGGGGTTCTCTGAGAAGGCCAAATCTGCCAGATGGGGTGTTAAACAAACCGGATTTGGCAGGATGCCGTGAAAAAAGCAATTCCGCTCTTCTGCACTGTCCCGCTGCTGATGTTTTCATCTCTAGCGGGCCGGGTTTCAGGCAGGACCTACAATGAATCTGCTCACCTTCACGGAAATAAATACCGGTGAACGTATTATTTGCACTCTCCAGGGGAACGGAATCAATAAGAGAGAGAGAGAGACAGAGAGGGGAAAAAAGAGAGACAGAGACAAAGAGACATAGATTGTGTAGGGAATCGCTCAAGTGGTTATGGAGGCTGATCTGTCGTCTGAGAGCCGGGGAGCCAGGAGAGCCAGTCCGAGTCCAAATGCACTGATTCTTGAGGGCAGAGGAAAGGGGTTGCGGCTCAAGCAGAGACACTATTCGCCCATCCTCTGCTTTTGGTTCTGTTCATGCCCTCTGGACTGGATGATGCCCTCTGGCATGGGGAGGCGGTCATCTTTATTAGTCCACAGATTCACATGCTGATCTTTTCCAGAAAGACCCTCACAGACACACCCAGAAATAATGTTTTATTACCAGTTATTTGGGCTTCCCTCAGTCCAGTCAAGCTGATGCATACAAGTAACCATCTCAGCCTTGATCATTGTCTCATGCAGTGACTTCGTGGGACGATCCTGGGGGGGGGGGGGGGGACGGATGATCATTGGAATGGGGACACCTGGAATCTCCAGCCTCTATACTGATCATGGGCTCTGTCCCCACCAAGACTTAGACATTGGGTATTTCCCCAGATAGAGGAAGAAGGTTCTGGTGCATGGCTGGAGCAGAAGAAAAAGACAAGTGTCTCTCATATCCTCATCCGTCGATCTTTTCTGTGTTTGTATAAGTTCGTTAGCAGGACAGAGGGCTAGCAATGTGCTGTCTGTGTCAGATACGCACTTCAAACTTGGGCGGTTTCCAAATCTCTCTTACAAAAAGTTTATACTCGTTTATAATCCTACCAGTAAAGCGTGAAAGTTCTGATTTCTCTGCTCCCTCCAAACACTGGATATGTTCAGTTATTCAAGTGAAATGTTTTTATGAGAAGCACCAAAGTTCCTCAGGAAATTCCTAGTTGGAATGGTGTAATCTCACTCTGTCTGAGATTTTTATGAGATTTTTATATATGTAGCAAATGCGGTTTCTCTTAAAACAACAAACAATAACATTTTCAAAGAGAAGTACAGCTGTTACGATATTAATAAATTTACTTGAAATCTTTCAGAAGATCCTAAATTTATTCCACAGTATCACATATGCATTAATAGACACCAAAATATATTATTCATGTGTGCATGTGTGTATGTGTGTGTGCGTGACACTGAAAAGTATATGCATATGTACAGTTATATGTACATAAAGAACATCACACTAATTAAGATTGTTTTTTACTGTGGTGAGATCACTTTCCAGTCACTGTAAAAGGTGTTAATCCATTTTATGGCTAATATACTTCAGCAAAAGGAATGAGCTCAGCAAGACATTGATGCCAAGCTGGGTGTCCACACTGAAAGGTAGCCTGTAGTGTTTTCGATCTACGTTTCCTAAAGGTGTAGGTGTAAGTAAGTAGGATTAAAAATAATAAGGATGAAAGTCCATGATCTAAAAGTGTGAGAAAGTCCGGCGTTTAGCAAAGTTAAACAGATTTCCTTTCTGTAGGGTGTCCCCATGCCTCAATATGCTGCTGATAGTTTCATCTCCCAACGGAGAAGGTAACAGGGAGGTTTTCCCCATGGATAAAATAAATCTCTTTTATCATTGGGCTACATCTGTTTTGGGCTTGTGTATTACAATTCCTGGTGTCAGAGCATTTTGAATACAAGAGTATTCACCCAGCCCATGTCCTCATGAGGACAATGACTGCGGTGCTCTTCTGTGCACAGACCCCCTCAATCAGGGAACTGTCCTGTTCGCTAGGACAGTTTCTTACTTGACGAAAATACTCATAGTGTTGGACTGACTGGATATGCAAATGGATTCATTAATTCCATTTAATTGGAATCCAGACAACTGACATTCTCTGCTGACTTCAAGTCTTGCCTTGTGCTGGTGTTGGTGACGTCTAGAACCGACTTTGACTTCGTATTTGCATATTTATTAGAAATCTTCAAAGTCCCCTTTGGTGGAGCAGCCATCGTTCATACCTAATTTTGGCATTTTGTATTTCAGCCCAGTCTTCGAATGTTATGAAATATTATCATTTCTCAAGGACATAAGTAGCTTCTGCTCTTTCCTCTGTGGGCTTTTCAGTGGAGATTCAGAAGGGGGATTAATTTGTATTATCTGCTCGCCTGAGTCACTGGGTGATGATGTCTTCATGCTGTGTCTATGCTCGGTGTGTGTGGAGAACGCTTCCTATTGTGGTCACCCACTAAACACGACTTATCTTTTGAACCCAGTCTTTTCGCCAGTAAGATGTGTGTCCGTGGCACTCTGTACAAACCCCTGTCCCACAATCGTATTCGTCGGAGCCTTGGTACCTCCCGCGTGTGGCACGCGGTAACATCTCAGTTGATGCTCGTTAGACAAGTAATTGTATGATCATGTGGACAGTTCTGCTTACTAGACTACATTTTTCTTTGGTAAAGTTTGTTGTTTCTGAAAATGCAGTTCTAAGTTCAACCGAGTATAGCTAGAAATGAGTTCTGGAGCTCATTATTTCTCCAACTTGGGTCATGCAAACATGCATTTGAAGGAGGTAAGAGTTTTCATGGACTCACAGTGCTGATTTAAACAACTGATGGTGTTGTATAATTGTACACAAATTCTGAGCTGGCTATAAATACTTCATGCTTCTAAGTCCAATAAAACAAAAACACACACCTTTATACCGGACTATAAGATTTAAAACCAGTAAAATGCCAATTAACATTGCTTAATATGGAAAATTAGGTTTGCCATTAAGAAAGTGCCATTGAGGGGCACCTGGGTGGCTCAGTTAGTTGAGCGTCCGACTTGAGCTCAGGTCATGATCTCACAGTTTGTGAGTTGGAGCCCCGCGTCAGGCTCTGTGCTGACAGCTCAGAGCCTGGAGCCTGTTTCAGATTCTGTGTCTCCCTCTCTCCCTCTCTGCTCCTCCCCTGCTCACGCGCTGTCTCTCTCTCAAAAATAAATAAAGATTACATTAAAAAAAATTAAAAAAAAAAAAGAAAGTGCCATCGAGATGTAAGTAGGATATTCATACTTACATCTCGATGGCACTTTCTTTTTTTTTTTAATTTTTAGGGAAAAGTCTTCTGATCTCTGCACGACTCTGGGAGCTGCTGGATGATGCCTTAAGGCTTCCCTGCTTCCCTGTATTCAAACTTGTAATCATAAATGTAAACCAAAGTTATAAGTATGTACCCATGATGCATTTTCTCCTTAAAAATAAACACATTCACTAGCTCTGTCCATCAGAAAAGTCTAGAAATAACACCTCACCCAGAAACAGTTAGCACCGCTAACATCCTAATTATGATCTCTAATTACCCTTCCCCCCTAAAAGGAGCAAGTTCTCCTCGAAGAAAATGCTGCTTCCAGGTCTCGGCAGGACACATAAGCATGATCCTAGACCAGCTTCTTGTTCCGGAAAGTGACAAGTCTTTCTGAATGACTAGGGTCATGACAAAAAGAATCGGAAGCCAGGGTACAAGGATTCCCACTGGCCGCACGGAGGCAAGTCGAGCACCACAGAGGTAGTGACCACGCTTGATCACAGCACATCTGATCGCCCAGATCCACGCGAGCACAATGCGAACGCCATCTACACACTGAGACAGAACATGAAAGGAGGAATATTTTCACCGCTTCTTCCAGACTATACTATTATTCTGAAAACTAGTCGATATAGGGTACAACACAGGCATTTGTCCCACTTTACTGTATGAATTGTGCTTCTGGGTTAAAAAAAAAAAAAAGGGAAAAAGGAAAGTTCAGAGAACGAGACTATCACAGTTTGCTAACCTGTAATGACCCCCAAATCAAGGTAGGGGTCATCGGTGCTGTCCAAACCACGAGGTGAAGAGGTGACAGAGGATGGAGAAGGATGTGCGGAAGGCTCGCCCAATGCAACACAGAGGGAAACCAGCAGAATCCTGGGTGTCTGTGTGATGTTGTGGGTGGCATACGGCCTGCAGACCATTCTCTCCCCAAAGCCAGTTTCCATCTCATTCTGTCTCTCCATCAGTGCTGCTCGGTAGAAACACAATGAGAGCCAGATGAAACCTTACATTTTCGAGCAAGTACCTTAAATGGGCTAAAACACGAGAATTAATTTTGAGTATTTATTATTTAATTCGGTGTATCCAAAATGTTTTAAATTCATAATCTTATCAGTGGAAGAAAGATCGATGAGCTACTGTACGTTCTTTTTTTTCATACGAAGTCTTTGGAACCTGGTGTATGTTGTACACTTACACGAACGAAATCTTAACTTGGGTTGCGAAATTTCCATTGGATTTTATAAAATTTACAGTTAAAAAAGTAGGTTCACATATCAAAGCTGTTCCAGTCGTACTTGAAGGTTTTCCAATGACTGAACAGAGTATCAGTCTTTAAATTTGCATTAATTTAAATTAAATTAAATGGCACTAAAATAAGAATTCATTTCCTCCGTCACAGAAGCTGCACTCCGGGTGTTCAAGGACCGTATGAGCGAGTGGCAGCCTGGTCTCTTGCACGGAAAGATGTAGATCTTTCTACCACATCACAAGAGCATGCAAGTTTCCAAGAAAGGGAGCGCACATCACAGGCATCAGGCACCAGAATCCAGAGTGTGGGAAACTCTACAGGAGAAGGAATCCAATTTATTGCAAATTAAAAAAAAAATAAAATAAAAGGAGGAAGAACCAGGAGATTAATGAGATTTAAGAGATTTGTGAGCCAAATGTAATGTTTGGAATGTGCTGGATTCCGATTTTGACAAGTCAACCAGATATATACATATTCGTAAACACAGGCACATAGACACATGCATATACAAACATAGGCTTACCGTTAGGTGATTTGAATTATGCATTTAAATGTAATCCGTATTTAGTGGAATTGAGTTATCACCAATTATTGTGATTATTGATCCTGGTATTGTAGTTATCCTTTCAGAGACAGTCTGAAGTGCTTACTTACACGTGAAATGATAGCAACTCTGAGATTTCCTTCAAAATATTACTGAGGACTGAAAAAAAGGATTATGTGGGATTTGTCGGTCAAACAAGTTGGCCTGTGTTCATATTGTTGAAACAAAGTGATGGGGATGTTGGGGGATACTACGAAATTGGCAGCATATGGGATAATATTAAGAATGCTGAACATTTGGTCAAGTGTAATAATGGCGTGTGATGACATGGTGGGGGTGGGCGGGTCTTATCTACAATGAACATGCAAGCATGTGAACTCTTAGACTTGGCTTAAAACATTTCCAGAAAAGATAGCGGGTGAGGGAGGATGGGAATACGGGCACATCCCTGAGCCTGGTGTGGGAGGCATTACCCCGGCTCCCCAGGGCATGGCTCAGGCACCCCGGCCTCCCATGAGGGACCCCTCCCCACCCCCCAGCAAGACACAGGGCTCAGGACAGCACTCAGACATCAGAAGGGCAAGTCCTTGACCTCTCTCACTTGGAGTCAAAGCTCAAGGCTCTGTCTTGTGGGTTTGCTTTGTTTTCTGAGGATCTAGGCTGCCTTTCTCAAACTTGCGTGGGTGGGTGTGTATGTGTGTGTGTGTGTGTGTGTGTGTGTGTGTGTGTCCTTGAGCCCGGCCGAGGGCTCCTAATGCCAGACCAAGAAAAATGGCTTGAAAAGTCTGTGCTCTTTACATTAATTCCCCAATAAAAGGCAACGCCTGGGTTTGTTTACTGTTACTGCACGTGGGGATCATTAAATCCAAGTGGATTAATGCCGATTACAGCCTGCGTCGTTCCAGAAATCTCAACCTGGGCTAGGACTCTCCCTGCCATCAATTTGAATTACTTGCACTGTGTCAGCGCTATTTTAAGAGGATCAATGAAGGTTTATGAAGAAAAAAAGCCTTGTCACCGACTCCAAAATGGACCAAATTAATTAAGGTTCTGGAGCCAAATCTATGACACTTTTTATATATTGTTACTTTTTATGGGCCAGAGGCTGACACTGATTAGAACAAAAAGACGCACCTTTTCTGCTGAGCACAGTGGATGTTTTTCAACAAGCAGGTATTCGTAACCGAACTTTCTCAGTTGCCAGGATGGGGTATCACTGGCATATTTCTTATAAAAACATGAGCAGCTCCCAGAGTTATGTGAGTGCACTGTGTGAAGGCTTTATTCTCTGGGCCCCAGTAGTTTTAATTTCTTTTTTTAATGTTTATTTATTTTCGAGACAGAGCATGAGTAGGGGAGGGGCAGAGAGAAAGGGAGACACAGAATCGGAAGCAGGCTCCAGGCTCTGAGCTGTCGGCACAGAGCCCAACGCGGGGCTCGAACTCACGGACCGTGAGATCGTGACCTGAGCCGAAGTCAGACGCTTCACCGACTGAGCCCCCCAGGCGCCCCTGGGCCCCAGTAGTTTTAAAACAAATTAAAAACTACAACTACCAGTTCTTAGTAAAAATCTCCCTGGATGTAAGGTTCTCTACGTCCCCAGCAGGGGGGCTCTCCTCCTCCCCGTGAAGAGGTCCATTGTGTAGTTCTTCCCGTTGGGTTTGGGGCCCGTCTGCACCAGGGAAGCTGCAGGAGACCATGTGGCCCTGCTGTGTGGTCCTGGGCAAACCAAGAAAGCAAGACAGCCTGTATTCCTATTGTTTCACCTCACCTCTGTGTCCTGGGATTCTCCTTTTGGCTTTCTGACACACAGTGCAGTTGACAGAGACCGAGTAGAATCCAGGATTTTAAGTCTCTGCCACGGTCTTACCACCCAGACGCAGAGCAAGCCACCTAAGCCCTGGCACTCCCTGGTCTCGTTGCTCGGTTGGCGCACTGATCAAATGCAACTGGCTAGGGCAGCTGTCTGTTAGCTGCGTAGATATCCACCTACCTTTGTCCCACTTCTGCCTTTCAAGGCTTGTTCTGAGTCTTTACACGTTAGAGGGCTAATCCGTGAAACCCATCCGAAATGGAGCACCGACATGGACAGTTAGCTTCTGTGGTTTGTAACAAATTACTCTGTTTTCTGTAATAGTAGATATTTGGGACACTGTGGGAGGCCCATGAAGGAGAAAATGGAGGGCAGGGGAGTCCTTCCAGAAGCCCCCTGAGGTGTACCTGCTGCAATCTCTGGCTTACTTTTTAGTTTTTTTTTTTTAACATTTATTTATTTTTGAGAGAGAGAAGGAGAGACAGAGCCTGAGCAGGGGAGGGGCAGAGAGAGAGGGAGACACAGACTCTGAAGCAGGCCCCAGGCTCCGAGCTGTCAGCACAGAGCCCAGTGCGGGGCTCGAACCCATGAACCACAAGACCATGACCTGAGCTGAAGTCGGATGCTTAACCGACTGAGCCCCCAGGCGCCCCGGTCCATGGCTCACTTTAAGGCAGGACCTGCGTGCTGAAAGTGGATGCAAGGCCCTGGCAGAAGGAGCTTACTTTTCTGAAACATGGTTTCCCTTTCTCCTTCCACCACTTTGTCGCTGGGAAAGCCGTCCCGAGGGGGAGCACAGCTCCCTTTGGACCCGTGCTCCTTGGTGGCTGCTCTGTACCCCATGCTCCTTGCCACTGTGATGGCACCTCTATGGGGGCTCTCTCCATGCAGGGCCATGGGGACAGGTGGGTGGAGAGCGTGGTGAGGGGCAAGTCAGGCAGGAAGGGACTCAGGACTGGAGGGCGGAGACCAGAACGTGCCCTCGGAGCCGGCTGGCATCCGGGACCCGGGAACCGCCCTAAGCCGTTCCGTTGTGTGAGCTGGTGCGCTCCCTGCAGGCTTCCGTCCAGCTCGGGGTGGGTTTCTCCAAATTGCAGCCCCAAGGGTCTTCCTTGATATGCCCCCAACCGGCCGGTCAAAACAATGGCTGGTGCGGCATAAGGTGAGGACCCTTGTGGATCGGTGGCTGCAGATCGGTGGCACTTTGTCCCCTCGTCACGTGTCTGTGGCACCTGCAGACACTAGGCGTAACACCCCCAGCCTGCATCCGTCATGTTTCCACGTCGCCCCCTAAGTTCGCCCCACTTGTTCAGAACCTGGGATTCTTTCCCAGGAGGAGAACGGGCGACGTGGTGTCCACCCCTGTGTCAACAGTTTCCTGGTGAGTTTCTGTACATCACTCACTCCAAATAAACAGGGATTTATAGTACCCAGTGTCCCTCGTAGAGTGAGAGAGTCCGCCGGTGAATTGTGAAACACAGAGACCAGATTCACCAGCACAGTCACTGGAAGACGCCGGCAAGATGATAGGTCACCTCCTTCCTTTGGGACCTCCGTCTCCTCGGCCAGATGAGGGGCCTTCTGGATGGCGCTGACGCTTCCCTCACACCGTGTCCCTGTTCACGCGTGGCAGGGATTTGCAACACAGCGCTCCATTATGCTCTCCCGGTCTGCAAAACCCCCTGAATACAGTCGCAGCCCCTACACGTCCAAGTCCTAAATAAGAAGGGAGGACGTGAAGCCTTCTACTCTGGAAAAACCACGCTGACGCACAGGGGGTCCCAGGGCGCGCCGGAGAAGGAAGATGCGGAAAACAGAAGGCCCTTGGTGATGGTGCCTGGGAGGGTGCGTGAAATTGCATTAACGTTGTCGTCCCTGCCCTCACGGTGACCACGGCAAGATCGGACTTGGCGTCGCAAGTCAGATACAAGCGTATCTCACGCACGTGACATGCATCACACCGTTTCCGGGATTAGGAAGTTAGTCTATCTGGGAATAAATTCCAAGACACCGTGAGTGCCGTTTGTCCAGCTTCTTCCTGGAACCGCCGTCTTTTGGGGGCTGTGTGGTCTGGAACAATGACAGCGTTTTTAGGATGCCTGTGTCACCCTGACGCCCAGAGTTCCCCAGCAGAACTCTAATCACTGGAAAGTAAGAGCTGGTTCCCATCTCCAGCCATGAATGCGAGTGGCCCAGCCACACAGGTTCAAGGTTCCAAAGAAGTGAATTTGGAAATTAAGAAATCCTAAACGTCAACCAGGGCTTACATTCCTCCGCTCCAGGCTTACGTCCTGATGGAGCAAGTCTCCCGTTACTGACAGCACCTTTCTCTGTGACCCGGCTGGCTAGTCAAGCTCTGAAGCACCCCGAGTGCCTCTGAGTGCTCCCCTGCCCCCCCCCCGCTGCCCCCGCTTGCCCGCTGGTCACCACCAACCACGAGCGTCTGAATGGTTTTGCAGAGTTCCTAAGACACTCACACCCGTGATTGTGTCTGGTCCTCATACAACTCTGACGTAGGAGGACATTTATGGTTGTTGCGATTTTACAGAAGGGGTACTGGTGTTCGATTCCGGGGTTACTTGCACAGCCATCAGGCTTCCGTGGCTTGAAAACCCGAAGCCGGAGCCCGAGCTCAGGATCTTGAGATCAAAATCCCACGTGCTTTCTTTCTTTCTTTTTTTTTTACCGTTTATTTATTTTTGAGACAGAGAGAGAGACAGAGCATGAGTGGGGGAGGAGCAGAAAGAGAGGCAGACACAGGATCGGAAGCAGGCTCCAGGCTCCGAGCCGTCAGCACAGAGCACGACGCGGGGCTCATACTCACAGACCGTGAGATCGTGACCTGAGCCGAAGTCGGATGCTCAACCGACAGAGCCACCCAGGCGCCCCTACGTGCTTTCTACTTGGGTGAAGTTCCCGCTCCGAGTAGATGTGGGGGGCGGGGGTGCTGAGGGCGGACAGGAGGAAGATGTCGGGGGGCGGGACCCGTGTGCGCAGGCTGCCAGAGCAGTTTGTGATGGAGGCAGATTTGGTTGTCTCTGCTAACGTTGCTGATGAGCTCAGTCACTCTCCTGCTTCACTCCTGCTGGCCATGGAAGCAGGTCACAGATGTGAGTTCTGCCTTAACAAGTCACTGGGACCCACGGTTGTCCCCCAGAGCACATCTTCCCCCCCACCCCCTTCGCAGACTCGGGCTCCTCTGTCCCAGATGTGTTTGCTCGGCGTCCTGCCGTGTTTCACCAACCCGTCCACACTCCCGAGCGTCCCACCTTGGACTTCTGCTGCCTGGTGCAGGCCTCAGCCACCCACTCGAGCTCACCCGCAAGCAGGCAGACCCCGGTTCTGGCCGTCCAGCCACGCGCGGGAGGGCTCGCGGAAGCTCTGGCACTGACACCTGCTGGGAAGGGGACCGGCAGCCACCTCGTGGGCTCCCGAGTCATTCAGAGCGGCTCCTCTGTTCTTCCCCGAGGACGTGGTTCTCCCACGGCCGAGTGGGGGAAATCCCACGGGCACAAGTGGAAGAGAGTACCAATGTGGTTTTCTGTCAAGTCTAAGAGGCTTAAATTGTTTGCATCCTGTAACCAAATCTGCTTCAAGTCACAAAAGAGGCATGGAGGGCAAGTCCAAATCCAGGCTCGCACGAGAGTACTTTCTGTCTCTACTTAACGACGTCTCAAGGGGCGCCCAGCTCGGTCGGCTGAGCGGCCGACTTCGGCTCAGGTCACGATCTCGCCGTCCGTGAGTTCGAGCCCCGCGTCGGGCTCTGTGCCGACGGCTCGGAGCCTGGAGCCTGCTTCGGATTCTGTGTCTCCCCCTCTCTCTGCCCCTCCCCTGCTCGTGCTCTGTCTCTCTCAAAAATAAATAACCTTTAAAAAATTTTTTAAAAATGTTTCCAGAGGAACTGAGCAGGAAGCACACTGTGTGTGCAGTAGCTCATAATCAAGCAACATCAGTATAAATGTGCAGTCATCGGACAGTCTTCCCCTTTTAATTGCATGGCCAACCAAGTTCACTTCCAAATCATTAAGACTATTACAATTAAGTGTGCATAAAATGATTATAAAATAAAAGAAATACTCATTTCTTTTTTTTTTTAAATTTTTTTTTCAACGTTTTTTATTTATTTTTGGGACAGAGAGAGAGAGACAGAGCACGAACGGGGGAGGGGCAGAGAGAGAGGGAGACGCAGAATCGGAAGCAGGCTCCAGGCTCCGAGCCGTCGGCCCAGAGCCCGACGCGGGGCTCGAACTCACGGACCGCGAGATCGTGACCTGAGCTGAAGTCGGACGCTCAACCGACTGCGCCACCCAGGCGCCCCAAGAAATACTCATTTCTAAAGTGGTGTCTTGGGGCGCCTGGGTGGCTCTGTCCGTTGAGCGTCCGACTCTTGATTTCAGCTCAGATCGTGATCTTACGGTTGTGGGATTGAGCCCCACATCGGGTTCCGTGCTGGGCTTAGAGCCTGCTTAAGATTCGCTCTCTCTCTCTCTCTCCCGATCCCCTCTCTCCAACTCACGCTCTCTCTCTAAAAGTAATTGATCCATTAATCAATATAAAAATGAATAAATAACACTAAAATTAATTAATTCATGAATCAAGATAAAAATTGACAAATAAATGAAAATATTAATCAATATAAAAATAGATAAAATTAAAATTAATTAAAAATTAAGTGATGTTTCTTGAAGCAGCCAATTTAGCGACAAAGTTGGACTGTTTATGTAGCAGAGAAACACAAGAGGAATAAATGAGCAGAGACAGGACTTTTGACTGGAAGGTAAAATGCACCACTTTCTGCCTCAGCAGTGACGAAACATGTTGGTCCGGAAATGTGGGGAGCATCTGAATCCAGAAATCTCGGCCAGCAGAAGAGCCTCTCGCTCACGAACCCCGGGGTCGAACAGCACAGAAGGCAGTCCCCGTGGCACCAACAGAGAGCTCCAGTGGGTGCAATTTTGTAGTTTCTTAACCTAAAATGGAAAGTGTGCCTCGGGAAGAGCAGGTTTTAATCACGGTATTTCTAAGGAAGCAGCAGTGTAGGGACAGCGCTTTTCCATGCACAGGTGTTGCTTCCGTTCTGGGCTTGCATGCGCTTTTACGTTTGCTAGACACCAGCTCCTTTTGCTCTGTAAGGCCCCCTCCCAAGGGCCGCCTGTGAGATGGGGTCGGGGGGAGGGTCCCTCTCCCCATTCCTGGTGATCCCAGTGGCTGGCATCATAATGAAGGAAAATATGAGCGAGCAAACGAAAACAACTCAATAAATAGCAGTAATCTCCATTGGAAAATCATCTTATCAATAGAGACATGTGTCGAATGTGCGTTGAACGGGCTGATGGGATCTGCTGGAGGCAGGGGCCTCTCATCTGTCTAAGAGGCCGGCTCGGGGCCACAAGCAGAGGCCGGCCCCCCAGGCCCGACTGGCCGAAGCTCTGCGTTTCGCGACAGCTCCCAGGGGAGGCTGTGGCAGGTGCAGGGCGCGCGTGGAGGAGGCTTGAGGACGCGGCAGGGTGCCCAGCCAGGTGTCCGCACCCATTCACCCGCCATCGAGGTTGGCCAATGCTGAATGTAGGCGTTAAGTTCACAGGTGAGGCTTTTCCCCCGGGAAAGTCTCCAAGCAGGACGGGGTCGATGAGCTGGGTGGGGTCTCAGGCCGCTCGCTCGGCCACAGCCAGCCTCCCTGAGCGGGGACGGCCTCTTTCTTACTGATCTTTCATGTTTGGTTCCTCTGAGTGGTTCTTAAGGCATCGAAGGGGTAGGTCAGTTTTTTTCTTTCTTCTTTTCTTTTCTTTTTTTTTCTTTTCTTTTCTTTTCTTTTCTCTTTCCTTTTTGTTTCGTTTCATTTCTTTTCATTTCTTTCCTTTTCGTTTCCTTTCTTTTCATTTCTTTCCTTTTCTTTCCTTTTTGTTTCCTTTTAGTTTCTTTTCTTTTCTTTCCTTTTCATTTCGTTTCTTTTCTTTTCTTGCCTTTTCATTTCATTTCGTTTCATTTCGTTTCTTTCTTTCTTTCTTCCTTTTTTTTTTTTTTTTTTTGTGGGAGGTATTTGTGCAGTTGGGCATTCCGAAAAAGTTCTTATTATTTAAGACTCCACATCCCCTGGCTTTTATGGATCTGTGACAATATAGTCTGATCATTCTAATTCTCACAGGCACGGTCAATAAGGACCAAGGAAACCTGGTGAAACATGGTGTCTCAGAATTCACTGATTGCTCCTGCTCAAACTTCCTCTTTTCACCCCCACCCATGCTCCGGGGTGATCCAGCCTGTGTTCCATCCCACATTCCAGGACAAAGTCCAAGCGAGACATGGTATTTTCTGAGAATCTTGCATTTCTCATTCCATGGACCAAATAAGCAGGCTGACATTCTAAAATATGTTTAGCCCCAAGCTGATTTACTTGCACCTTAAATGAGAACGCTCCCTGCAGGACTTTGGCAACGTGGAAGCTCCAGGCACAGGGTGGCAGGCCCAGGAGCCAGTGATGTGCCCGCGGCAGGGCTTACGGTCCCTCCTGCACCGCATCTCAGACCAGGCTGAATGCACAGGGAGGGAGTCCTCTGTGCCCTGGGGTTCTGCGAAGCTGTCCCAGGGTAGACCTGGTGTCTGAATGAAGATCAGTCAACAGAGCTCCCTCGGGTCCCTTTGAACCTACCCCCCTGCAAATGCGCCCTCATGAGCTACCTCTTGGTAGGCAGGCCAGCGTCCACGCCTGTCGCCCCTCTTCTCATAAGAGCTCATTTGGTTGTCTGTTAAAGTCCGCCTGGAAAGGAAGGACCCGATTTCAGATGGACCCAAGGGTGTCCTAGGAATTTTGATTAGAACACGCATTGTTACATTTTAACTAACATACTTCTGTTGACCTCAAACCCAAGAAATGTGGAGGTTAGTACACTGCCTTCATTTTCCCCCGAATAAGCTGAGGGGAACTTAAGGTTTCGGAATTCACACGGTGAGAAGATTCCCTCGTAAAATTTAAAACATGAGACCATTTTTAAATTGCTTTACGTCCGATATATTTCAGTGACCCGAAAGAGTTTTTACGGGCATATCAGTGGGTCCCTCCCTGCCTTTTTTTTTTTTTTTTTTTTTGCCAGAAATAAGCAGTTCTTTATACATGGACCGAGCATGTCTGAGTGCAGCGAATGACGACCACTATTTGTGATTGTACCGTTAACCGCGTTTCCTCTGTGTGCACACGTAGTGACACGTATGCACGTTATACACATGCGTATATATCCTTTACATATGTAGTCTGCCTCCTCGATTACAGTAATGACGTCTTTCCACGTAGAATCTGAAACAAGGGTTCAGAACACGAGACGGGTCGTTCGTGCAGCGGAAACCCCCGGGCTTAGAATCCATAGCACTTCCGTCCAAGTGCTGAGTAGTTTTACTTTCTACCTGATTTTCCTCAGAAGAGTCATTGACACCTCATGTCAGACAACACTTCCTCCCTGGGAAGTTGGATGCTCCTCTCACTCCCCGGCGGGGCGGAGCCTGAGCTGGCCCGCAGGCGGGCGGCCCCGCCCCTGCAGCGGGGGGGGGGGGGGGTGCTGGAGATGGCAGGTGTATGAGTGGCCACATGAGTGAGTGCCCATGGTGACTCAGTACGTCTCAGAGGGATTTGCCTCACAAAGTCCTATCAGACTGGAAAACCTTTTCTTGTAAATGCCACCATCTCAAAATACGTTCTGGGTTACGCACATCTCAGGTATTTTAGGATCGTGTGAAGATTCCGTGCATATTTAAAAAGAAAACTACGCTGTCATTGTTGGAGGCTGCTTGTGTCCGAGTCAAACCAAACCACATCTCAGGGGTAAAAAAAGAAAGATTGTCCTTCCCTGGATCGTGGAGGTGGGGTCCTCAGGGACCAGCCTGTCTGGGAGGAACACTAGCTTGAGGGTGAGGGCGGCGGGGGGTTGGAACCTTGATACAGGCTGCGTGTGAGGACCTGCTGAGGGCAGGCGTTTTTGGAGGAGGTTGAGGCGGGGGGGGGGGGACCGGCCGATCCTGACAGCAGAGGCAAGAGCAGGTGCCGTGGAGGAAGGACCGATCCTACAGGGCCCCCAGCCACACTGAGAAGTCTGTTTCTTTTCTTAAATGCAGCAGGAAACTTCTGAGGGACTTGAAGTGAGGATGGAGGTTAAAACCCATTCTGGCCGCGGAGCCGGAAACCCTGGAGGCAAGAAGGACATGCCTGTTTGCTCAGACACAGGGCTATGAGCCCGAGCAAGAGGGTGACCACCCAGGACAGCACACGCACAATGGATCCAGATGTGACACAGAGAGGGTGGGGACCCAGGACGAGCGCCCAGATGTGAGGCAGAGAGGACAGGGACCCAGGATGAGTCCAGATGTGAGGCAGAGACGATGGGGATCCAGGATGGGTCTAGATGTGAGGCAGAGAGGATAGGGACCCAGGACGGGTCCAGATGGGAAGCAGGGGGGCGGGTCCAGATGTGAGGCAGAGACGATGGGGATCCAGGATGGGCCCACATGTAAGACAAAGAGTCAGGGAGTCCCCGTGGCCCCTGAATGTTGGGAGCACCCAGGGCAGGCTCTGTCCTCGGAGACACATGGTGGACTTTTGGCTGGAAATATTGGTAGCCGACATTCAGGGCCAGATTTCAAGGTAGGGGAGGCAGATGTGGGGTGCATTGAGACCACATGAGGAAATGGTGGGAGCAGCATGGCACCTAGGGCAGGTCTGTGAAAGTCACAGAGAGGGGACTGTCAGGGAGGCAGGGCAAAGGGAGGGAGAGCGCGGCATCGGCACCACCCCGCCCTGGCTCGATGGCATCTCAAGGAGGGAATGGTAAGCGTCCATCGGGTGAAGATGAGCATCTCTGGTTTAGCAGAGAGACGGGTGAAGGCGTCAGGGTGCTTGGGGCAGTGAGAGGTGAGGTGGCGAGAGACGCGGGGTGGAGATGGTCTGGGCGCCCGTGGGCAGTGTGGGACGTGGACTCCTGCGTTCGCTGGCGCCCGTGAGTCGGTCGGGCACGAGAGGAGCCTTCTTCACCACCTGCCTTCAGTTAGCGCCCTCGCCATGCCCGGAAAGGTCGTCACGCTTTGGCCAGCCGAACCTGGGACTCTGCCCGGCTCCACAGGAGAGCCGCTCCCGTCACGCCACCGCGGGACTCGGCCCGCCCTTGCGACCCGGTGACCGTGGCCACAAGTGGCTGGAGTTGTGTGTGGACGGCTCTGTGTCGAGACCAGGCAGTGTGGCTGGGATGGGGGCCGGCTTCATACAGCGTCTCCCCACGTGGTGTCCACTCGTCTGGTGTGCTTGTTGAAATTTAAACAGTTGACATTAGAGCAAGTGACATTCGGTTGCATTAGCGGATTTCAAGTGCCCTCTGGCCACATGTGGCTAGTGGCTCCCATTCGGGACAGCACACGTTGTAGGGCCGTCCACCACTGTGGGGGCTCCCACTGGACGGCACTGGGCCGGAGGCAGGAGACAGCCCGGAGTAATTAGATGAGCTTAAGGAACATGACAAGACCCAGGGGACACAGGGCAGGACTGTTTGGGGACAGTCGGCGGGAAACCTGCCACATAAACAGAAGCGTCGCGGTACAGATCCAGTTGCCACAGGTGCTCAGAATCGACTGGACAGCAGGGCCCCCAGAGTGGTGGTTCTGACGTCCCCCAGCCAGGGCCTTCGTGCAACCCAGGACGGTCCCCCTCCGCCCAGAGACCTTGTTTTCTACCAGCGCTCGGCCAGAAGTTTTCCCATGTGTTGTCAGAAGGCAGAGCCATAGTCACAGACGAGGGAATGACTCACAGGTGAAACCCAAGTTTCCAAGGAAGCTTCAAGAAAAACAAATAGAAGAATATGAGTGAGTGATGGGGAGAGCCAGGAAAGAACCTCTTAGAGCCTCAGGAAAGAACATTCCGTGGCACCAGCAGAAAGGTGGGTATTTTCATCACTAGAAGAGATTAGCTCTCCCAGAAGCAAATGCTAACAGAGAAAAACTTAGCGGGTAACAAAGAAAGATAATTAATTCAATAAATGATGTTGAAAAAATTGTAGGCTTACTTGGTGGGGAAAAAAAATCAATTCAGACCCTTAATCCAGACCATATTTAAAAATAAATTAAAAAGGAATTAGGTGGAATATATAAAAAGCCGAAACCTTAAAAATAACAATTAAAAAAAAAATCGAGGAACGTTTAACTCGGTCAAGAAGAGAAGAGGACCTTCCAAGAGGAAAAATCAATGGAAGAAATTACCAGCAAGATGCAGGCAGATTTGATTAATATTTAGGATTGGCAAGGACATCACAAAAGCACAAGCCTTCGTCTCTGCTCCCTGATTTTTATGGCTTGTCCTAGAAGCAATCATAACCCAGCTACCGCTGGCCAGCTGGTCATATCCACGTGCCACCCTGAGCTTGTGGACACTTGGATGAAGCAAACACCGTCAGTAAGTCAAAAAACATTCATTGCAAGAAAAGTATGAGGTCTATGAGAGGCGAGAGAACCATATGCTACAAGGATTACTGGCGAATTGCTTCTGACAGCAAAATAGCTCCCGGGTTACTCAGGGAACAAAAAGTGTAGAGACTGAAAAGCAGAGGGAAGTCCCCTCAACCTCTCCAGTAACAAAAAGAAATTCAAATTTTTGAAAACATTGAGATTGATTTTTTTTTTGCCTAATAAATTTGCAACAATGCTTCCTTTCTTTCTTTTCATAAACCCCATTTCTATTAGAGTTTCTGGTAGACAGTTTCTTTCACTCTTGGTCGAAGTCTACGTTGATACAGAATTCCCAGAAGGAATTTCTCAATTTATAGCAATAGGCTCAAAATCATCTGTGTCCCTTGTACTGTCTACTCTGTTGCTAGGAGTATATCCCAATTCGTAATACAGCTCACCTATAATGGTCTACATGCAGTGATGTTTACTGTACTTGTGCAGAACTGTTCATATTGGACATGTCCAAGACCCAGAGAATGACCAGATCATTTTGGCATATTACTAAGATAAAATATGGTGTAGGCACTGACATAGTTGAAATGTATTTTAAATTACTTGGAAATGTTAAACACACAAGGCACTATCATGTCATGGTATGTGTATAAATGGTTATTTGACTTGAAAGACAAAGGGCATTGCCTACCCACATTGTCACAGCCACAAAGATTGGAGTATACACCCTACCCCCAAAACAGCGGTGGTCATTGCTGTGTTCAGCTAACACAAATGAGTTCTATTTTCTCCTATGGGTTTTGTCCATATTTTCTAACTTTTTTCAAAGGACTGTTCACTTATCATTTCCACCAAAAATGTCCATACACAGATTTTTAAGAAGAGGTTTTGATGAGGGGTGCCTGGGTGGCTCAATCGGTTGGGTGTCCAACTTGGGCTTGGGTCATGATTTCGCGCTCCGTGAGTTCGAGCCCCATGTCTGTCTCTGTGCTGACAGCTCAGAGCCTGGAGTCTGTTTTGAATTCTGTGTCTCCCTCTCTGTCTCCCCCTCCACTGCATGCACTCTGTCTCTCTCTCTCTCTCAAAAATAAACAAACATTTTTCTTAAAAAATTAAAAGAAAAAGGAGAGATTCTGATGATGAAGTGGCTTGGGCCTATGGACGTCTCCCTTAGTTTTATTTCTGTCCTTCTCTAAGGAGCCCAAGGATGTCTCAGTTGGTCAAGTGTGAGAGAGCACAGGGAGAGGGCCAACATCCAAGGGGAGTGAATATAAATCCATAAATCATGACCATTGGCAGGAGAGAAGACCCACAGAAAGGAGGGGCTCTTGGGGAGGAGGTGTCCCCAGGGATGAAGACTCTCTTGTGGGGTGTGTTTGTGGAGAGTTTGATGCCAGGCAGGTGTTGGTTAGAAAAAGACAGGTAGAAACCCGTCTTTATTAGAGGCTTTTTTGACATTTTAAGTATTGCATCAGACGTCAGGTTTGGTCAACTATTCTGGACTTCTTAGTTCATGAGAAGCCAGAACACAGACTGAGGTTTCAGGAAACCTAGTTTTCTTAGCCAGAATATTAGTCTAGGACCCAGGGAACACAAGGCAGATGCAGCTCTTGAATGTTCAGGAAGAGAACGGTGATATGCCTAAGTAAGAATGATCAGTGAGCACCTAGCACGTGCCCAGGCCTGTGCTGGAGACTCAGAGGAGCCACAAAAAACAGCCCTCAATCTCTCATCATCCTGGAAATTGATATTCAAAGACAAACGCAAAATATTTAAATGGTGGCACAAGACTATGTATGGCTTAGAAGGGTCAATCCCAAACTCTCCAACTGAATACTGCTTCCCGAAGGTTTGGAAGGGGGACACAAACATGGACACGCACACTTGGAATGAGCTGAGTTGAGTCCCACCTCTTCCCCAAATTCGGATGTTGAAGCCCTGACCCCTAGGTCCTCAGAAGGTGACAGTATTTGGAAATGGGCTCTTTACAGAGGTGATTAAGGTAAAATGTGGTCTTTGCGGTGGGCCCTAATCCAACATGGTTGGTGTCCTTCGAGGAGATCAGGACACAGACACACACGGACGGAAGAGCGGGTGAGCTCAGGGAGAGAAGATGGCCATCCACAGGCTAGGGAGAGACGTCCCAGGAGACACCAGCCCAGCCAACACCTTCACCTTCACCTCCAGCCTCCAGAGCTGGATGGACTAAGGCACCTGTGACAGCTCAGGATGGTAACTCTTGAAAAGTAATACATCCCACTGCAGAGTTAGCTTATCATTCAGCGCCACTCTTCCAATGAAAGTTCGACTTTCTGATTGCTTTGTCTCCTTCCTTCCAATAAGTCCGCTCTGACCTCTGACTTAACCCCTGACTCAGAAGCGGATGGTGTTCGTGTTTACTTTGCATCTGGAGAAATGGGTATTGTAGGGGTTCAGCACGTACTTTTCATGTCAAAAACAGAAGGACTGGGCATCACACTACTTTTTCCCATCTCTCTTCAGGGTCCATTTCAGATTCCACACCAAAGACTTTAAAGAAAAGGGTCACGTTAGAGCCACATGATGTCTCTGCGGCTGGTGGGCCTGGACCAGTGCCCCCACCCACCTCATTCTCCCAATAAGAGTCTGGCTGTTTCCTTGAAACCAGACCCACCATGTGCCAGAGGACCCGGGCATCCTCCCACATGAGTTTCGAAATGCTGTGTCAAGAAAGAGAGCAGAGAACACAGAGCTTTCCCTTCAACTCGTAAAGTATCTGTGACCCCAAAATGCTTGAAAGCTCCCAGGAAGCTTCGTGCTCCTCTGTGGACTATACAGCACTTCAGCTCTCCTGTCTGCCGTGCTCTGTTTTTCCCTTGTTTCGACTTCACCTCCTGGTGTGGCCTTGGAAGGTGGAGCTGGAGGAAATGAATTTCACTGCACGTGGGCCTTGCTCGGAATTTCCAAGTAAATGCTAGTGTCATAAGAAGTGGTCCATGTGGGTTAAGCCTCTGGTCACCCAGGGTCTGCAACTGCATTTAACTTAAAGCTTTTTCTAGGAAGGAAGTGTGGGGGAGCCTCCGTGGCCCTTTCTTCTGTCAAAATGTCCCCTGTGATCAGCAAGTGTGACTCATTGATTCCAGCTCTGACACAAACACCTCAAGTGAATGCCAACCAACAAGGAACAGAGGGACTGAGTGCTTTAAGCATATTCCAGGACGTTCTGGCAGGTTTGGGGAAACGGTGATGCCATCAGGTCGTAATGGTACAACATAGGTCTGACTGACGTGGAAAACAAGCAAATGAAGAGAGGACATAGTTGGGGAGCAGGGCACAGTGGCACCGGTTTGCACATTGATTCCCTGCAGCCAGCATGCCCTGCACAGTTTTCAATTCTGTGCAGGTTTTTGCTAAGAACTCACATCAGCCTTTGAGAGAAAAGCGGAGCCCCGATCTCACCTCCTCGTGATGGAGAACACAGGTGTAGGAATCCAAAAGCAGCGAGGCCTTCTGAGTCGTGTGCTGGGATCCCAGGAGCAGGAAGGCAGGCATCTTATGGGACTTAGTCCTGAGCCTTGCATTAATCAGCAGTACCCCGCGGAGGGTGGGGGTGGGGGGCGGGTACAATTCCAGGAGGATTTGGTTGCTAAAAACAAAACACCCCCCCTTTTGTTATGTTTGTCATCCAAATCTGTGTCTTTTTTTCTAAAGAAAAAATAATGTTCAAGACGAGATCCTTTCTCTTATAATACAGTGCTGTTTAGTCAGAATTCACCTCCATGAAGATCCAGTGGTCTAATCAACAGACATTCATTGAGCTGGTAGATGAGCACACACACCGCACACCATATCCCTGATGTAAAACAACAATAAACGTGAAGAGTAATGTCCGTATTCTGGTCTTACTATGTGATAATCGTTATAATAACAAAATCGTGTCAGTGTCCCTCTTGACAGTGTATACTTCAATGAGATAACAGGATCACATACCTGGACAATCCGGAGCTCAGCTTTAGAGCAGCCAGGAACCCTGCCAAGACCACACAGGTTATGGACCTCAGAATCGGGGCCAGATGCCCGTTCAGTGAGCGGACACCGTCTCATGCACACACGCGAGGCAGCAGCAAACTGCCAACAACACATCCAAATGAAAACTGCCCGTGCAGAATTGGCCACTGGTGCTGTGCATTGGGGGCTGCTGGTCCCTGCGATTTGCCCCTGCTGTACCACCTACCAGCAGAGTGGTCTTGGGAGGCTGACCACCCCGTCCTCCTCAGCTTCCTCATTTCTAATGGAGCAATATAGGGCGTGTTGAAAGGGTTTTAGGAGTCAGTATATGCGAAAGGCCATGCTATGCCTGCTGTCTAGTAAGCCTGCAATTCGAGGGAACGTGCAGAAATAGAGTTTGCTGCTGCATAAGAGACAGATAGTCAAGGATAAGGAATAGTGGTGGGGAGGCAGCCCGGTGCGTGGAGCACCCAGAAATGGGTGATTGAGTAAACTGTATTAGAACCGCATAAACCACACCGGTCTCCGGGAAGCTGTTTCTGGAAACCAGACAAGTGTCTGGTAAGTTCCGTGTCTCACAAAGTGCTAGGCATTGTGAGGACACAAGATTCTTTATAATCCTTTCCTTGGATTAGTCCCGGAGAATAGGACTGTTCTTTAATAGAACAGATTTACCTTAGAGCAGCCCACCTTTCTGGTGGGAGGACTAGGTAGATTTTAGACGGCATGACACGAACACAGTAGAGAGGCCGGAAAACGGCTGTAATTGCTAGAGAAGTCTTCTTGGAAGAGGTAAAATTTTCATGAGATCTTGAAACATAGGTAAATATTGTGAAGGAAAGTAATTTGAATAGGCGTAAAATCAGAAATTGGAGCACCAGATCAAGGCAGTCCTGGGAATTAAATTACAGAAAAGCCTAAGAAGTGGCAAGCCCAAAATTGAGGATCAAGTTAAATATTCACAACATTGTACTGAGTCGGCATGGAAGCATAATTTTTTTAAAGGATTTAAATTTTTTCCCCCAAGTTCTGTTTTGTCCTCAAATGCCACTATATTCCTGACACAAATTTGATGTTTCTATTTTTGACTAGGAGGAATGGAATATTTTTAACCCAGAGCATTCAGACTTGAGGCTTCAAATTGCCAATTTGAAATGATCTTGGTCGTAGCTCAAAAAAAAAAAAAAAAAAAAGCATATTAAGTTACACAGATGCAATTAAACGTAGATTAAGGCCAGGAATTCTAGAAAGTATTGCTATCGCTTTCATTGTTATTGTTCCGTTGTCGTACAACTATACATGCCTTGTATTTATTTCCTTCGCGGGAATGCTTTTGTTTCTGAGGGTTTCTGTATTTTCAGCACGTCATTTCATTCATTCTTAAAACTGTCTCCAGAGGGTCTTAAAAGAACGAAAAAATCTACATTATTGTAACTCGTGGTTATAAAGGTCTATTTTTTTTAATAGACTTTATTTCTTAAAGCAGTTTTAGGTTCACAACAAAATTGAGAGGAAGGTATGGAGATTTCCCAAACAACCCTCCTCCCCACATGCAACATCCCCACCAGAGTGGGACGTCTGTTACAACTGATGAGCCTACAGTAACGCACCATCATCACCCAGAGTCCATAGTGGATGTTAGGGTTTGTTCTTGGTGTTGTGCATTCTATGGATTTGGAAAAAGGTATTATGATGTGTGTCCACCTTGTGATATCATATCTATATACAGATCCATTTTTTTAAATGCTTATTTTGAGGGAGAGAGATGGAGAAAGAGAGAAAGCGACGGGGGGAGGGGCAGAGAGAGAATCTCAAGCAGGCTCCCCACTGTCAGCACAGAGCCCAACGTGGGGCTCAAACCCATGAACTGTGAGATCATGACCTGAGCCAAAACCAAGAGTCAGACACTTAACCGACTGAGCCACCGACGTCCCTGATCATGTTCTGTAGGTGAAGTTCAGTATCAGAAATATCCAGCTGCAAGTTGTTGGTGTTCGTTCGGGCTACTGTAGCAGAATTCCACAGACTTGGCGGCTTCTAAACATCAGACATGTGTCTCTCACTGCCTGGGGACTGGAAGTCCAAGATCAAGGTGCCAGCAGATTCTATGTCTGGTGAGGCCCCTTTTCCTGGTTCATACGCAGTGTCTTCTCATGGTGTCCTCACACAGGGAAGGTGCGAGGGGGCTTTCTTGGGTCCCTGCTATAAGACCACTAATCCCATCCTGTGGGCCCCATGCTCATGACCTCATCACCTCCCAAAGTCTCCATCTCCTAAGACCATCCCATTGGGAGGTAGGTTTCAACACATGAATTCTGGAGGGCCACAAACATTCAGTCTGTAGTAGAATGGTGTACTAGACAAGAGCCAAAGTGGCCTCTGTGGCCACTGTAACTGTTTGAAGCCGAGACAAGACGCAGAGATGACTGGAACTGGATTCTGACCGCCCTGCGGGGGGAGAAGGTGGCCTGGCTGATATGGAGTTTGTTCATGATCAGGCAAAGCTTCCATGGCACCACGTGGATATGCTGGTGTGAGACTCACACAAAGATGCCACAAGCCATGAGTAAGGGGGCAAATGTCCCAACGAGCCCCAAGGTCCTGGGTCCAACAGATCCACAGCCTAACTGCAATGCTGCTATCTCTCCTTAGTTAAAAGTGGTACCACGAGACTCATTTCTGTCAGATTTGAACTCCACCCTGGCCTTGGTCTGACCTCTGAAGTCAAGGTGAGTGCCTCTATGGGGTGGTGCTGTCCTTGGGGGCTGGACCTAGAAGACAGAGCCTGAGAGACGGGAGAGCGAGAGACGGGAGATGGTACCTGGTGCTTGTACTTGTCAAGGAGCGTAGGGCTTCTTCAAGGGCTGTAAGGAGCTGCATAGCTCCAATATTCTAGAAGTGATCCTGATCTATTCCAGAGCACCCTCCCAGGGCTCTCCTGCTGGGAACAGTAGCCCACCGCACAGCGGTCACCCGCGGCCATCTCACAATTTGTCAGAGGGTCCGGCCTTTAGGATCCAAGCCGCAATGGCGCCACGCTCTAAAGAACTCCCCCATATTTCTCACCTGGAAGCAGACACATGACCTGTTAACAGTTATGGGGCCCTGGGGTGGGGGGTGGTAATCGTGTACAGCTGCTCCCAGCGGGAGGCTCAAGGGCTGGGGGTTATCAACACCTCCACACACCTGGGAGCAGGTGACCCACCACTACCAGCTTGCCTGGGTGCACGGCTTGGCTCTGCGGCAGACTCGCAATGAGTTTTGTTCTTCTTGACCCCCTTTTAGTTTTTACTTGACGCATTTTTACAAGGCCTTTTAGACAATTTCTGAGAAGAACCGATACACAAATAGCAAAAATTAAACAAATAGCTCCCACACTAGACTCCACTTACAAATATCAAAAAGGTGGGCAAAATGGGTCTGGAGGAAATACAGTGGAGAACGAGCTACGTTTCCCCCACCTGGGTTTCCCACTTCTGGGTCCTTGGTGGTGGGAGAGAAAAAAAACATCAGCCGCTCTGTGTCGACCCATTTTGCTTGGTGGCTTTTTGCCCCTACCCACCCCGCCCCTTTGTTTTGTTAGTGAAGAAATACCTCTAAAGCACAAACCGTCATCTGTTTCGAATATGATAACTTGAGCCACTGAAGCATCACCGTGCGTTAATGAACTTGAAGCCAGCCGAGGAGCCGGGCTGTGTGTGCGCCAGTTTCCGTCTCGCTGATTAAAGGGGTGGCCTGTGGGTGAGCCGCTGGGTGCAGCGGGCAGCAGCGAACCCCACGGAGGCCACAGCCACTTGAAGGAGACAGCTTTGCTAGTTTGATTTTTGGCCTGAGCACAGCTCCTGATGTGAAAGGGTTGTTGATGAAGCAGGACAGAGGCCAGAATACTTTCCTACCTGTGTTTTGTCCCATCGCGTCCCGTCCCAGGGGGCACCATGGGCCCATCAAGGATCTGGTGCCTTTGGGCCATTCAGGGGGCTAAATACCACGTGGTTCAAACCCTGGTCTCTCTGGGGCCCACCTCTCCCAACCTCGGACAATGAAGGTTCCCAATGAAGGTCTGCTCCCACAGACGTCAGGTTTAAGTTCTCATATCTTAGAACACTTTTTTGGGTTTTTTTGGTGAGCCCGTTGTTTTAAGATTTCTCCTTCACTTCAGCAGAGGTAGAGGTCACTCTTGTTTCCTTAGTAGAGTACAAATATAGGAGGTTTTGTCTTTATTGCTGTTTCTTAACTCCCTTTGTGTAATAGAAATGTAAGTAGGTAAAAAAAAAGTCTAAGATTAATCCAAGTGGATGAGAGATTTGGGGGGGTCTTCATTAGTCCTCATGTAACTTCCCTCACTGAGTGCATCTGGCTCCCAGCAGGGCCAGGCTGACGGGAGGTAAGGGGACGCGAGGCGGAACAGCCTGTAAGACCTGCCCTGAGAGAGCGCACAGGTTCGTGGGGAATGCACAGCCCAAAAAGTTGGAATGTTTCCGTCAGTAGTCTGCTGAGAGTCCTACCATGGATGACATATTAGGCAAAACCGTTGATATTGCATGGACCTAGCCCTCTCCTCTGTCGAATGTCGGCCGATGTGTGAAGTCAAAGCAAAGCACACATGAGGAAGAGGACAGAGTTCATCAGGAGGGTCAGAGTGGCGGGCATGTGCATGTGTGTAGACATATCTATGTGGAAGGAGGCATGGACGGCCACAGGCCACCTCCAGAAACAGTGCTATGTGGGTATTTACATTTGTCTGAGTCTTGGGCTCGGCAGAGTATAAAACAATTCCAGGTGGGCCGTGCACAGGTGGAGGATCTGGATGTGGAGAATGGCGCATTTACTGGAGGAAACACTCCTGGGTATGTGTTTCGAGAGCGTCTTCGGTTTGGCCGTTGGTATTTCCCATCCTTGGTCAACAGTATACACATCATCCTTTTAAGCGTCTCAAGCCCTTCTGTTCGCAGCATGAAACATCTGTCATGGGAGCTGGCCAACACCACCCTCTAGGGTTTCCCGGTCCCACCTGAGACCCGGCCTTTCTGACCAAAGCCCACTTCACTTAACTGTCTGGTGCTGTGCTTTTCCTTCCCTTTCCAGGATGAAGTCCGTTTATTCCCCCAAAGGTTTCCCGCTCTGAACCTTCTGTCGGGAATGAGAGGGGAAGGTCTTGAAGAGTGGGGAAAGAGAAAGACAGAGCAGAGCCCTGCCAAGGTGATCCAAGGAGCCCAAACTCCTCTGTATGCAAAGGAAAGAAACACCTCCAGGAAGAGGGGCTGAACAGGCATGCAGCTTGCTCCCCGTGGCAGGAGGAACGCATGAGACGATTCCTGAAACTGTAGGTGGTGAGAGGGTATCAGTCAGTTGAGGGAGCTCAGCCGGGAGACAGCCAACCCCTTGGTACGCAGGAGATACTGTCCCAGCCTGGAAGTCTGCTGAGGCGGACTGTGATTACCAAATACTCCCTGAGCAAGACCAGAAAAGGGGTATCAGGTGCTGTACTGGATGAGGTTGGGAAGGGACAGGTGGCAAGGAGCACTTAGACATCCTGTAGACCAGCCACCCAGAGGTTCCCAGAGTGATCACGTCACTGGTTATTCTGGGACTGAGTCATATCTCAACAAAATGGGAACAATAAGCACACGGAGAGGGAGAGACACCTCAACTGCCTGACATAGACGTAGCTACAGAGCACCTCCAGTCAGTATTCACTTCAGCCCGGCAGGAGCCATGGCCGACGGGATTGCCCGAGTGCTGAATGCCTGATCCACTGCCGAGTCCCTTCCGGTCACACAAATAAGCAGATCATGGTTTGTGCAGAATTAGATCATGGGATTTTCCCCCCATACAATTGACATTCTGCTGGAAATAGCAGGCAAAGAGTAACACTTCCCGAACTGGAACGTTAGACCTCATGATGCAAATAAACCACGTATCTGGGATGATGCAAAGGCGTTGCCTCCGTTACTGAAGCATCGATAATATTATAAGGATCCTTAAAAAGATGCGCATCAAGTTATTCCGGTAGTAAATCCAAGACTTACCTGGACCTTCCCAAGATCAACTGTATGGCTCTTTAAGAGGAGCAAATATTAAGTGTTGATAGTTCATGCGGTGACGGCGAAAACTAGGATAGCTTACAGATGTACGTCAAAGATTTATCTACCTTAAGCTTCTACGAGAGAAGTGTTTGTTTGTTTTTCCCCACAGCGATGCATGCGAATGCATGCATAAACCAAAGGTAAGTTTTGAAGAGAGAGATGTGACCAGAGCTGATGTGGATTGCTGAGGCATGGCGTGTGTCATTGTTTCCTAACCGGAGATGGGATGAACTTGAGGATATATGAGGAGAAAATCATCCAGATGAAAAGCTGAGTAGCTTTGGAAAACGTGTAAGATGCACACAGGTGTGCATGCGCGCACACACGGGCCCTGCCCTCACTGCAAAGATCTAAGTAAGCGAAGGTGACCATGCAGCCACCCTGAGGGAGCAGAGTGAAAGAAAGCTGCCTACTCTGTCCCATCCAAGTTCAAAGGACAGAAGTGAGAGGGGCCTGTCATAAGAGAATTTAACAGAACACAAACAAAACGAAAGAGCCCCATGGTGATGTGGCCTCCAAGCAGAGCCAACGCTGTGACCAAGCCATTGATCAGAAAAAATGCAAAGCAGTGTCTGTCTCTCACCTGTTTTCCAACCCAGGATTGCGCCAGGATTCTTGTATATGAGCGAGCACATGCCTTTTGTGTGCAGGAATGTCTTCTGTTTCAGGAAGCATCGTATTGAGGGTGTCCAGGAGCAACTGTCAACCCACCAGCCTCCATGCAGGAACCAGCTTTCATGGTGAAGGTCTAGAAACCTTTTTGTGCAACTAGCAGCATGGAGGTCCAGAGGCTGTATCATGTGAAATGAACTGATGTAGTGTGCAAACTGGTAGGTCTCTTCAAGTACTTTAAGAGATGTCAGAGGGAAGAGGATGCTGACTAATACTTTAAATCACCCAAGGAAAGATCTAGAAACAAGAGGTGAAAGTTACTTAGAAGCAGACTATCATTCAGTGTAAGAGAGAACTTTTAGCCATAAAAGTGCCCCAAAGTTCTGTGAATGCTGAGCTTGAAAGTGAAAATGAGTGACCCCATATGACACCTTTGCAGATTCCGCCCCCAAGCATTAGGATTTGCTCGAAAGTCTGTCAAAGAAGAGTTGCATTTACATGACACATAAGGATTTGGTAAATGCACTGAAGTCTAGTTAAGAAAGTGAAGTAGTTTGTTGTCACATATCTGGATCATTAAGTGAATGCAGTTGGCCATATCACTATTACATAATATCTGACAACTAAGGAAACATGGGTAGATCCCTTGACTTACATCTTTAAAACCTGACAGAGCTCATTGTGGAATTAAAGAACCTAGCATTTCGGTTTCTGATGCAAGGCTCTGCCGTCTCCACAGCAAATACCACATTCTTGCTGACTGACCATTGGTTGTTCCTGGTGGACTACACTCTGTTGGGCCGGTGTGGCCTCTTGGGATGAAGCTCAGATTTACCACATTCTCTTCTGTGAGGGCACCAGGCAAATGGCCTCACGCTCTGGGCTTGAAAAGAATTCTCTGGAATCAGACAGCAGGGCAAGAGAAGGTGCAGCCAGTGAGATTTCTGTTCTGAGAGCAGCCGGAAAAAATTTCTGTAGGATACTGAACCAGGTGCTCTGAATTTTAAAAGAATCTTGTCAGGAAAAGTAGGTTCTTAAAACATCGTTGAAACAAAAAGCCAATGGTGTCTTGGACGAATGCTGACTTTTCTAAATGTCTGCTCAGCCAGCTTTCATGAGAGAGAAGTTCCAATGCCAAGCCCCGGCCTTAAAGGATACAGTGACAAAGTGACAAGGCGAACGGAACCGTCCCTGGCAAATGCTCATGTCTACACCAAGGTTGCAGGTCCCAGGATCCAGCTGTGTCTGACGTCAACGCAAAATAGGTGGTGATGTTTCCGTTGTGTTCCCTGCTTTCCGTGTCCGCGGACACGCGAGCATGGATGTCAGGATTCTGCTGAGTCTGACTCCTCTCTGTCTGAACCGGGCGGTGCTGATGTGGGAGGAAGCCAGAGAGGAAGACGCGGGGGGAATGTCTTTGTATCAATGAAACGTATGACGCACGGCTTGGAGGCCCAGGCCAGTTGAGGAAAGGAGGAACAGGAGAGATGCCACAGAACAGCCAAGAGTGCCAGAAACTCTAGAATGTGCTGCTGCCCTCTTCCTGGCCAGAGTACGGGTCTGTGTTAGCATCCGGGTAAAACTTGGAACGAGATCCGGGAGGACTAGCTCATGATGATGATGTTCCATCACGGAACTGTAACAGTTGGCTGTTCTTGACCTACCTGTATCTTAGAATCCGCGGAAAGGAGGAACTTAGACGGCATCTGAGATGGTAAAATCTCCGAAGGAAGTATGTGGAAAGGATTAGTGAGGGGTTTCAAGCCCGGATCTCTTACTGGCTGAGGAACAGCTTTCTACTCTTCTCAGTGATTTTGGGGTGTTCCTGCCTATCTTCTCTTATCCCATTAATTTTTCTTTATGAGGACAAATTGGTACATCTGGTGGCCACGTGCCATTCGTTTCTGGGGCACTGCTTAGAAATTGTCATCATTTAAGATTTCCATTGATTGGTTCCTATAACCTTTGTATAAATTAGTTGATACCCATTGCTTGAATCTATGGGGTCTATTCTGTTTGTGTAAATTATTAGTAGGTACCGATTATCAGCATTTACCCCTTACGTTCTGCTGAAATGTGCTACTGGCTCTGGCTTTCCTTTGGAACAAATTGCTAGTCTATCACCCACACGTCTTATTTGAATCTTTCCCTAAAACTGCCTTCAAATAGACAGGATATCCTAATTCAGTGGATCAGTTGGATCACAAGATGTGGTGAGGAAATCAGAACAAAAGAAATATTGTATGCAAAGAAAAAACAAAAATACAAATTAAGGAAAACATACATTTTGCTGGCCTGTTCCAATAATACACTTGTACTTGCAAAAAAACAAAAAACCCAGCAAACCTCAGTGAAAAGCAAAAGCCAACAGAGTAATTCAGGGAAACAAAATGTTCAAGGGAAGAAACCAAAGAAAAACGAGTTTTAAATGTACAATTGCACTTGGACTTAAAAAAAATCCCAGAATGTCAGAAATAATACCATGTAATTTCTTTTTAATGAAGAAAAGTCATCCCCAGGAAACCTGATGTGAGGTGAGAGATCCCTATCTCAATCATTCCAAAGGGAAGGCCATATGGAGCCCCAAAGTATGGAAAAACCCCGGAATGGCTCACATGCACACACATTATAATGCCAGTCACACTTTCCCACAGAGATTTTTCCTGGAATATGTTTTTTTTTTTTTAAAAATCATTTTGGGGGCACTTGGCTGGCTCAGTCAGAAGAGCGTGAGACTCTTGATCTCAAGGTCATGAGTTCCAGCCCCAGCCGAGTGTAGAGATTGCTTAAATAAGTAAAACTTTTAAAAAATCATTTTGTTTACCTTTCATTAATGCAGGCTCTAGGAATGATGAAGTTATTAGCATTATGTCACAGTGACAGGGGAATAGACCAATCCAACTGTGTTTCAAAGTCAACGTCTGCTTAATTTATTTTGCGTTTATCTGTAGCTCTCTTGTCTGCCTATCATGGCAAGAGATGATCTGAGAAGGGGAAATAAAATATTTTTTTTGTTTCCATTTATAATTTATGCTCCAACTGCTCCTCAGATGAGTGTGATATCACAATGGCCCTGGTTAGTTGACCAGCTGGGCACTAAATTATTAAAATAATCCTGTGAAAATTAAAAGGACTTCTTCATATTCATTTCTCCTTTTTCTGTGACTTGCTCGTTTTTAGTGTTTTTCATGACATTTCACATTTTGATCTCAATAACAGCAATAACTATCTTCAGATTCCCAAAATATTATAAACCAACAGTTACTTCGCAGGACATAATGTAGGACTCAGATGACAGAAACCACACATGCAACATCTAACGGGAACCCACTCTGCCAGGCAAGGAAGCAGCACGTCTGTTAGGGGCCCTAGAAGTCTCTGGAAAACATAGTGCGAGGAGGAGATCAATAAGGATAAACTTAAGACTGCTTTTGTGGTGTCGGAGGACAGACATGTTCTGAGGAAACTTCAAGCTGATGGAAGAAGAAGAAATAGAAAGAGCAGCACTGTTTTAAAGGATAAATACGGGGCTTGTGGTTTTTGCTGGTGCTCTAAGTTTGCATCAGCTAACAAGAACTAGGTAGAGAGAGAAAAAAGGAAAGCTCCTTGAGACCAGATAGAGCAAAGTTTGATCTAAAAGGCAGAGAGCCAGCTTTGAAAAGGATTCAGAAGTCATGATGGAGTTAAAAAAAAAATCCTTCTTCTTTGACTTTGGAACGTCCATCTTACTCCAGGGAAATTAGGAATTTCTTAGAAATGAGCTACACTGGAGCTGTGACATGGAAAAGTATCTTTACCACAAATAAATCCGTTGGAGACACAACTCAAGTTTATCAAGTATCTGCAGCCATTGATGCAAAATGCATTTGACTCATCGTTGGAAGGGAAGGTTTATTTAGCTGTGAAGCGGGCTGATATTTTTAGAAAGAGTAAAGTTCATGGAATTTTTAGAGTGTTGAATGCCTGTAGCAGATGACATTTTTAGCGGATGTGCAGAGGTGGCCCTTCTGGGCTGGGAGCTTTCACTCCTGTCCCGCTTGCCCCTCCAGGCTGCTCTAGCTGCAGGCTGGCTGAGGCTGGACCTGGGTAGGCCTGGGGAGGATCTGGGGCTGGGGTGTGCATTCCCAGGAGGCAGCTGGCTCCGAGTTCTTTCAGATTCCCCAGGAACACTTGGTTCCCTGGAGAACACCACCGTAGAATTGCAGAACTGCGGAGGACCCTACCGGTCCATCGCCACGCCCTCCGGTCTCAGCTTGAACCTGAGGAAACTGACACCCAGAGTTCAGGTTGCTCACCATGGTCAGCCCAGAGCATCCCCGCCAAACACACGCCCCTCGACACAGCTTCGTCTCGTCTTTTCACCAGATGAAGTAACAGAGAAGGCTGCCCAGGGAAGGACATGCTCTCACTGCTTTGAGGGAATAATTCACTTTTGGCTGGAGCTGGGTTGTGGCTGCCTGGTGAGTCTGTGTTTTTCAGGAAATGGAGACAGAGAAGTATCACCCTTCCGAGAAAGAATTGGATTCAGCTGAACATGCACCTGTCCTCACCCTTCCGAGAACATTCCTGCCCTCCCAGCTCTCTTCCTGACAATTTCTGTTTGCCTCTTGACTGTCTAACATTCGTGATCCCGTTGACCAGTGTGCCCTTCACTTACCACCCCTTGTCCCGTGTGACAGATGACCTAGAACGTTCTCCAGACTCCCATCACAGCAACGAGAGGGAAAACAGGGCAAAATCAAAGTGGAACGCAAGTGTGGGAAATCCATCTTTTCGTCCTTCTAAAGGAAAATCCTATTTCGTCCCGACTCAACAAAGACTAATAAAGCAGAGGAGTAATGATGGAGTTGAACATTTGATCTCTCTTATCAGGGTTCCGCGTACTATGAACTGAGCCCGAGCATGGTGATTCTTGTCGGGTCCATAGAAACCAGGCCCCGGGCACAACATCTGGCCACAAAACCACGTAAAAGATTTACTTTAAAGCTTCCTCTGAGCCAAGTGGCCTGGACCCGATGCTTTGGCATCTTTTTTTCTCCTCTTTCCCCGTTCCATTATAATCATTTCCCACACTTGGAAGTGTTTTTGGTTTTTTTTTTCTTCACACAACTGAGATATGAGCATATTACTGTCTTTTGAATTTGCTAGCTCTCTGAGGCTTAAATAAATATTTTGATCATTAGGAGTTGCTAAAGAATGTCTGAAGACACATAGGACTTTGCTTTGTCATGAGAGCTTTCAGACAAGGAATGTGGGATTCCAGATTTCTCAGCGTGAAGAATACAGTGTGTTTGCCGACAGAATTCATCCAGGACAGACCTCTGTTCCCGCTTGGAATTTGAGGCTGGTGGTCATGTCCGAGTGCTGGTCAAATGCAGAAATGAGAGACAGCCACCCATCTGTGGGAACCTGGGTTCTCAGACCCTGCACTGGACATATATTTTAGAAATTCCTCTCAGAATTCAGGTGTTTAGAAATTCAGACAACTGGAAAAAGACCTATTTCAGTTTTGTTCCTGAAATATTCAGGAAAAAAAAAATCACTCTCAACAGACATTTTACTGCACTTTTCTTCCTCATCTACTTCGTGGGACTTTCTTCTTCTTCTTCTTCTTTTTTCCTTTTTTTTTATCTTTCAGCCCCTGGGATAAAGCAGCATGATAGCACAGAGGGCTCAGCTATGTAAACAAGCAACTTGAAACATGCATCCAATGTTTGGGACCAGCTTCTAGATTGTACCCAGGACCCCGCTAAGATAAAGCCACCCCACCCCATTCTCCAGGGGGTCTCATGAAGAATTCACATTAAATCCCTGGGAAATCTGGGGCCGGATTAATAATATCTACAGTCTTGATGAGAGGTGTCATTTAAATTGATACATGCAAGAGAGTTGGCCTGGGTCCTCCCTGAAATAAGTTTTAACTTGTGATAAAGCAGGAAAGAATGCGGATGTCCTGAGAGCAGGGACCGTTGGAGGCTCTGGACCTCAGATCCCTCCTCTTTTCTCACTACGCTTTATCCCCTGGTGATAGGACACAGTCTCATGGCCAAAACTTCTCTGTAAATGCATAACTGCCACATGTATGTTTTATACAAAATATATTATACAAAAATATTTATATTTTAATCCCAGACCCCATCCTCACTCCAGATAATATATCCAAGCGCCTAGTCTGCATTCCTGCTTGCCCTCTTGGTATCTCAAAACCAGCATGTCCAAAACTAAGCAGTGGTTTTCTCCTGCTAAACAGTTCATCTCTCAGCCTCCCTGGTTTCAGTTGATGGCAATTACATTTTTCCAGTTGCTTGGGACAGATATCTGAAGTCAACATTGTCTCTTTTCCTCATACTGCATGTCTGAAGCATTGGCAAACCCTACGATGTACCCAGAACTGACCACTTCTGTCACTGAACCTTGCACCTGAATTGTGCAATAATAGCCTCCTAGCTGATCTTTCTGCTTTGATCCGTGCTCTTTTTAAAAAAAATTTTAAGTGTTTATTTATTTTTGAGAGAGAGAGAGAGAGAAAGCAAGTGGGGGAGAGGCAGAGAGAGGAGAGACACAGAATCCTAAGCAGGCTCCAGGCTCTGAGCTGTCCACAGAGCCCAATGCGGGGCTCGAATTCCCAAACTGTGAGATCATGACCTGAGCCAAAGTCTGATGCTTAACCCCCTGAGCCACCCAGGCACCCCTATCCATGCTGTTCTTGACACAGCAACCAGAGTGAGTCTTAAGCTCAAAATAATGTCATCTCTGAGCTCAGTAGCTCCCTTCTTCTGAGTCAAAGTTAAGTCCTGCAAGCAAACATCCATTGTTATCTGGAACCCTGTTCCCTCTCTGCACTCTGCTGGTCTGTTCAAGGTCACTTTGCCCCAGCCACACGTGCATCCTGGCCAAACATCTTCTTTCCCAAGAGGCCATCCTACCCACCCTCGCTCCTGGTCTGGTACAGCCCCACTGGTATCTCTTTCCCTTCCCCCACTGCACTCATCACCCCATGACAAAGTGCCACCAACCGGCATGAGCTTCTGTTTAACGAATGCCTTCCACCACCAGAATGTCGTCGCCACAAGCATGGAGATCTTTGTTTCTCTTGTTTACTGATGCATCTCAAGTGCCAGCAAGAGTGCCTCACACGTAGTAGGTGCACGTTTGGCATATGGCGAATGAATGCATGTATCCATGTGATCCTGTGAGCCCTGAAGAATGCAAGGAATTCTGTCTGCACACACAAACACACACACCTCCTCCCAAAGCCCATTCTCGTGCTTCCGTCTCCTGCTGGGACACAAGGCTCCACATTCTCATGATGATTATCCCACTGTACTCATTGGTCCAAGCCTTGTCTCCCCTTTCAGACTACAAGCAGCAGAAGTGCAGGCAGTTTTCACATTCCCCACCCCTTGTAATCTCCCCATCCTTAAATATAGTAATGCTTTTGGAAAAAAATTTTTCTAATTACTAACAATTTCTCTACAAGTCCAAAAGCCAAGGTTGGACATAGTAAGTATCCCCACATTCTAGTGAATTCTGGACCATTCCAAAGAGAATGCTCAGAGCTGCCAGAACTATACCCTCTCCGCCAGATTAAGCTGTAGGTATCCTGACCTTTGACACTCTACAACCCACAACCCATCTACCCTACAAATCCTATAAAAATGGGAACTAGAATGCATTTTGCTTGAGTTGAGGATTTTTCTTGAACTCTTGGCTCCTTAGAAGAGAAGTGTTGTAGCGAATGAGTGTTCCATGACCCCAAGGCCTGCGTTCTAAGAGAACTGATTCTAGAGATTGGGTGCCTTGAAATCCGTGCCCTGGCTGAGCAGTTGTGAACAGCAGAACTCTTCCTCAGGTGATCCCTGCATGGAACATGGGAAAAGATTCTGAGAATTCCATGTAGACACAAGTATCCTCCTCTTTGCTGAAATGGGAAGCTGGTAGAGTGAGAAGAGAGGAACAATGGGCAGTCCGTGTGTCCACATGCCCCCTCCATCCTCAGCGTTTGGTGTGGAAATGAGCACTGAAGGGACATTACTCAGAGGGTGGCCTTGAATGATAGTCTGCTTCCCCAATGAGTCTTCTTATACATGGCAGAGTTTTTTAAAGGGAGGGCATGGGTGGATTACCCACCATGTTTTTATAACTCACACAAAATACTCCTGGTATTTGATACGTTCTTTCTAGCTTAGATGATTAAAACAAATAACACAGAAAAGAGGGAAAATGTGTCTGGAAGACTGAGGTTCAAAGTCAGTGGGAATAGGACAAATTGCTATTTGTGGGTAATAGGGCGGCAGTCTGTTTTTATCCATTTCCCTGGGGCACTGAGGTGTGATTGTTTGCAGTACAATATTATCTCCATAACACAATATTTCACAGAAAGGAAGTTTTAGCACTAATCAATCTGTACTCAAGCTATTGTGTAAGTAAAGTGTCCAGAAGTTTTACGCTTGAGGGACCTCTCATTGTGTGGGCATCCAAAGTGCCTAATATAAACACTGAGGAAAAATAAACATAGCTCAGTCACAAAGCAATCACATATGATGAGTTTTAATTAATTAGAAGACTGTGTAGATAAGGCCATGTTCTCTTTAATTCTATAGCTTCATAGATAATGCTATGTCCAGAATAGCTCTAAATGCCTAACAGAATATGGGACTATCTATTCTCTTCCAAGGACATTTTTAATGAGAAAATAAAGGAGCAATTCATGTTAAAAATAATAACCTTACTGGGTGCACCTGATTGAATTATTTGAAGCAAGCTCATTTTGAGTTGATTTTAATGATTTCTCCATCACTTCTCCATCTGTAGGAGACTAAACTTTGGACTCTATCCCCTTACTTAGAGTAGAATGTTCAAGAGGAAGGAAACTTTACAGCCACTTGGTTCGTCTCCCTCATTTATATTCTGCTAACAGTTGGCATGTTCTTCTCAAGTGTGCAGAGCTGGGTAGCTCTGGGTAGGGTTCTTATCCAGTGTCAGCGCCTGCTATGGGGTTTTTCATCATCTTTATTAATACCAGCCTCTGTCATTTACTAATGTGTGGCCTTGGGCCTCAGTTTCCTTATTAGATGAAAGAGTTCAGTTCAGTCATTTCTGAGATATAGACTCTCTAAGACTCACAAAGATTCTAGCAATGAATAAAAATCCCCTAGCATCTTGGAAGTGTCCAATCCAACAAAAAATTACAAATTCCTTGTGGGATGTATTTCTTCTTGTGGTTGCCACTTGGTAATCAGTTACTTAACCAGTGTCTCATGCATTTTTTTTCCAATGGCTCAGACATTGTATTATTCTGTATTTCTCATCCATGCAGAGTTACCTGTTGGAATTGTGCCATGAACAGCCTAGGTGGCCACCCACTGAGGTCCTGCAAACTTACTGGGTCAACTCAGTTCCTGAATAGTTTAGGAAGCCCTCTTGGTCTACCCTCGCACCACCTCTGTTCATTTCTCTTATAAAATCAGAGTGATGCACAGATCCTGTGGCATTTAATACAACAGTCAATCCTTTGCAATGTTGACCTTTATCGTATGCAACTCCTGGTATTGTGTATGTTTGCATGTTCCGTACTTCATCTTCCAGGTACGTTGTGAGATAGGGTGGGATGTCATTATTTACTGGGTAGCATTTACCTCAAGGCCTGGAAGAATTCAAGTGTTCGTTGAATGGGTGGTAGAGGGGTAGACACAGAACCCTGAATGTGAGGTGGGCCAGCAATATTACAGATTGCCAAGGAAGGTGAGCCCTTCAGTGGAAGAAGCCTCTTTGGGGCTTGGCGTTGACTTGCCATTGTAAATTTTCCACGATTCGGGGTCTGGTTTTCAGCCATGCCGGCCCCAAAATTTATCAAAAATGATGACTCACACAGCACTCTAAAGAGTTCCAACTTCCAATGTATCTCAGAAAGAGAAACACAATCAGGTGACTTGGAGGGACATGTTAGGAACTGCAGGTCACAGCCACATTGGCTGAGGGCTGTGCAACGCCCCAGGGTATCTGCATCAATGCTTTCTGCTAAAGGGATTTCACAAGATAACAGTGAAGATGGGCAATCTGATAAAGTTCTGTCTTCAACACCAAAGCTCAGGCTGTCTCCATTATTCCTCACTAGATCTTGTATCAAAACCATCAAGAGAAAATGTAAGCCGTCTCGATGAAGGTACTATTTCAGTACTTATGAGGGTATAGTATGGCTGAGGTATTTTCATATGCATTATTTCACTCAATACCATGAGAAAGTAAGATTTCTCCATTGTAGAAATGAGATAACCTTCTCAAAATGACACAGTCGGTCGGTAAGTGGGTTAATACAGAGTAATGAATGCAGGATTGTCAGAGTTCCAGGTGTGGTCCAAGTGGGCCACGCAGGGATCATTAACAGAAAGAATGCAGTCATTATATCAACTTAAAATGCAAATAGAAACTGGGAATGAAAAACGCCCATTAACTTCTGTGAAGGAAAATAATGCCCACCCTTGAGATAAGAGAAAATGTCTCAGAAAGGAAAATTCTAAGGCAAGTCTTCAGAAATGTCCATTGTGTGTTTGCTCCCGCAGACACAGTGGAGATGGGGAGAGTCTAAAGTGAATCTTCTATTTTGTGCCCAGCTTGAAACTACATTCCCAGCCTTTACCTGGACACTGGCTGGGAAGCCGAGGAGCTGCGTGAAGGCCAGCCCTGACATTTTTGCCACCGATGGAGCAATTCACGTTAGACAAACTTGGTTTCTTTTCCCAATGGAGTCATAAACTTGATAGAAATGGGGATGACAGTGGATGCTACTTATGTTTATTTTAGCAAAATACTTGATATCATATTTCCATGCATCTTCCTTAAAAGAAATCCAAAGGTTTTGGAAACAGTCACCATCATCTATGTTTTGAAAGTAGATATGATGCGGTAAATAAAGGGGAATAATGGATAATCCAATAGAGCTCAGCCTCCCCTGGGTGGTGAAATCCAATGAGCAAGGAGCTTGGACTCCAGCATACTTGACCCTTAGAAAGAGACGGGGATGGGAAGGCACAGGTGGTTTGGGACAATGATTTCAAACGTAATGAAAAGCAGATAAACTCTACAAATGACCTTAAAAGATAGAATCAGAGATAATTCACCGGATGAGTCCAAATCCAAAGGTGTCAGAAGGCAGCTGCCAGATTAGAAAGACAGTGAAATTTTAGGAACACAGCAGATTGCTGGGTTCTAGCCTCCTGACCATGAGCTCTGCTGCCTCTTGCTAGAGTGTATGCAGGATGCGTGTCAGGTGGGTTCTCGCCTCGGAATCGCTGGCGCTGGGCATCTGTCTACAAAGCTGTTGCTCTCGCCTGGCACACCTGGAGCATCTCCAGCCTGGTCTCTAGGACTCATCTACCATATCATTGTAAACAGTCAGGTGGTTCTTTATTTCAAATTTTCACCATTACTGGGGTGCCTGGGTGGCTCAGTTATTTGAGCGGCTGAATCTTGATCTCAGCTCAGGTCATGGTCTCACGGTTCATGGGTTCCAGCTCCAGGTTGGGCTCTACACTGAAAGTGTGGAGGCTGCTTAGGATTCTCTCTCTCTCTCTCTGTCTCTCTGTCTCTGTCTCTCTTTCTCTCTGTTTCTCTCTCTCTCTCTCTCCCTCTCTGCCCCTCCCCTGTTTGCGCTCTCTCCCTCTCAAAAAATTTTTGCTTTTACATTACTTTTATTTTTTCTTTGCCCATTCAATACTATTTTTTCTCTTTCTACTAGAAAAAAAATTTATTGGAATATTTCTATTCTCTTATTTAAAAAATAAAAATAATTGTCCTTGAGTTTCAGTGATTTCTTAGAAAGTAGAACAAACAAGAAGGAATATGTCAATAAAAGTACCTTTATCTTTTTTTTTTTTTAATGGGTCAAGATTTTTTTTCAGGAAAAAACTATTCAAATGATTCACTTCTAAAAAATATCTACATTTTGTGCTGTGAATATGCTATTGGTATTAGGGTTCTCCAGAGAAACAGAGTCCAGATAGATAGATAGATAGATAGAGATATGCTAGATAATGGATGGATAGATAGATAGATAGATAGGTAGATGATAGATAGAGATATGCTAGATGATGGATGGATGGATAGATAGATAGATAGATAGATAGATAGATAGAAGAGATAGAGAGATTGATTGGTTGACTGGCTGATTGACTGATTATGAGAAACTGGCTTCTGTGATTATGGAGGCTAAGTCCCATGATCTGCTGTCTGCAAGCTGGAGACCCAGGAAAGCCAGTGATATAATTCAGCCTGGGCTCTGAAGCTCCGTGAACCAGGGAAGCCAATGGTGTAACTGAGTCTGAGAGCAGGAGTCAAAGATGAGATGAGATGTCCCAGCTCATTTGTGAGGCAGGAAAAAGGGGCAAGGTCCTCCTTCTGCCTTTTGGTTCTCTTCAGGCCCTCAGTGGATTGGATGATACCCCAATCCCCACCCTGCATTGAGAAAGGCCATCTCCTTTACAGGGTTCACTGATTCAAATGCTGTCCTCATCTGAAAACACCCTCACGCACACCCAGAAGTAATGTGTAACCTGGGCACTCTGTAACAGGTCAAGTTGACACATAAAATTAATCAGTATAGCTACTTACCCGAACATCTCTGTCTCCATCCTTTGAAATCAATGGCAAAAGTTTTAACATTGAAAGACCACCCAACCCCTCCTCCTAGATATATTAAAGTAGAGGATAGAGTCACACACATTTAAATCTGGAAGAATTCTTGGGATCACAGGCTAAGTGATAGAACTTTCTCTACTGTGCCATTCTGTTTGGTCAAATGCAATAAATGTGCAGTAAATTTTAGAATCTGAAGTCAAAGCGGGCCTGGTATAAACAATCCATGGGACACTGGCTATACTGATGCCATGACTCCCAGGGGACCAAAGTCTCCAACTCTCCTGTAACAGTTGAGGCAGGCAGGCTCCAGGCGTTGTGGGCAGCTCTGTCCTTTGAGGTCATCCAAGGACCCAGATACCTCCTCTCTTGTTGCCTCACCTCTTCCAGGATGATTTTTTCTTCTGTGCACAGATGAGGCTGGCCCCAGTCCATGAGATGAGAAGCACGCGAAGGCCAGGGGAAACTGCACGTCGGTCTGTGATTACTGTCCTTTAGCTGGAAAGTAGTCACATGCTCATACCTCACTGTGCCTTCTAAACTCTGGAGGACTGAGGGAGAAGGTGGGAAGGCAGAGTCTGCACTGAAAGGAAAAGGAAGAAAGGTGCACGGTGACAGAGCGTTTTCCACATTCACCACCCACAGGCAAAAGCCTGGCGATGCAAGATAAAAATGATGCGGTTGGGACCAGCCAGAAACAGGGATGAAATAACCACTCCGAATAAGTTTGTATGTTGTTTTTGGTTAAAATATGGGAAACATTGAAAACAGAAGGCAGCAGAAGGATGGGCATTCACACTACAGACCCTTATTTATTTATTTTATTTGCGAGAGAGAGAGAGCGCGCATGAGTGAGGAAGGGACAGAGGGAGAGAGAAAGAATCTCAAGCAGGCTCCGCACTCAGCTCAGAGCCCAATGCAGGGCTTGATCCCATGACCCTGGGATCATGACCTGAGCTGAAATCAAGAGTCAGATGCTCAACCGACCGAGCCCCCCAGGCGCCCCAAGACCATACACCCTTTTTTCTCAGTGTTGGTGAAATGTGTCCCTTGCTGTCCAGCCAAAGGCACCACTGGCCACTTCCTGATACCCATGAAACACCCGGGCTCCCTATGGGCTCCCTGCCTCCCGGCTTCTCACACATAGGACCACTCCCCATCTGGGCACCCCTAACCCATCGAGGCAATAGGAGGCTGTGTCTTCACGATTCCTGCCAAAGCCCAACCCCCTGTCCTGCTTGTTGTCCTCCACAACCTGGCCCTGTGTTGGCCACTTGTGAGATATCATTGTCATCCCTGCTCGCCACCTTCACACACGTGCTCACAAACACTCCTCTGAATGCTAGGGTCCTTAATCTTTTTATCCTTAGTTACAAACTGCTTTTTATTCTAATGCCTTTATACTTGCTCTTTGCGTTTGAAGTCCTTTTCCTGTTAATGACCTCACGGTAGATGTTTCCCTAATGGAAAAAAGCACAACAAAGCTTTAGCCGTCTCCATCCTGCATCTCATGGCTGTCAGCTCCCTATTAAAGTACCTTACAATGCACAAACAGCTGTTGTCGGAGAGCTTTTTTAAGCTCCCAAAGTAAAGAAAGAATAATGGCAGATCACCGTGAAGGGCCCCAGCCGGCAAAACGACTAGCTTTTGGAAATAATCACTCCTTCTGGGGTCCCAAACAATATATGTATATTTAAGGAAAGAAATCAGTCAAGAACATTCCTTTCTGACCAGTTGGTAAGATGGACTTAACATAATGACTTTGGTCCTAAAAGTTGTTCCCCAGGCCTTTCATCTCAATTAGCTACTGCACCAGCCCAGGCAAAGCCAACAAAAGCTCCTTTCATAAGGCCAGGTCCAAGGGCAGAAGGTAAATTGGTAATTGGATGCCTCTCTGTGGCAGAGGCCTCCCTGGTAGAGAATGGGGAGCCAGCTGGTGGTGGGCTAATCAGTGGACAAGAGCAGTGTTTGTTCTCAGCGCTTCCTGGTGCCTGAGCTCTGCCGCCGTGTTTCATTATATATGCTCAGTGGTCAAAGCATATCTTTGATCTTCCTCTCCTGCTCTTTATAGAGCACTTTGTTCCTTCCCTCCTGAAACCTGATTAATATTTGCTCTTAGGAAAATGGGGAATGTGAACGTATTTTAATTGTGGGTGAATCAGCCTCGAGTGCCATCTTTTCAGGAACCACTTCTTCCAAAAACTCATCTGATCTTGCGGAATAGAGGCTCCGGCCCCAGGTTTGCAAACTTCTGGCTCTCCATGAGTTGGGAGCAAAGTATTTTCCTAAATAGTAATGGTGATAATAGAAAAAGTGTTATTCAATTGTTGGATTAGACAAAATGAGAGGTGATGACCCACAGTGAGTCTGTGATAACATTGAAACAGCCGGTGAGGCCCAGCAAGCCAGGGATGGATTCTAAGAGCGATAAAAATACATCAAGATGAAAGACTGAGAATCTATTTAACCACGGGAGCGCCGTGTCCGTGGTGGATGCCAAGAACTCTCATTCCCTTTCCCTCAAAGAGCTTTACAACAGAGCTGAATCTCTCCGGCTCTGTCCTGCCGGCATTTATGGAGGTGCAGTGAGCTAAGAAAGCCGCGAGGAGGGTCGTCAGGTCCCCACAGAAGCATGCCCTGTGACTTTCCGTGACCAGCTAGGCAAGCGGCCTGTCAAGGAACAGTCATTCGTTTCTAATTTTTTTTGTTTGCTTTTTAACTAACAAAGGGTATTATAACAAGGGCACCTTGAAGTGACCTTGAAAATCACGTTTGTGTGGGTATTTGCTCACGTGGGGACGCATGGCAGAATTCAGCGAAATTCTTGGAGACCAACATAGGACATCTTTTACCTTGGTTTTTCTTTAAAAAAAAATTTTTTTTTAACGTTTATTCATTTTTGAGAGGCAGAGAGAGACAGAGCATGAGCAGGGGAGGGGCAGAGAGAGAGGGAGACACAGAATCCGAAGCAGGCTCCGGGCTCTGAGCCGTCAGCACAGAGCCCGACATGGGGCTGGAACTCACAAACTGTGAGATCATGACCTGAGCCGGAGTCGGATGCTCGACCAACTGAGCCACCCAGGCGCCCCTACCTTGGCTTTTCAGTGTGCCTTTTCTTGGGGTTCCTGGGGATCTAGAGCTATGGAAAACAGTGCTTTTGTTTTGCTAAGTTCTTTTTTTTTTTAAAAGCTCAGTGATCTCATAACATTTTAATCAGTTGAAATGCAGGCTCTAAATCCAGTTCTGGCAAAGCAAAACCACCTTGAGTTCATTCACATTTTATAATTGCTCGTGCTGCTACCTTGGCCTGCAGTGGTTGTCCCCCAGCTGCTGCCTGTATCCCCACGTTTGCGTCAGAAAAGCGTTCTTTTCTGCAGGAATCCCTTCCGTGGGACCTCCTCCACGGATATCCCACCCCATTCCCCTCACTTGCGCCTCCCACAGCTTTCCTCCTCTGAGCAACCTTCAACTGTAGGTGCTGCACTCAGCGCATCTCATCATGGGTCAAGATGTGTGCATCTGTCTCCTCAAGTCTGTGGCTTATTCGTCTTCATGTTCTTAGCACACGGCATGTGGGAATATCCCACACGCCCAAGTAAATAGGTGAGCAGTCACAAGGAGCTGTGCATGGAACATGCTAGTTACTTGGCCAAAGAGGTGGTAGATGGAGTCCCCCTGTGACCATGGGTAAACTCAAGTCTGCAGCCCACAGTTTGGGAATCGCTGATCAGAATGGGTCCAGGAAAAAAATAAAGGCAACGCATTAATTCCTGTGACCCTTCCCCCCATACAGCTGAGCTGGTTCTGTGGAAATCTCCGTCCATTAGCTCCTAAAACAAAGCCTCCAAATATGGAGACTGGACAGGAGCTTCGTTGAGTCTTTAGCAAGGTGCCCTCGCCCCCACCTGAAAATGCCAGCACAGAACTCACGGGCTCTTCCCTTCTTTACATGACAAAGCTGGCTTGTGGCAGAATAATCTGGGAGCTCCCACACAAGTTAGACCCCGGGCTCCTAATGTGGGCCTGACCACTCCCATTTATCCAGTGACCTAGTGATACGAAGGCACTTTATGTATTATTTTATTTAATCTTTGCAACAACCTTGTGAGATAGGTGTTACTGTAATACCCACTTTGCAGATGTGAATGCTGAGACTCAGAGGGGCTAAGGAGCTTAACCTTTCCTGATGGAGCTGGAGCTTCAGCTGGTGTCCATCCTTCTCCAAAGCCTACCACTGTCGAGAGGGGAGCAGCCAGTCCAGGGAAAGCTTCCAGCATTGCTAAAGTTCTCCCAAGGATCGTGGTGGGCCTCTCATCAAGGCATCCAGACTCAGTAGTATCCTCAGCGAAGTACAGCATCTGCTTTTTCTGGCCATCGTCTTTACCCACTCGTGTCCTGGATACGGAGGGAAGGTGACTGGTCTGGAAAACAGAAGACCAGCATCTATGATGTGCCTCGGCTGCCTCGGCTGCAAGCTTGTGATTTGAGCATGGGTGCGTCTCTTAATCTCGCTCCTAAAATACAGGCTGAGAACTATTCCCCAGCCTCCCTTTAAGAGCTAGCATTCTATTGTAACATTAACAGTCATTAACAATAATGGTCGAACTGGTTTTGCCCTTTCTTTTTGTTTTACGGGAGCTTAATTCTGAAAAAAAAAAAAAATCAAAAACTAAACGGTAAACAAAGTTGACTATGCCGAGTGTTTATAGCAAGGCTTCCCTCAACGTTTTGTGTTGTGTGGCCTTTGCCAAGGAACACATACAGTGTGGCTTTCTGTGAGGGTCTAGGTCAGAAAAACACGTGGTCTTCTCTGGGCTCATTGTCGATGATGGGGTTTTGAGATGATGGTGGGTTTCGGAGCCACCGGCCAAGAAAGAATTCTTGAAGATGTCTTTGGTGCAAAAGGTGATTTTATTAAAACATGGGGACAGGACCCACGGGCAGGAAGAGCTGCACTGGGGTTGTGAAGTGTGCTGGTTACATAATACCGTGGAGTTGGGGAGGTAAAGTCAAGAGGAAGTTTCTTCAAGAGATTTCCATACGCTAAAGACGACTCATAGATTACTGGAGGCCTAGCTATTGTCAAGCTAAGGTTGTTTTTCCCTCTAGCAAAGCATTAGCAGTAAGACAGTAGGGAGTTCCTGGACATTAGGCTATTGTTAAGATTGTCTTTTTCTTGTAATATTACTAAGATATTTGTAAACTGATGCAGACTCTATCAGCTTAACTGTTTGTTTTCTGTCCTTTCCTTTGTTCTTGGGCAGCCAGGAGTGCCTGAGGAAGGCCACACAGATCCCACCCTGGGCAGGGGGAATGCTACCTTGTGCCTTGCCCTCAACCTGCCTTATCATCGACACCCAGGTTGACACCCAGCCTAGAAGAAAGACCTTGAGGTTCACACATTGTGGGTCATTTCCCAGGGAACTCCCTGAAGAACCTCACAAGTGGATGCTTTTTACATCCCCTTTCCCTGTCGTTTTCAGTAAAGGAATCATGTCACATTTGAGATTTTCCCATCATTAAATGAAAATCTATGGCCTTTTTACCTCCTACCCTCGCTCGTCGGTGCCTCACGTACTGTTAGCTACATTATCACCATCATTTCCTGGTCCACATCTTACTTAAGAAATGTCTTGGGCTCCTAGGTGTCTACATTATTTTTCTTTCCAGTCTTTTCAGATTTAATCCTACAGACCTATTCCGTCTTTTCACAAACAGGAATACATTATGTACATTCGGCTTTCCACTGATTCTGTGTCAGGCTAAAAAAAGATACGCTCCCGTCCTCAGAATTTCATATAATTAGGCAGCATTTCAGGTAAATACAGCTCGAGACCTGTTGCAAGGTGTTCGTCCCAGAGCAGAATATTAATTGGATCCATTTCCTTCATTAGCTGCCTGAGCGGATCCAGCCAGCGCCCTGTTACCTCGGTAGATTCTTGCACTGACTGCTTTGTTTTTAGGCACTCGTCTTGGCTCCCCACTCTGTGCTCGCTTTTGGGTCTCTAAGTCTGGCAGCCCCCAGGCATGGGCTGAGAGACACAGACGGACGCCAGTGCAGCTCAACACTGACCTCGAAGTGGTTTCCTTTCCCTGTCAATGTCCTGTAAAATGCCGCTGCCATCAACCTACTTGATATCCCTTCTAATCTTTGAGTTGGTCAAAAAAAAAAATCATTTATAAAGAGGAATCGTTTCTTGTATAAAGGTTAGCACTCAGCAGATCTGTTTTACGGAAGAATAGGAGGCAATCAGGACACTGCATGCCCAACCAGCATTAATGTTACTGACAATCCCGCTTCAGTGACCCTGTTTGCCTGTTGCCGATGTCACGGGGGCGTGATGCACGAGAGCAACACAGGTATGTCATTCTCCAGTTCTGGAAGTCAGAGGAGGAAGTGGGTCTCACGGGGCTAAAACCAAGATGTCAGCAAGGTGCCCTCCTTCCTGGAGGCTCCAGGGGACAATCTGTTTCCTTTATTTTCCAACTTCTAGAAGCCACCTGCACTTCTGGGCTCATGGCCCCTTCCAGCTGCAAAGCCAGGAGAAACGGCCAGGCTGAGTTCCTCTCGTGATGGCGTCCCTCTTGTTTCTTCCTCTCCTAACTCCCAAGTCCAGTGGTAAGGATCCTTGTGATTATCAGGCTCACCAGGATAATCCAGGATAATCTCCACATCTCAAGATATTTAACTTACTCATGACTGTCAAGTTCTTTTTGCCATGCAAAGTCACAGATTCACGGGTTCAAAGGTTCTGGGGATTAAGATACGGACCTCTCCGTGGGATTTTTTTTTTCTGCCTATCAAAGTCTGCCCTCTGCTTGAGACAAGAGAACTCAAGGGACTTCATGAGAGAAAAGGTTAGTTTGTTCCTTTGCTTCTTTTCCTGCTTCTTTCCTGCTTCTTGCTGGGACCTGCACTCCCACCCCACTCTACACATGCCTCATAATGCAAATAGCGTATGTCTTCCTTGTAAGGGACAGGAGTTAGTATTTCTCCAGAACAAGTGACATCTAAGGGAAGGCCAGATGAAAATGAGCAGAGGAAGCCATCATGTGTGCATTCTAGACCGTTGGTGCTAGACAGCTTGATGCCTAGACCCCTTGGCTCCAAGGACTAGCACCTGGGCCCTCATCCTTGTTCTAACCAGTTCCCACATGCCTGAGAGGACACAGACACCAGACCAGTGTCCTCAGTAAAGACCCCAGACTTCAAACAAAGAAGAGACTCCTTCCTTTCCTTTCTGAGTCTCCCGGACAATCCATCTGTACCTGTTCTCTCTCTCCATCTTCAGTAAACCCTGCTTTCACCTCCTGCTGGCTCATGTTTGACTCCCATCCTGGGTGGAACCAAGGACCCTCTTGGCCGGTCCGGTGGGACCTTTCGATCCTCAGGCCAGCCTGTCGGCATCATGTTCCCCAAGTCTTCACGTCTCCCACATGCACGTATTCCCCATCCCAAGGCCCCTGAAAGACACCACCCGTTACAGCATCAGGTCCAATATCTCATCCCCCAGTCCAAAAGTCCCAAACCTCATCATCTAAATCAGGTCTGAGTGAGGCTTTCGGTATGATCCACCCTGGACCAAAAGTTCCTCTCCAAGTGAGTCTGTTAAGCTCAAGAGACGGATCATCTGCTTCCGAAATATGATGTTGAAACAGGCATGGGACCACAGTTGTAGACAGTCACGTTCAAAAAAGTAGACAAGAAGGCAAAAAGGAGCCCCACCAGTCCCAAGCATATCCAAAAGTGGGCACACTCCATTGGGTTTCAAAGCCAGAGAACAATCCTCCTGCTGGGCTGGCTGGGAGGCATCCTTCCAAGAAACAACGAATCAATACCAAAGAACAGCCTGTACGGAAAGCTCTGTTAGGGTCAAATCCAGGTGACCTAAGTCCGAACTGGAGACACTCAGAAGATCAGTGATGGGGCAAAACCCCGTGTGTAGCCTGGAGAGAATTCTATGCAGGGCTTAGGCTGGAAAGGCTGGAACTGTTTCAGTTCCATTCCCTCGAGATCTGGAGGCAGGTGGGGCGATGTCCCCTGCAAAATTAGACAAACGTGTGGGGAAACTTTACGTAAAAACGAATCTTCTAAAGCTTGAGACTTCCTGAAGTATCCTGATACTTCTGAAGCTCCTGCCTGTTCTAATAGTGAAACCAAATAAATCACATTTCCTAGCTTTACATTGGTTTCGAATGTTGGGCCTCACGTAAGTCATGTAAGAAGAACATTAGTTTCCCATTTGTACTCAGAAAAACAGATGCAAAAACAGAGTATGCATTAGAGCTATGCTGGAAATATAACTTACGCTCTAACCTACTATTTGAATGGCTGAACAACCACTTTAGTTCATGCCTAAGGAACATGAAAACTTGTGGAAGGATTTTCATTTTTAAGAAAGCAGACTCTAAGTGCTAGAAGCCGAGCTATGCCCGTAAGACTATGTCTATAAGGATCTGTTTTGCACCTCTGGGATTCTGTACAGGCATGCTAGAATGTACCTCTACAAGTCTTTGGTCACCGTATAATTAGGGAGAGAATGTGGGAGAAATCACAGTGCACGCTAGACCCCTTGCCCCATATGCTACGAAGGCAAGCTCTTAGAAAAGGAGAGGGACAGGGCCACTAATGTGTTCCCACAGATGTTGACAGGCATTTGTCCGTGTCTCAGCTTAGGTGGCTATTGGCAGCAAATTCGGAATTCAGTTCTTGTTCATCCCTGCCCACTGCTTCTCTGCCTGCACATACTAAGGAAACGCTGTATGTCCCAGTAACCTTGCCTGTATGGTTTTCCCTGGGGTACAGTGGTTTGAATCCAATGCATTGATGACATCATATTTTCTAAAAACTCCTGGAAGCATGCACACGTGCACATAAACACATCCTGATAATCTCCGTACATTGTGCATCCAGGAAATTCTCTGTGCTAAGCTCAGGGTGGGGCCAGATGCCTCTCCAGCCTTCTCCCCACCCAGGAAGAGCCCGCCTTCTAGGGTGAGACCGGGGCCTGGGGCCGGGTTGACTGATCTACCTGGCATGGAGTCCCTTCTGCCCCGGGAAAGCCCCACCTCCCCCTGCATCGGGCCGCATGCTTTCCATGCTAGGCAGATGCCAGCGTGGTGTGCAAATAATGCAGTTTCCCCCACGCGCCAGGACTGAACATGACTTAGGATAACATTTGGGCCATATTTTGTGTGTGGTGCCGAGTGCTTCATGAGCATTACCTCATTTAGTCCTCACAGCTGTCTACACGGTGTCACCGTTGTGCTTTATTAGGCGCGGGGAGGGGAAGTGACCTGCTCAGAAGAATACGTCTAGCAAATGACTAACCCTGGATCTAACAGCCAGGACGTGGGAAGGAATCGGAAAAGCTTATCTAACCTACACCTGCAAATTGTTGGAATAACACCAGATCCATGGACGAACCTCCTATTAGCATAACATTGCGGCAGATCAGACAAGATCATCCCTGCAGATCAGGTGCTTGGACTCACTTGGGCAACACTGGCGTCCAGAGGGAGCTGAGTGAGGCCCACCTCACGTCACTGCTCTGAGGAGTCCGAGGGGGGATGTAGACCCAAATGATCTCTGAGGTGCCTCGGGTGCAAATATTATCCAATAAACGTCCATCCTCAAAGCTCTAATTGTGAGGAAAGGTAACAAACTGACCGTCAGCGTGCAAGACACAATTCTTCCTCAACCCTCCGCCACTTGCACAAATACCCTTAGTGAAACATGCATTTCCCTCCACCCACTTTTGAGTGGGACGAAGTGGCACTTTCCTGCTTCACAGCGGGCGGCTTGCACACACCAGCAATATCGCGAATTTGAAGAAAGGGAACAGCGGAGCCCGTAGCAACTTGCTGGCAGAAGTTGCCCACCGAGGTAGTCCCCCTGACAGGTTGCAGAGTCACACAATTTCCAAATGCCATCTCAAAGCCACCCAGGGTCAGAATAAACGCTGATTTGTGTTTGTGACGGTGACATTTAAAAGTCTAAAAATTGTAGGGTTGTTTGCAGAGATGGACCTATTATAAGATAATTGCACCCAACTATGTATAAACATGAAAGAAAGTCGCTGTGTTGGGGATGGTTGAAAGAAAAGGTCTCCTTAAAAGAATGGAAAACATAAGACCCCGCTTCAGACAAAAAGAAAATAAAATCTTCAAAGGCTGTCAGGAAATTCATGGAATTTTAAAAAGAGAATCTCACTCAAAGAATTCTCTAAAATTTCCTAAACTTAAAAGCATTATTTTTCTTCAGACATCTGAGAATACGTATCCAACCCTACAATAAACCTCCCACCAAGAAATAATAGCAGATCATTTGCGTTGTAGATGTTCTGTGCTTGCTCCATTTAAATACAGTTATTGACCTTGTCCCCATAGTCAGGACGCGAGAATGTTCCATAGCAACAGCGAAAGAAAGGTCACGGTACTGTTCTCCAAGGCAGTTTTGGCCCTTAAGGGGGGTTCGCTATCATGTTTAGAGGCTGTGTCACCTGAGAAGCAGTGAGTAATGATCAGATTTCTTCTTGAGCACGTTTTTTATTTTGTTTCTAGTCACGTAAGCAATATAGGGGTCCCCGTAAGAGGCATTCGGGCATCATGAATGCATCCGTGTTCCCAGAGGGCGCGTGTGGATGGAATGGGAGTCTTTTGGTCTTTGAGGTGTTTGAGTTCCATGGATCCCAGAGGCAGTGTGCGGAGGGAAGTTTTAAAGCTTCATTTCTGTGATCAGCAAAATCCGTTTGCCACCCGGGTCAGCCTGCCTCAGCCCACGAGTTCACCCATCTCTGCTCAGTAAATGGGGAATAACTGCGCTCACTCTTAGCTGTACCGTCAGGGTTACGGAGGGAGCACTTCAGAAGCATCCGCTCCAATGCCCGAAACAGCCTGAGCAGTCAGTAAACGCAGCCATCACGATTACTGGTACACACGTATCTTAATTATCTCAGTACTTGGCGTGCATTACATCTTTAGGAAGCATGGGCAGATAGTAGCATTTTAAAATACAAAATGTGAATGCACTATTTTAACAATTTTCCTTGGCTCGTATAGCTTGACACTTATTATTTTCTGAGCTTGAAAGTTGAATGAAATACATTACTAAGCTTGCGTGTATCTCGTAGGAATGATCTATATCATTATGCCGTTGGTATCGATATACATAATATATAGGATCCCGTGTATGTATGTATATATAAACTTAGTCATTGTAGAGATCTTGGCAGATATATTGATGTTGGATTCTTCAACATCCCTTGTTCTGAAGCACAAATATATTACATAAACAAAAGCACAGTATCAAAAGGTATCATCCTAGCCAATATGGAGCCGATAGTAAAACTGTCTTTTGTAGGCTAAAGTCAATGCATTCACGGTGGTTGAACTCAAGAATCTGCAAATTCCACAGCTATTTCAATCCCTCCTGGGTTAAGGCTTCCCCTTAAACCAGTATCTCGTTTTCGCTATGAAAACTGTTCAGAAAAAGCAGGACATGGAATCAGTTTCTCTGGCTAACGTATCACATATGATGTACTCAGTTACGGAGGCTTTGAGGAGGGTGAAAGTGGAACCTTGGGCATCTAGGGCTTTCCCTGGAAGCTGTGGGAAGACAAGTCCACTTCTGATGGACAACTAAGGAAGAATTTTTGTAAGATATTTTCTCTTTAAAGAAAACGTGTAATATCGAGTATATTTCCATGGTAAGTGTTTTAAAAAAGAAAAAAATTGGAGGAGACCAAGGAATTTCTTTAAAAATTATAATATATTCCTATAATATCTACTTCCTCTTGAATTCTCAAAAACATATCATTAGAAATCTATGCATTCATAACCATATGCACTTTGATGCCTTTTACATCTTTACGAAACAGTCCTTGACACCCTCACTTCTACAATCGGGATTATTTACTCCCTACAAAGGGCCAAAGTCACAACATTCTAGGGGTGTGGGCAAATGAATTCTTTTGGCTTGAATTTCTTCTCGACTGCACACAAGAGAAAAGTAGATGTTAATGAAAGACAAAGGAAAACCTTATTTTCTAGGTGATCTAACACATCAAAAGAAATACGGACTTCTAAACAATACATGTCTTTTAAAAAAGGGATTGTTTACAGTTCTCAAACTTAAAAAAGTTTCACAATATGTTGTACACATGCACGCAGCCCTACCCTAGTCTCCAGGACGTTTCCGGCTGGCTGGCCAGCCCTCTTTTGTTTTATCATTCAAGGCCTAGCCCTGATTTCTGAGGTCACATGATAGCGTTGCTATGGGAACAGTGGCTTTGTGTGTCCCTGAGGGAACAAAGGGTGATTTCCATGTGAGGATTTCAGAGCAGGCTCGGTTCCCTGGTGGTAAATGGTTGTGGTCACCAGCATATTAAATATTATCGGCAAAATTCCACTCATACTGTATGCGTCGTCTTTCCAGCAAACCCTTCTTTCGGCACCTGGCATGGCAACAACCCTGGGACACAAAAACGAGGTCTTGCAGGGTTGGGACGGCTCTCTGGTCAGAAGGAAGTAGCGGGATTTCGAATCCTGGCTTTTGTCATTGGAATCCCAAGGCATAGCCGTTCCAGGAGATTTCAGATTTTTTTAAATCTTGGTACCCATATGACTAATTTTAAAGTAGATAAAGGGTCAGTCAGAGAGTCCTCTGGCTTTCCCAATCCTACCCACAGCCCATTGGCTAAATTCAAGTAGAGTAAAACCTTGGATTGCGAGTAACCTGTTCTGCGAGCGTTCCGCAAGACGAGCAAACATTTCCAATAAATTTTAATTTGATAAATGAGCGACGTCTTGCAATACGAGTCATACATGACACCAAAAGTCCTGTGATCACAACTGAGCTGATGGTTCTTGGAATTCGCTTTGGTACATGCGTGCTTTGGATTCCAAGCGTGTTTCCGGAACGAATTATGCTCGCAAACTCAGGTTTTATTGTACTTGATTTGTATGTGTAGACAACCTTAGTGAAAAACCCAGAGAAATTCAAGATCTTTACTAACACAACAGTGTAATGATTGAAGTTACAGCTGTTACATCAAACAAGTTCTCTCAAGTAACTGTCTAATTGTTTACGGGTATAATGTGCTTATCCACCACATTCCTTTTACTCGTTTATTCTTAAAATATTTAAACTCGTTTTCCTTACAACATTCACGCTGTAAAGTATCCGAATCACAAAGTGCACAGCAGTCTTCCTGATCCATGGGGGATATGTCCCAAGACCCCCAGTGAAGGCCTGGAATCAGGTACCAAACCCTACATGTACCATGTTTTTCCCTATACACACACACACACACACACACACACACACACCTATGATAAATTTTAACTTATAAATTAGGCACAGTAAGGGATTAACAACCACAATAATAAAATAGAACAATTATAACCATATGTTGTAATAAAAGTTATGCGAATGTGGTCTCTCAAAATATCTCTTGTGCTGTGCTCACCCTTCTTGTGATGATGGGAGATGATAAAATCCCTACGTGAGGAGGTGAAGTGAGGCAAGTGAGTAGACAGCCTGACGTAGGGTGAGGCTACTGTGGACCTTCTGAACATACTTTAGAAGTTCACCACCTCGGTAACTGAAACCAGGTAACTGAAACCTTGCAAAACAAAACCATGGAGTTTTGAGTCCATCACTTTTCTTTTAAGTTTATTTATTTATTTTTGAGAGAGAGAGAAAGCAAGCACGAGTGAGGGAAGGGCAGAGAGAGAGGGGAAAGAGAATCCCGAGCAGGCTCCACGCTGATGAGCTGGACGTAGGGCTCGAATTCATGAATGCGAGATCACGACCTGAGCTGAAACCAAGAGTCGACACTGAACCTACTGAGCAACCCAGGTGCCCCTCCCTCACTTTTTTTAACAAGTAAGCGTGCACATATAACCATCATCCAGATCGAATTATAGAACATCATCAGTACCCAGAGACTTCAAATCATAGCCTTTTAGGAGGTAACCACTGTCCTGACAGCCACCCTTACAAATTTATTTTACCGGTGCTATAGTTTATGTAAATGGAACATACAGTGTCACACACACGTACTCTTTTGTGTATAACTGTAGTATGTCAGATGGGTGTGCATACATACTTTGTTAGGTCTGAATCCCAGTGTGTGAATATATGACCCAAATTATTTAGCATTAGATGGCTAACGGGCATTTGAGCTGTTTCTGGTTTGGGGCTGTTGTGATAAAGCAGCACTAAACGTTCCCATAAATATCTTTTTTTGTGGATACCTGCACTCTTTTTTCTTGGGTAACATGGTTGCAATCACTTATTCTAATAGTTTATCTGTATATTCTACAGAATTTTCTATCTACACGATCATGCTGTCTATGCAAAATGATAGTTTTATTTCTTTATTTCCAATTCTCATGATTTTCATTTCTTTTGCTTGACCTACTGCATTGGATAGGGGTCCCGGCATTACTGAATAGAAATTGTTATAGTGGGCACTCATCGTGAAGCAGAAAGCTTTCAGGGTTTCGTTATCAAGCACGATATTTTCTCTCAGTTGTTTTTTTTTTTTTTTTGTAGACATCCTTTTTCGTATAAAGGAAATCTCCCGTCTACACGTAGTTTGCTAAGAGTTTTATTTATCGTGAATGGGTGCTGAAAATAGCAAGTGCCTCTTTTGCATTCTACTGATAATCTCATGTGGTTTTCTTTAATATGTTAGGACAATAAATTACATCATTCACATTTTCAACATGTATGTTTAAATCAAACATACACCCATAGAATAAGCCCAACATGGTTGTGATGGGTTATTCCTTTTATACACCATTGGTTGGACTCATTCATATTCTGCCTAGGATTTTGCACGTGTGATTTTGACTATGATCTGCCTGCACTTTCACTTTCCTGCAACGGCCTGCTAAGCTGTGGGACTGAAGCCACACGGGCCTCACAGAGTCCGAAGTGCTTCCTGTGTTCCGTTGTCCAGTTCAGTTTGTGGGAGATTAGTATGAATTCTTCCTTAGATATCTTTAGTGATTGAATACTGCTAGTCCTCTGGGACCTGAGTTTTCTTCCTGGGGATGTTTTAAATTACGGATTCCATTGCATTCATAGAAATGAGATGGTGAGGATTTTCTATTTCTTCTTACTTTCATTCTAAAAAGTTGTGTTTTTAAGGAATTGTTCATGTCGTCTTGACTCTCAAATGTATTTGCAAAATATTGTTCAAGATACCTAGTGCCCAGAACCTGGGACTCTGTTACCTTCCGGATGTAAGTTAAGGATCTTGAGATGGAGAGGTGATCCTGGATTATCTGAGAGGGCCCAGTGCAATCAGAGGCATCCTTTAAGGGAAGGGGGGTGGCTGGAGGCTTTGTGTAGGAGGTGAGCTGTGGCAGCACGAGCAGAGGACAGAGCTCCAGGAGCCCAAAGGTAGGACACGGCCCCAGGAGTGTGGGTGCGCCATGAGCTGCCAAAGACGAGGTTCTCCCGAGAACCCCAGAAGGAGCGAGTGCCTGCCAATGCCTCGATTCTAGCCTCCCCGGGACCCATCTCAGTCTGCTGACCTCCTGGACCAGAGGATCCTAAATCTGTGCTGTTTGGGCCACTCGCTGTGTTGGTGGCAATTTGTTTCCCTAGCGACAGGAAACACAAACAACAGGCCATTATTTGTGATGTTGTGAAATTCTGTGGTGATGCCACATCTTTTCCTTCCTCATATTATGTGTTTACACTTTGTTCCACTTGTTCCTCGATCAGCTTTGCTAGGTTTTGCCCATTTTATCAGTTGATTCAAAGAACCGGTGTTGGGATTTATTGATCTCCTGTACTGTCCGCTTTATATTTCTTTGACAACTGCTTTCACGTTTAATAGTTCCTCACTTCCAATCTGTCTGGCTTGAGTCAGGTTTTCTTTTCCTGTTTTCTAAAACAGGTTACTCGCACCTTTGATTTTCAGCCCAGGTGTACATCCAAAGACACACAAAGATACAGGTGCGGAAAGGTACGTGTAAGAATGTGTATAGTGGTCTCAGTGCAGTCGCCCAAACAGGAAGTAACCTAAATGCCCATCGGTGGCCTTGTGGATTAAACTAAGGAGTTGGACTTTTACCCACAAAGACCGTGTGGTAGGGTAAACGGGGCTCTGACTGGTTTTCAGCACACGAATGACATTATCAGCAGGTGGTTTTGAAAGACCTTCTCTGGCACAGTTTGTAGAGGCATTGGAGAGGGCCAGGCTGGGTGAGTCTGAGCCAAGTGGCAGTCTGCTTAATAGCCTAGGAGACACATACCCTGGCAGAGGGGGTGACGAGGACGGGCAGGTGCATGCAGTAACATAAATATTAATGAGATGAAATCTGTGGCTCGGGATTGAATATGGGGTGAGCGACGGCCACGGTCTGGGCTGTTTCCGAGGCTGAAGCATCTGTCTGGTCCCTCTCCCTTCACCACACACCCTTGAAAGCTTGCTTCCTGAACCTTCTCCCTAGGCAACACGTGGATAGCAGGCTCCGAGGACCTCCTTCTGCCTCCCCCGGCCATCCTCTGTCTCTTCAGTGGCTTTTCTCTACCTTAGTTCCAGTTGTTAACTTTTCAGAGGATAATTCCAGGCCCTTTCTGTTTCTGTCTACACCCCACTCCTAAGTGCATCCACCTTCATGAGTCTAACTACCATGTACACGTTAATGTCTCACATAGATGTATGTCTAATCCAGCTCTGTTCCCTCAACTACAGAGTCTGCCCCCCAACCCCTCACACACACAGACCCCGTCTCCAACCAGATGTCCTAAAGTCACTGCATGCCCTACGCAGAGAGCTTTTCAGTCCCGTAGCTACCCCAACCCTTTTCTTTCTCATCCCTTTAGCTCAGAAAATTGGATTATTGTCTATTTAGGTACTTAAGCCAAACCTGGGTCCATTTTCTCTCTCATCTTAGTCCTTTGTTTACAGGCTTCAAATTATACCAAAGGGGGGGGGGCTGGGGAGCAATCCTTATCAAGGTCTGCAAAACCTTGAGACCTGACCATCCCATCCCCATGTTCTGCTTGCTTTATGTGTTCAGTAAGCTCTGGACACCGTAGGCCCCTCTCTGCTCCCCAGGTGAGCCATAGCCTCTCCTGCCTGGGGCTTCTGCCGTGAAAGCTCTTCCCTTATTTCTTATCCACTCGGACCCTCCCTAGCCCTTCTCTCCAGGAATGCCCCTCTCCTCTGCCCTTTATTCTTCACCCCTGCACCAAGGCTACCTGGCTGCTGACGCTCACCACAGGCTGTAATGACGCTGCTATTTCCGTTTCCTCCTACATCATTGCCTGCATCCTCCACTGGGCTCGGTGAAGACGGGGACCACACCTTTGTCTACCCCATAGCGTGAGACAGGCTTGCTCGAATCGGGGCAGAGAAAAGTCCAGAATGGTCGTTACTAAGTTGAGAGGCGACGTTAAGGATGATTTTTTCTGCCTCATGGACGGAGCCATTTTTGTATTCCTTGCTGCACTTCACTATATAAACCAACTTTAACGGTCTTTATCATTTATTACTTTTATAGTCATAAAAACAAATGCAACAATAAAAAAGACATTTATGATGTGGAATAATATCATTAGGAACTTGCTTGTGAAGGATGGTGCACAGAGGTTTATCTTTGCCTAATTGGAAAACTCCAGCTACCCAGAATCATTCGCAACACTCCGTGTTGTTGGCTTTACTATCTGGGTTTTGTCACACACAGACTATGACTTCTATACACCTTGCGTGTATAACAATGTGTAACGTGCGAAACGAGGAAAGGAGGGCCCGCATTTGTAGCTCTTTTTTAAGCTTGGGTCTAAATCAAAGGTTTTCATTTCTAATAGTCGTTCTTTCTTTTTTTCTCATTTCCCCTTGACTTTCAGAACAAGATTTTTTTTTTTTTTAAGCATCTGTGCCACAAGATTTCAAATCAACTTAAAGGGCACGCGGTTGGATATAGTTGCCTTTCTGTCCAGAGGGTGTGAGCTTTTTCTTAGGCAGACTCCCCCCCGCCCCCGCCACTGACTTCCCAAAATAGCGGGGAGTCAATGTGGTTGAACGTGTTTTCGGTCCAAACAGATTTGTTTCTGTGGATTCATAAGTGAGTCACATCTATACGGTTATTTTATTCTAGAGCCGTTGGCAGTGTGTTAAAGAGCCATTCTTTTGACAGCTGTATGATATTGCTGGATGCAAAGTGTCTGGGGATGGTAAGAGCCCTGCTCACGTCTATTGGACACTGACCTAGTGTTAAGGATGAGTACAGCTTTACAAGTTAATTGTCACTGTGCTGTTTCACAAGTAAGGAAATTGAGACCCAGGGGTGAAATTGCTCCTTTGTGGGCTCGGGGTTGGTATTAGGAATGCACGGCTCTCCTTTCTCTTCTCACGACCGTGTGGGTCTGTCTTCCTCTTTTTGGCATTTCCCCTGCTCTCCCCGTCCGTGTCCCTCAGTCTTCGCCCCTAAAGTAGGAAAGAAGTAAAAATAAGGCCAAACCAGTGCAGTGACTCATGTGTAAGCCAAACATAATTTGGCTTCAATATTGCACAGCACATAAAGCTAATTTTGAGACCGTGTACTTTTCCCCCATGGAAATGCATTATAAAGTCACTTTCTGGAGGAAATACAGCTGCTCCAAAACAGACCAGAAACCACTTTCCCTGCTCTGATTGCCCACTTGGAACTTCATGGGGCTGCATCAAGAGCTGCTGAGCTATAATTCTTCCTTTCACACTTCCTCCACCTGGAAATACCACATGAGTCAGAATCATGAGTGTGGCTTCATCCACAGCCTTCTTTCTCATGGTTCAGAAATGTGCTGTTACTGGAAAACACCCTGATAAATCCCAGAGTTCAATACTTAGAATATATTTTTATTTGACAAAACAGAACCTGATGGTAATCGTCCATTCAAAGCCAAGAGAGAAATAACAGCCCAGTCTGGCGGTGTGCACCATGTGGGATTCACAAATTCTGTCTTATGTTCATGTACTTCTTTTTTATTAAAAAATTTTTTTAATGTTTATTTATTTTTGAGAGAGAGAGAGAGACTGCGAGCAAGGGAGGGGCAGAGAGAGAGGGAGACACAGAATCGGAAGCAGGCTCCAGGCTCTGAGCTGTCAGCACAGAGCCCGATGTGGGGCTTGAACCCACGAACCATGAGATCATGACCTCAGCCCAAGTCGGACGCTCAACCGACTGAGCCACCCAGACGCCCCTGTTCACATATTCTAACAAGACAGCTCACACTTGACACGGTTGCTTAGAAAGGTCTTGGTAGAGCAAGACAGGGCACGAGCTGTGGAGAACACAGAACCGTGGGTCCTCCCGCCAACGGTTTTATTGATTGTGATACAGAAGATAATCCGTAGTACATGCTCTGGCTCATTGAAAATAAGGTATAATCTATTTCCAGCGCTAATGGGAACAGGGACGATAATATTCCACTATTATTTGATCATCCATGCTTTGAGACAGGAACGGGCTTCTTAAAAATCCTGAGCATTGGAATACATGATTTCATGAGGCAGGAGAATTCGCTCTGTGGCCTTATGTAATTATCTCTTCCATGATGCAAGTGTTCTGGAGGGTAATCCATTGGTACGCAAGGAAATGGACGCTGGAATTGACCAGAAAGATTAGCCTCCTCATCTGTACAAACAGGGAGCTGCAAGCTCTAATAACAGGCTTCGAGGAGCCAGGTTCACGGGTGGTGGCACCAGGGAGATGCTATGACCACAGGCAAGTCACTTAGCTTCTCCGAGCTTTAATTTACTCCCACGGAAATGAGGATAATGACACCTGTCCTGACACTGTCATTGTTATAAGACCCAATGAGATGCATTATATGAAAGCACTTTGAAAATTCTAAATCACAACTGACTGTAAGATACTATTTACCTCTGTTGCAGTGACTTCCATTCATGGAATCTGATGCAGAAAATAGTTTTTCCAACGGAAATCAATCAAGAACAATTAGTCCTTGAAATGTACTAACGTAGAGTTTATTTGTATGCTCTTTCGAGTCCTCAGGTAGAAATCACTTGAAATTTATTTGTACGGACTTTGTTTGCATTACGTTGTTAGAAACGGCGTTCGGTTTCCAAAACAGCAGAGATCTACTCTGGCTATAACGTAATAACTGCCTTTCCGGGAAAGTGGATACATACTGGTAAAGATTCTTTTATAAACTATTGTTTTCTGTGAGAAAAATAGGGTATAGAATTTAGGTTGTATCAGACCTACCATTGCAAATTTGCTTTTGTCAGAGGCCATTCTGGTAACCAGCTGGTCCTGTCATTGCAGATGTCCATCCGAGCCTGAGCGTCACTGAGCAAATCGCACATTTAATCACATCTATGCTTTGCTCGTGAGGAGTGGCGTTTTCTCTTCTCTCACCACTAATGCGCTCATTCATACAGTGCTTTTTACATGCTCTGAGTACTTTGTCGCTCATTGTTATGACATTTAATGCACGAAGCTACTCAACATGTCTGTATCCCCAGATAGTAACAACTGGGAACAACCAATCTCCGGCTTCCGGAGCAAATTCCGTTCCCAGAATAAAGCACCTCTTTATATCCAATTAAAATAATACAACCTCTTGCTGTGGAATTAATATCTGTATTCTTTTTATTCCAATTTTTTAAATAAAATTAAACTCCTCAAAATGCATTTCTAGGTTAGACTGAATAGTAAAATAGTAACCATGACACTAACAATAATAGCAACTCCTATGTATCGGGTATCATGGCAGCGCGTCAATGTCATTTCAATGTCATTTCGTGCCGCAGTGCTTTATAGGGAGAGAGTACACCTGGCGATCACTTTCCACGGGTGCACCAACAGCCTGAGTTTCTTGGGCCACCGGATGGTAGCCGTAAAGCAGGGATTAAAATGCTTACACCACGACCTCTCATTTTTGACTGCGTAACGTGCGCCAAACTTGCTAAATGCTCTGTGTGGAGTTATTGAATCTGCACAAGAAAAATGGATAAGTACTGTCACACTCACTTTCTAGTTAAGGAAACTGAGCTTAAGAGGCACTAAGTATCTTCTCTTGAATATTATAGCCAGAAATTTTTCAAGTCATAATTTTAACCCAGGTAGATATGACTTCCAGGTTTGAACTCTTGACCTTGGCTTCATTTGATGTGAACAGAAGAGTCACTGCAAATAATTTTGTGTGCCCCAACAGGGCAGAATTTTCTATTTCTGTGAACCAGCTACCCTACCAGACCTAGAACCACACTCGGTTTGCCATCATACAATCTGCTTCCACGGAATGTGTATGAACTGGTACAACTGTCCGAGCTGCTTGACCTCATTAGCCCCTTAGCTTACAGCTAAGCTGTAGGACCTCATAGCTCTAAGGACCTCATAGCTCCTTAGCTTACAGAGAACCTGCATCTTCTTTTATCAGACAGAGAGCTAGGGCGATAGGAACAGTGTTGGACACATCGGGGATGTTGGAAACAAAACCGTTCTCCAACCCTCTGATTTTTCATTTGTGTCTTGATTTGAAAGTACTTCTAGATGAGCAGGAGGGCTGACAACCTCCCACCGGCTCCTTGAATCGGGATGGAAGATATGAAGCTCTTCTCTCTGCCACAGCCAGGAAAAGACGGAACATGATCAGCTGCTCTACGACCGACCTTGAATTAGTCTAGATCAAATAACTGTGGAGCAGATAAATTCATTTGGTTAGTAGGGGTCCGCCTGGCAAGGTATTTATCCTCAAAGGCTCATTGGGAAGCCTCACTGCTTAAAAGTGGATCGTTATGGAGATTAATTTGAAATATTTTAATGCCTACATGAGCACACGCCCTTGACACTTTAAAAATGCTCCATACTAATTCATCACAGCCATACTCCCGTATTTATGGGTCACAAACTGTGTCCTGATTTATCGCAGTATGAAGTTCTTTACACGTAATATCTCACTTAGTTCTTGCAACGCCTAAAAATGTAGGTGCTGATATTATCCCCAGTCAATAGATACAGAAGTTGAAGCTTACGTACATCACTTGCCTAAGGGTAAATATGTGGATTCTGAACTTCAGAACTCCATTGCTGTGTTCTAAAATGTAGACTTTGGGACCCATATTATTCATTTATTCATATGTCATAGGGTATACCAACCCCTCACTGGCTTTCAGGATAAATATTTTTGCTGTCTGCTGCATTCTGTTGCTCACATGTATGTAGGAGTGAGAGGTGGCTGTCCACTCAAGTTGGAGTCTTGGATTGGTCCATCGGTTCTCTGAGGGAATATCAGTGATATCTCCTACTTGTATGCTCACGCAACATTGCTGACACCATAACCTCAGCATATTCTTTCAAGTTACTTCAAAAGCCTAATATCAAGAAAGAAAATTTCTGGAGGACTGCCCAAAGGATGTACAGTTCATACATTCTTCTTGTCTAGACCTAATCACTGGATCAAACCAGATTGACTGCAGACTGTGAGCTTAGACTTTATCGATTTGGCCCCAGAAGACCCAATTCACTGACTACCGTTGGTATTATACTCTCAGAGTACGAGGGACACTCTATGGAAACTCATGGAAACTACAGGAGGCGTTTCACCTCATCATTCAGTATTGTCCCTACAAATACTCAAGGGGAAATTACACATTGATACCACAGTGCCCAGGGGAAAAGGCAAAAACAACAAAAAGGTTCCTTCGAAGACCTAACATGATTTATGGATTATTTATAGACAATGTGAATTATCTGCTTCATTTTCCCCCTTTTCCTCTGGCCACTAGGCAGCAACTTCAATTCTGGAATGATGTCGAATGTGTGGCACTAACTTCTGTGTGCATATTGCCCTTTTAATCTCTTCTTACAGTCCTGCCTCGATTGACCCTTTTTCTTGGTTTTCTCCCTAAAAATTGACTTTAAGATTTCTTGACTGCCTCAGAAATTTACACCTCATATCTCAAGCAGCCTCCGACCCGATCGCAATTGGGTCCTAATCAACCACCAGCACTGATTCACTACAAAGTCCTGATCATGGATTTTCTTTGTCTGGGGCTGGCAACATCCTTCACTGGCCTGGTGCAAAATGAAAATGTGGATGGGAGGGGATGAGGAGTCAGACTCTCCTTCTCATGGGCTTGCCACCCAGCCCATAGAGGGCGCCAGATCGTGGGGGACAAATCTGGAGATGGACCCTCTGGGGCCTGTGTGACTGTCCTGGCCCCATGCCCACGAAGCCAGCCCTGCTCCAGCACCCTCTTTCCCCTTGCCCCCCTTTCTCCCAGACTAATTCTCATTCTTGCTTCTCTTGTTCAACCTGCCTGGAATTCATGGCAAAACATTTCGATCCCATAGTGATTAAGTCAGCCAGCCTAGGTCCTACCCCTCCCATGCCCAGCTTGGGGATACCCACTGATTTCTGGCTGTCCAAGGCAGGAGAAAATCAAATACCTCTCACCTGCAGGCGCCTTGTCCTTTCTCTTCAAATTACCAGGATTTGATATGAGAAGTGTCACAGGTAATTTTGCACCAACTTGCAGCATCCTGAGATTGTAACTCAAAGAAGTTGGCCATGTGCTCGCTATCTCCTCCCCTATCTGGGCTTCAATTTCCTCCCACTGAATGAGTTTTACCCTTTCCAGATTGAAGGTTGTGGGCTTTTGGATGAAAAAAAGGAAAGCAAAATAGGAGATGAACAGCTTTGTCTTCTGTCATCTGTTCTCTGTCTGTCATCTGTTAATATCACACCATATACCTGAAGTAGAACTTTTACCCTTCTTCCTACCCCAAACACAGCTAATAAAGCCACGTGTGTCTTTCTTAGGAACACAAGGGGCCCCAGCACCCCTGCTGTTGTCCTTAAACTTCCATCTTTGCTCTGACCATTGCCCTTGGTCTCCTGTCGGCTTCTCATGTCCCAGTCGTGGCCATTGCCATGTGTTAGGGTTTGTTGGGAAACCACCTTAATCCTCGCAGATTACCCCACCAACCCCATCTGTCCTCATCGAAATCTTCTGTGATTGTATTGCTCAACTATCTTCCCACAACACTTGTGCTCTCAGGTGCAGACCCGAGAGACTGTACAGCCCCGATCTAGGAGTGGGTGCCATGGACTGAATGTGTCCCCTCAAAATTCCTATGTTGCAGACTACCCCCCCCAGTGTGCTGGTGGTCATTATGACACGAGGGTGGGACCCTTCTAATGGGATTAGTGCCCTTGTAAAAGGGACCCCTGGGAGCCCCCTCACCCCTTCCCACCATGTGAGGACACAGCGAGAAGACATCTTTTTTGAACCAGGAAGCGGGGTCTCACCGGACGCCTCATCAGCCGACACTTTAATCTTGGATTTCCAGCCTCCTGTCTTGGCTCCCAGCTCTGCCACCACTCAGCCACGTGACCCTTGAAAGTCACTTAACTTCTCCATGCCTCGTTTTTCATCGTTAAGTTGGAGCTAAAGAAAACATCTACATCATTGACTTATTTATGGTGAGGATCAAGTAAGTAAGCAAAATTCTTAAATAGTGTCTGACACGGAGTGTGCACTCAGTGAATGTCAGCTGTCGTCATTATTTAAGGAGGGCACATACCCTCAGCCACAGGCCACACCAGTCCTAATTGCCTCACCCCTTGACAGATTTATGTATTTCCTGCCCGGTCCTGCAGGTGTCTGGGCTTCTGGCAGCTCCCTTAAGTCTCTGTTGAGTGTCCAATCCTGTCACCCTGACTTCTGCCGGAATAAAGTTCCCACTTTCACAGAACACAACTGTCTACATTCGAACCCATAAATTTTCTATTATATCCACACTTCTTGAGGGAAACGGGGTCCACTGGGGACCTCGCTGTAATGCATGTGAGGGTGGAAAGCCTTCAGTTGGTGCAGAGGCTGGGGGCCCTCTCCCCAGCCAATCTTCCTGTTTCTACAACTTGCAGCAGCTCCAGTGAAGAGGTCAGGGTGGACCCCAGAAGGTTCCATCATGGCAGGAGAGGTGAACCTTGGGGATCTGTGAGCCGGTGTAATGGCAGATGCCTCCCTTGGTTCACCCTTTGTCTCAGGTCTGTTTGACGCATCTCCGTCCTGTTCTTGCTGGGGTGCCGTTGCAAAATTACCATTTTGAGAGGGCAAAGCCCCAATCTTCCAACACCTCACATGTCACCCCTGGCTATATAGCTGTTTAAAATACATGTTTTTCCCTTTCTAACTAATTTAGGATAAACTGGGTCGGCCCAGGAATTTGGGTGTCGCAAAGAGCCAGCTCCGAATGCTAACGCAGGAGGCGATGCCTTCAGCTTAAATGCAAAGAGTCAGACCAACATAAAGAGAAGGATCCTTCACCTCCAACCGGCAGCCCTTCTCCCAAATCCAATGCAGCACCAGAAACCACCTGGGAAAGCCATAGTTGCCATGGAGACGGGACCCCTGGGTGCCTCTGGCTGCCGCCTCAGTGCTCCTGCCTCCTTTCTGGGCCAGGGAGTTTTCAACTGATAATGTTAGGCTGGCGCCTGTCTTGGTCCCTGACAGCGGGGGTTGGGTTTTGCTTGTTTTTTTTTTTTTTTTTACTTTCTTTTCCTTTTTTCCCCCTTCCTTTATTCTCTTTTTTGGGAAACTATAGGGACCTTAGTTTAAATATATACCTAATGAAAACTGTACACCACACAAGCCTTCCGCCTATAAACACGCTGTGGGCAGAGAGTGCAACCTCAAGCGGGCATAAAACAGTGGGCAACACACTCACAGATTTAACGGTTCGAGGGGCAATTTCCCACCTCCCCCGTTGGCTGCTGGGGCCTCTTTCTCATAGGTGGATGGACTTTGAGGCCATTGATGCTGTGAAATTTCCTAGAATGGCCCAATTACAGAGACACCTGTGATCAGTTATTTCTGCTAAAAAAAAAAAAAAAAAAAAAAGAGAGAGAGGCCTCAAGTGCTTTATTCAGCTTCAGTGAGATGTGACAGGAAACCGCTCACAGGCTAAGTCAGGGGTGCACTGCTCAGGGACAACCGAGAACAACGCCTCTAACTATTCCTACTCTCATGCACCATCCGGCAGAATTGGTTCTTTATATGGACTTTATGTTTTAGAGCAATTTAAGGTTCATGGCAAAATGGAAGGGAAGGTACAGAGATTCCCCTGCACCCCCTGCCTCCATATACCCCAGCACCCCCCACTGTCAACACCCCCACCTGATGGGACATTTACTGCAACCCGTGAACCTACATTGACAGTTGACATCACCCAAGTCCACGGTTCACATTGGGGTTCACTCTTGGTGTTTTGAATCTTATGGGTTTGAGCAAGTGTATGAGAGCATGCTTCCATTACATCCACTATAGTAACATACGGAGTCTTTCACTGACCTGAAAATCCTCTGTGCTCCCCCTCTTCATCCCTCCCTCCCCACCAGCCCCTGGCAACCACTGAACTTTTTACTGTCTCCATAGTTTTGCCTTTTCCAGAATGTCATAGAGTTGGAATCATACAGTATGTAGACTTTTCAGACCAGATTCTTCCACTTAGTAATAATGCACTTAAGATTTTTTTCATGTTTTTTCATTGCTTGATAGCTTTGCTTTCTTCCTCTCCTCTCTTTTTCTTTCTTTCTTTCGTTCTTTCTTTCTCTTTCTTTCTTTTTTCCTCTTCTTTATCTTTCTTTCTTCCTCTCTTTCTTTTCCTTCCTTCCTTCTTTCCCTACTTTTCTTTCTTTCTTTCTTTCTTTCTCTTTATTCTTTCTTTCTTTCTTTCTTTCTCTTTTCTTTCTTTCCTTCTTTCTTTCTCTTTTCTTTCTTTCTCTTTTCTTTCTTTTTTCCTCTTCTTTCTCTTTTTCTTTCTTCCTCTCTTTCTTTTCCTTCCTTCCTTCTTTTCCTCCTTTTCTTTCTTTCTTTCTTTCTTTCTTTCTTATATCCTTAGTTGTGTATGACCTGTTCTGCTGGTCTTCCCTTTGTTCTCAGAGAGGGTTGCTCTATACATAGTTGTGGATTTTGGTGGGTCTGTGGGAGGAGGCGAGCCAAAGATTTTCCTACTCCACCATCTTGATTCCACTGATGGTTCTTTTCATTTTAGCGCTGAATAATAGTCTATTTATCTACTCACCTACTGAAGGACATTTGGTGGCTTCCACATTTTGGCAATTATGAATAAAGTTGCTGTCAGCTTCCTTGTGCAGATTTCTGTGTGGACATAAGTTTTCCACTCCTCTGGGTAAATACCAGGGGGCAGCACTGCTGGGTCTCATGGTAAAGGTGTGTTTAGCTTCGTAAGAAACTAAGAAATTGCCAAGCTGTCCTCCAATGTGGTGGCACCACTTTGCATTCCTACCAACAGTGAGTGAGAGTTCCTGTTGCTCTACATACCATTGTTATTTATTTATTTGTTTTTGACATCTGTCCGTCCCTTTTCCTCAAAAAAAATATACCTGAAGGGAACTAATTTAATCAGAGTCATCCAAAGAGCTCCCGAATCTCAAGCTCACTGCCATGGTATGAGGAACGCACTCAGAAAGAAATCCCACTTACCTAGGACGGAAACATACATTCCTCACCAAGAAATAAAAATATAAGGCAAATTTTGAACATGGGTGTGGCTCTGCCCTTTAATCAAGTCAAGAATCCAATTTACTACGTACAATATCTGTGTTTATAACATTCTCAAATAGAGATTTGGCATCGGTATAATCAGGGCATCTCAAACAGTAAGCATCCTTTGTGTTGACCAGACAACTCTCTTAAATAGTATCCTAAAAGAAATATGATTTACAATAGCTTATTGGAAGCAATATTTTTTTTAAGGATCAGATTTAAAAATGTTCCCATCTTTGGTTGGTCAACTATCCTTTAAGGTCAATAACGCAACACATTAAGCGCTATGATGAAACGTAACCTCAGAATCTCACACACCTTCCCCTCCTACATCTATTTTATGGTGACAGTTATTGTGATGCTGTATGTGTCTAACCTGTCCTATTAGAGCAAAGACCTCTATACCGGGGAGGATGACCCAGAGCTGTCATTATAGGGGCCCTGACTTTGCTTTCGCTCCTTGAAAACACGACCAGACTCTCCCAGGTTGCAACATACACTTACAGCTGCAGTTCTGCTGATTACAGTCCTCAGAACGTGGAATACGTAGGAATAAACAAATGCAAATAGACTGATCTTTGCAAGTAAACAGAATAGCAACCTTTTCTTGGCTGCATTTAGATTCTGCCAGGTCAGAATTTAAAACGAAGCTCTACCCTCACGGGAACATGCGTGTGCCCAAGGCATTCTTAAGTGTGACAAATTTGGGCACAACTGAAATGGTTCGGGCAAAAAAGGTGGGAGTTGAGGGTGTCCTGACTCTTGAGCAGGAGCCCACCTCTCCATGTGCCTCCTCCGATCTGTGTGATGAGGGCATAACTCCCCACGTGTTGGTTGTGGCCTTTGCTGCGTGAGCAGAGACCAAGCACATGGAGATATTCACCAGAGAGACTGTTGTGATGGTATAATGCTGAGAAGGTGATTTCTGACCCTGCCTGGGTCGGTGGGGTTGGGGGGGTTGCAAAAAATGCCATTTACTTAAAAATTGAAGTCAAATGGGTGTGAAAAAGTACGGAAATAAATTGTTTGGGCTGATGGGGGGTGAAAACACTCCCCAGGTTCCAATATGGGCAGGCACGTGCTTCCAGAATATATGCGCACCCACCAGGGAGACTCCTCAGAGAAGCACGTCTCCCAGATGGGAGCCTAGACCAAAGTCAAAGTCATGGCTCTGGCCATGCTTCCACAGTGGGGAAGATCATCTATTCTAGAAACACTGCCCGACCGGTGCCACTAATTGTCACAATATCTGGCCAATAAGGGCAAATGAACACCTTCTGTCAACCACCACCCAAGTCTTTGTTAAGAGGTAGCTCCAAGGGGCCAAGACGGTGTGAACTGTCTTTTCAGAATTTACTACTCATCTTTCTTATTTCACCTAGCAAAATTACAAACTTTTTAAGGAATAGAGTGTAACAGTTTTAATTAATGCATACTTTTATTTTGGCAAGAGAGAAACTCTTTTATACTCATTAGATCATCCGTCTTAAACCCTTCTGAGACTCTTCATGTCCTTCCTAAGTTCAGAGGGACAGAGTGTTTACTTCCTTTTATAACTCTATGCAAGACATAGCCGGGAAGGGTGTCGTGTCTCAATTAGCAGCTGGACCAGTGTTTTAAAAGTGGTTGAATGGAATATAAATGAGGGACTGGGGCGGGGTCACCAAGGGAGGCATTGCACATAGGCACTTTCTCTGGGCACATAATTCTGCTTTTTCCTTTGAGTTAACAGTGATCTACTTTATGGTCCTTCAGCTGTTGTGGGCCTCTGACAGAATGCACGCATTTCAGACAATATTAAAATACGAAATGACAGGGGCACCTGGGTGGCTCAGTCGGTTAAGCATCTGACTTCGGCTCAGGTCATGATTTCATGGTTCATGAGTTTGAGCCCTGAGTTGGGCTCTGTGCTGACAGCTCGGAGACTGGAGCCTGCTTCAGATTCTGTGTCTCCCTCTCTCTCTGCCCCTTTTCCACTCACACTCTGTCTCTGTCTCAAAAATAAACAAACATTAAAATAAAATACAAAATGACAATCTTAACATCATCTTTGAACACACCTTCCCCGTTCCCTGTGGGTATAAACACTTTTCTATTTAATCATGTTTACATCTCTCTCAGCTATAGCATCCTCTAAATTTACACTTGACCTTTTACCAAATAGCACTTAAAAGGACCTAGCATAGCCCAAAAGGCAGAAGCAAAGGGAAACTGCCCAGTCAATAGTGAGGATGTCAGTCTGGGAACGAAGCCAGCAGGTGGAACCACAGAAATCACAGGAATAGGAAGTAACAGATTCTTCTGCATAAATAAACTTGTGAGAAACTAATTGCTACAGATTTCATAACAAAAATAAAACTCAGGGAAGGTATCATGAGCATACTGCAATGCGTCAAATCTTCACATTTGTAATACAATATCCAAAACGTGCACAGGAAAGTTGAAGTCTGTGTTCGTTGTTCAATTGTCTACATCACTTCAAACGGCTAGCCATGTTTGTGGAATCACATTGACTGAGTGTCGAGAGGAAGGGAAGAAACAAAAATAGACACTGCTCTGCCTTCGAGAATTCGCGTCCCAAAAGATGGCTTCTGCTCAGCGCCCATCAACAGGCCACGGAGTGGAAGAATCTCGTTTCTCAGATGCAGACATGGCAGCCAGGACGATGAGGGATTGGGCCAGACGATCCCTTTCCTGGATCTAGGGAGACCTAGAACTTCTCCCACCCAGCCTCTCAGGGACAAGGAGAGGCCACTATTAACAATGATCACAAATGACTGTTTATCACTCAAGAGTTTGAAGGAGGCCTGTGAAAGATTACATTTCCTGGGCTTGATCACTGAAAATGTGGTGTTGAAGCCCTAATTACCAGCTGCTGTCAGAGACACAGCACCCCCTCTGGGATTATTTGTATAAACTCATGGCCTGGGGCAATTCCTGGAAACTACAGTTAACCTCACGATTATTTTCAGGCAGTGAAGAAGTCTTCCCACATTAGGTTTTGACATAAGCTTTTGCTCTCTAACCTCTGAGTGGCAAGATCCTTATAAAACAAGCACGTGATACTGTTTCTCTGCCGTCAATTGTAGGAACTCTAGAATAATCAAGAGCGCCAGTGGAGAACACAATCGAGGGGACTTTAAGCCGGGTGGTTTCATCACACGTCCACGGTGGTGATAGCTGGGTTGACTCTGACTTTGTTAGAAAACAGAAGGCGGAGGAAACCAGAGCTGGTGGGGGGTGAACATCAAACAGCCTGGGTTTGGACTCCCAGAATCCAGAACCGGCATCTGAACTGCGTGTTGCGAAGGTCGGATGAAATAATGACCTGATACCAACAACAGTGTGCTGTTGGTATAGATCATGCGAAGTCACTAGAGCCTTCAGCAGCAGAGCATGGAGGAGGGACCGAGAACAGTAGGGACTGGGAGAGCTGGAAGGAATTGTCTGGTGGCCCCAACACAGAAAACAGAACAAAGGCTGACGTTGTCCGGGAAGCCCATCCCGACACAGTGCACGCCTCACTCTGGAAGAGGCTGTGTGTTGCACAGAGCAGCCCGGGGAGAAGACGGGCTCTCGGGAAAGAGGTGGGAAGCATCTCCCCCTTCACCTACAGAGGTGTCAGCAGGGAGGTCGTCCCCGGGTGAGTCCCCTCCAGGCAGGGGCTTCTCCAGGCTAGCACAGTGTCAAATCCCTAGATGCTCTGGGGCTTCCTGTGGGCTTCTCTGGATGAGGACCTCCCACGTGTGGCATGGGAAGGCATGTCTATTTGTTACAACTCCCTGTCCCAAATCCTGCACGTGGGCACACATGTACGCACACACGCAGCATTTAAACTGACTTTTCCTGAGCAAACCCCCATTCAGAAACCCCCACTCACTCTCTACATTAATTTGACTTCTACTAGTAATGATTTGCTCCAAACTCAACTTGCCTCTTAATTTCCAGGCTCTTAAGCGTGGACTATGTAGCTTGCCCATCGTAAATGGCCCATGAAAGCTTCTGAGCTGCTAGATTAACCTTCTGTCTCCAGTCACTTTGCCATGGGAAGCTCTTAGATGACCCTAATGGATCTACAACGAGTTAATGTGCATATAAATTTACTCTATAAATATACCACGATTAAGGAAAGCACATGGATATTTCCTGAACGAGTGCTAACTCAATTTTTCCAATCAAAGACAGGAAAGCAACATGCACTCGTCTGTACTTCTGTTGGTAATATTATGTGATCGCTTTAAAAGTGTATCCCTAAAATAGCCCATGATTTAGGCTTAAAGCAAAGGAACCCACTGAAAGTTTTCTCCAGCTCTTGGCTGTGGCGTGTAATGAATGACCTCGAATTCTGCACTGCGGTATTTTAATAAGATTTCTCTTCTATCAGCTTTGTTTTTCCAACCATGGTAACTCACGGCAGGTTTTTCAGGTTCCTCTGCAGCGGTCTAATTGCAAACAGGGTACAACAGCACTGGCAGGTTTTGACATGTCACTAAATGACACAGACCAGACCGGAGTCACTTTTCTGACTAACGTGAGGTAATACCCGAGAAGCAGCTGGCCGTGGGTGAATATTCCTCCACACCTTAGCACCACGACCACAATTCTGCCATCTCTTTCCCACGTTGGAAAGAGATGGCCTGATGGAAGGATAAATGGACGTGACCACTGCCCCCTCTCCTATTCTGGTCACTGCTGTCCCAGCTCAGGCTGCATGGATGTGTGTGTGGCGGTGGGGCGGGGGCGTCCTCTGGACACGGTGGTAGACAATTGTCGCTTCTCTCCTTCGTGATCTCTGTGAAGTGACAAAGTCATTGATTTTTCTCTCCTGCCAAATGTCTCAAAGGAGCAGGTTGATGTATAGCTTCTCCCACGGAAGAGATCCGTAAAGAATAAAGGCAGCTTGCATCAGACCTCCACTGAGTTTCCTTTGTTTCCACCTCAGACTTGTTCCTTTTGGGATCTAAAAACTGTCCCACCTGAGTTTTCACATTCTTATCCAATTGCATGAGTGCAAACATTCTTATTTACTAATTCATCCATTATTTCATTTGTGTACTGGCACCGGCTGAATGGTGTCCTCCCAAATTCATTCGTCGACACCCTAACCCCCAGCATCTCAGAACCTGCCTGCATTTGGATAGAAAGTCTTTAAAGAGATAATTAAGGTAACATGATGCCACGAGGGTGGCCCTAATTCATCTGACTGGAGTCCTCATACCAAGAGGAGATCAGGACACACACACATGCACATACAGAAGACATGTGAGGACACAAGAAAGGACACCTTCATCTTCGACTTCCTGTCTCCAGGATACGGGACGGTAATGTGTGTTGTTTAAGGCACCCAGTCTGTGGTATTCATTACAGCAGCCTGAGGAGTCTAACACAGCACCTGAGTTGTACCAGGCACTGCTAGAAATGATGGGGATACACTGGTGAACAAAGTAACAGAAAGTCCCCTGGCCCTTCCGCCATGTTGAGGAAGCCGCCATCGGTGAACAGGGAAGTGGCTGTCACCACCCATGGCGTCTGCCCACACCTGATCTTGGCTTCCAGCATCCAGAGCTGAGAGATGACTGTCTACTGGGGATAAGACCCCTGGTCTGTGGAATTTGAAAGAGCAGCCCGGGCCGACGAAGACACCCTCCCGATGGATTTCTTTCAATTCACAACAGTCACAAGGGAGATCTTGAAAATGAAGTCACGGTCCCCTCAGATGAGGAACTTCTCTGCTTCCCAGCAGTAACCACGTCCTAAAGGGAGATAATCATGCAGGCGTCTGGGAAGGTGGCAGGGTCCGTTGAGTTAGTGCTTTGATGACACCGTAATTCCTCTGTGCCTCCTGCTCATACTGTGGAAAACAACAGTGGTTCTCAACCTCGGCTGGAATCATCTAGGCCTCGCCCCCAGTGACCCTGATCTGTTGGTCTGGGGACAGGCTCAGGCATTAAGGAATTCTTTTTTTTTTTTTTTTAATTTATTTTTATTATTAATTTACATCCAAGTTAGTTAGCGTATAGTGCTAGAATGATTTTAGGAGTAGATTCTGGTGATTCACCCCCTACGTATAACACCCAGTGCTCATCCCAACATGTGTCTTCCTTAATGCCCCTTCCCCATTTAGCCCATCCCCCTACCCACCTCCCCTCCAGCAACTCTCTGTTCTCTATATTTAAGAGTCTCTTATATTTTGTCCCCCTCCTTGTTTTTGTATTATTTTTTCTTCCCTTCCCTTATGTTCATCTGTTTTGTATCTTAAATTCCTTATAAGAGTGAGGTCATATGATACCTGTCTTTCTCTGACTGACTTATTTCACATAGCATAATACCTTCTAGTTCCATCCACACTGCTGCAAATGGCAAGATTTCACTCTTTGTTTTTTAATGTTTTATTTTATTTTTGAAAGAGAGAGAGAGTGCAAGCAGAGGGGTGGGCAGAGAGAGAGGGAGACACAGAATCTGAAGCAGGCTCCAAGCTCTGAGCTGTCAGCACGGAGCCCGATGCAGGGCTCAAACTCATGAACTGTGAGATCATGACCTGAGCCAAAGTCGGATGCTTAACCGACTCAGCCACCCACGTGCCCCAAGATTTCATTCTTTTTGATTGCTGAGTAATACTCCATTGTATATATATGCCACATCTTTATCCATTCATCCACCGATGGACATTTGGGGTCTTTCCATACTTTGGTTATTGTCGATAGTGCTGCTATAAACATGGGGGTGCATGTGCCCCTTCGAAACAGCACACCTGTATCCCTTGGATAAAGTCCTAGTAGTGTAATTGCTAGATTGTAGGGCAGTTCTGTTTTTAACCTTTTGAGGAACCTCAGGGCATCAGGGAATTCTAACATGCAGCCACGATGGGGAACTGTGCTCTGGAGGACCCTTACAAGCATTTCCACGTCGAGCAGACAGTAGAGGATGCTCTGTCCATCTCCTCAAATACCTGCGCTTTGGTGAGTGTCAGGCTGATGACTGTCTTGGGTGGAAATCCAGTCCAATCCAACAAATATGGCCGAGGCTGTGCTAATGCACAGGCGGTGAAGCCCTTACAGGCTGTGACCCAGAACTCAAGGCATTTGCAGTTTGTTTCTTGCAGGGTGAAGAGGGTGATAAAGCGTGTGCGTTAGCACTCAACAGCTGGATTGTGTCTCCAGAAGGAGACGGGGGCTTCGGGGGTCAGCATCACCTGCTCTGTGTCACCAGGCTCACCCCAGTGGCATCCATTCCGCGCACTTGCTGCAATCCTCCCCCACGTTACACGTTGGTAAACTAATGCCCGGCAAGTGTCCCAGGGTCACATGGCCCATGATGTCAGAGCTGCACTTGACCTTGGATCTGAGTTGCCTCAAAGCCTGACTTTTCCAATGGAAGACACTGATAAGTCCGGGGGGCTCTAGAGGAAAGAAAGAACAAAATCACGTGCGCAAATAATTTGCCTGTTTTCTTGGGCTTATTTCCTCCCAGTAGCTCGCCCGCTGGTCTTGAAAATACCCCTCTAGGGCTAAGACCCAACAGGCTGGAGGCCTGCAGCTCCCTTGGAGTTGGTCTTCAGTAGATTGATGATGTCGTGTAATGGATTATCGATATGCACTCTTGTTACTATGCTCAGTCATCGATGTGGTCTGTATATCAACATGTCTTAGATGCTCACAGCACAAGCTCCCCCACATTTGTAAACTTGGCACAAATTGGAATATCAGGGGTACCTTGATGGCTCATCCGGTTAAGTGTCTGACTCTTGTTTTCTGCTCAGGTCATGATCTCACGGTTCGTGGGATTGAGCCCCGCTGGGCGTGGAGCCCTCTTGGGATCCTCTCTCTCCCTCTCTCTCTCTGCTTCTACTCTCTCTCTCTCCCCCTCGAAATAAATAAATAAACTTAAAAACAAAATTGAAGTATCAGTCAGAGGTCCCACTGGAATCCCATTCAGATCATTCAACTGAGAGATCTGAACGGAAAGGTTGTCCACACACATATGGGCAGAGTGACAGGAACCAAACAGGACACTGAGGCCCCTAGAGCCCAGCAATAGCAGGAAAGGAAAATGTTACTGGCACTCAGTGGGGAACGGGGGCCAGAGAAGGAGCCACCTGGCAGGGGCTGAAAACCCGACAAGGGACACCACATCCTCCTGTGTCCAGGCTCTTGTTGCACAACCCCCACAGGAAGCCGGACGGCGAGGGAGCTGGCCCACACTGTCCTCAGGGTCCGCCTGTTCGGACAAGGATGAGGACAGCAGTCGTGGAGAATGAGTGAGGAGCAGGGGTGGGGCAAATGGGAAAAACCAACACAACCCATTCCCAGGACAGTCAACTGGCAAAGCCAAAGGCAACGGAGAGGGAACCAGTTAATCCTGAGTTCATGCTGCAGTCCCCTGACTGTACGTAACTTCCTACTGGAATGTGAGCCCCAGGGGGATCAGCTTCTATATCTCTGTCTTCTCCAATACCTGCACACCTTACGTGTTTAGTTCATTAGTTAGTTAATTAAAGCTGTGTCATATCTTTTAGTGGAAAACCATCCGTCAGATGTTCTGTGGAGCTTTCCCGAGGAAACAACCAGTTGGTTGAAGGACTAGGTGACTCAGAGGCTCGTGATTGAACTCAGAGCGGAGGTTTGTCCACGCTTCTTCCTCCCGTGGAGTCGGGAGCTGTCAAGGATGAGCAAATCCATAACGGCTGAGTCCGACTCTTAGTCTCGACTCAGGTCATGATCTCACCATCCATGGGTTCGAGCCCCGTGTCAGGCTAAGCACGCAGCCTGCTTGGGATTCTCTCTCTCCTGTTCTCTCTGCACCTCCCACCCCTTCTCAAAAAATCATTTTTTTTTAAAAAGAAGCATGATGGGGTATGTGATACCACAATGTTGCCTCTTCTCTAAACTGGTGTACTCATCAGCTTCTATCTCCTGGTCCCCCAAATATTAAATCAGGATGCTTGCTAGGTCCTCAAACCTCCTACACCCATAAGACCTGTTGTTGAAATACCTATTTAGAGTTTGAGAGTCATTTGATTTCAAGAAATATTTTTCAAGACCAGCCAATCCGTATCACAAATATCCGTTGGCTTTAACCTTTAGGCTCCGTCACGACGTTTCAGATGCTTATACCTCCCTTATGTACCAAGCCTATGGAATATTATTTTATGAAATAGTTAACATAAGCAGGACCGTAGAACTCACGTACTCCTTTGATTGCCGTCCTCCGCCTCCATCCCAACCACGGCCTTGTTCTACCTAACAGAGTGTAAGCTATGGGAGGACAGGATCTGTGACCCCCGTGTTGGATGACGTGTCCCAAAGAGCTAGAACAGCACCTGACCCACCACAGGTGAGCAGTGGATCCTTCTTGCTCCAATGGAAGGATCCCAGTGCTTACTCCGTGTGAGACATCGTGCCCCGGGCAGCGGGTATCACAGTGAGAGACACACGGCCTGCCCTTTACCGTGCTTACAGCCTGGTGTAGGGGGCAGAGCCAGGGTTGGATGCTGGACGAGAGAGGGTGAAAGAGGGAAGTCAGAAGAGGAAGGAGGAAAAGAAGGCTATTTAGGCATTAGGTGATGCTTTGGAGCCCCCGGCGTGTGCATTGCTCACTGGCTGTTGCTTAGGGCCAGTTCCCAGGGCCTGTGGTCATTGCACTGGCAGTAAAGCCCGTGGCAACCTTGGCTGCCTGTCTCTGCAGCACCGGAATGCCCCGTCTCGTACACATCTGTGTTTCTGCTGGCGCTGTTCCCTCCATCCCAACTCTCTCTCCTCCCCGGCCTCCTGTGTATCCAACAAACGCCTCATTGCTCTTCGGACCCCACCCAGCCACCCTTTCTGCCGTTAGAGTCCCCGTGCTCCTTGCTCACATCAGACCTTTCCTGTGCCACAGACGAGGATAATAATCGCAGCTCACGTGTCCCGAAGACTTACCCTGGTCCGGGCACCGTCTTCCTTCATTTCTAACTAACCCCCTTGGGACGTAGAAAGTGAAGCACAGAGAAGCCCCCACTCCAGCTCAGCGAACAGCACTGCCTGCATCATCTCTCAAGTGTCTCTCACCCGCCGAAGTCGGGAAGAAGGACCCTGTGCCAATTTCGCTGTATCTTCAGACCCCAGTGAAGTGCTGGGCGCTTAGTAGATGCCTAATAAATACTTGTTCAACAGTTGACGATTCTTCTCTGGGACTCCTAGATATCTCTCCCACCTCCAGGCTGCCTGTTAAATTATTTTTACGACAAGATTCTCTCAGGTTTTTGCATCTGAAAGGACACACGAGTAGAAAATTTAACACGTAGTCTAAAAGGAATGGTAGAATTTTATTTCATTGTTTTATTGTATTTTATTTTATTATTTTTATTTGTTTTTTAAAAGTTGATTTATTTTGAGAGAGAGAAAGAATGAGCAGGGGAGGAACAGAAAGAGAGAGGGAGAGAGAGAATCCCAAGCAGGCTTCGTGCTGTCAGCACGGAGCCCAGTGGGGGGCTCCATCCCATGAACTGTGACATCGTGACCTAAGCCAAGATCAGGAGTCAAAGACTTAACCAACCGAGCCCCCCGGGTGCCCCAGGAGTGCTGGAATCTTCGGTGGGAGCCGACCCTGGAGAACCTTCCAGAATCTGTCAGTGTACACGGTCGGGTTGTTTCCTCGAAGAGGCCGCTGCGGAGGAGTAGGAACCGCCGTGTCACTGTGTGGCCCCCACACGTCATTTGGGACCCATCTGCCCGAGGGGATGGCGTCCAGCTCACGTTACAGTGACTGCGGAAGCTGGGGGCTGAGCGATTCCACGTCTGGGACGAGAGAGGGTTTGGATGAGAAGTCTGGTGAAAATCTGGCCATCGATCGAGGGTGAGGGGCCTTTGATCCTCACCCCCAGCACCAGAGGTGGTACACATGGAGCTCTGGCTTCCATTAACAGTTAAAACAGTGAAAGCAGCACAAGAATGCAAGTCCGCAGCCAGAGACCTGACTCTCGCAAGGCGTAGGTCTAGGTCCTTAACGCGCACAGACTCAGTGAGTCCTCCCCACAGCCCCCCACAGGCCATGTCCTTAACCCCATTTCACAGCTGGAGAAATTGAGGAGCAGACAGACGAGGTAACTTGTTCAAGGTCACACAGCTGGTAGCAGAAAGTAAAGAGACTGCACAAAAACACACACCACACACACACACACAGGTAAAAGGACAAAGGTAAGGGCGTGAGATTAAAAGGTACACGTCATCTTGAAACAGAAAATAGAATAAAATATTTTAGGCATGCACGCTTTTCAGAACTGGAGAACTTGGGAGCGTAAATAGGACAGGGCGGTGAGCCTGTGTTTAGTTAAAAGTTTGATACTTTGACAGAGAACAGACTGACGGTGGCCGGGGGGTTGGGGGCTGATGGACACAATGGGAGAAGGAGAGTGGCGGACACAGGCTTCCGGTTATGGAAGGAATTCGTCACAGGAATCAAAGGTACAGCACGGGGAACATAGTCGATGATACCGTCACAGTCGCGTGGGGACAGACAGCAGCTGCTCTTGCCATGAGCCCAGCACATACGCTGCTGAATCACTGTGTCGTCCGCCTGAAACTAATGTCAACTGTAGGTCAACTACACTTCAGTTGAAAATTTACTGGATATTTTGGTCATCATGTATGTTTCTGTATTAGTTCGGACTTTCTTATTTATTTTCGAGAGAGAGATCAAAGCGGGGGAGGGGCAGAGGGAGAGAGAGAGAGAGAGTCTCAAGCAGGTTCCATGTTCAGTGTGGAACCCAACTCGGGGCTCGCTCGCATGACCCCGGGATCATGACCTGAGCCGAAATCAAGGGACATATGCTCAACCAACTGAGCCACCTGGGTGTCCCCAATTATGATTTCTTTTTTAAATTGTATTAAAATATTTATTTGAGTTACTCGGTTTCTTAAATGTTAACACTTGGAGGAAATAATAGTCCCAGTGTGACCACACACACACCGGTGGAACATTTCAGACCACGAAGCGTTCAAGAGAACCTCCCAGTGTGGTGATGGTTGTTGTGGAGCAGAGTCCCTGGCTATGGGAGGAAAAGCCTGAAGGAGGAAGACCGAATCCTAAAGGACAATGCTGGGCTGGCAAAGCCACACCCCTCGGACCCCTGTCTCAACTTCCTACGAGTGTAATAATATATGTTTTTTTCTTCAGAACTAGAAGTGAAAGAAACAATAGTCTCTAAGTGAAGATGAAAATCTTCTTGGGCCAGAAATTCAACAAACCATTTGGCTCAAATTTAAAGGAAGAATTTAAAATCATAGTTCAATGTTTATTTATTTTTGAGAGAGACAGAGTGAGAGCAGGGGAGGGGCAGAGACAGAGGGAGACACAGAACCCAAAGCAGGCTCCAGGCTCTGAGCTGTCAGCACACAGCCCGAAGCGGGGCTCAAACCCATGATGCATGAGATCATAAAACTATCATAGTTTAAAAAACTGAGATTTAGGATTAAGAATATCCCAGTGGTGGGGCGCCCAAGTGGCTCAGTCAGTTGAGCAACTGACTCTTGGTTTTGGTGCAGGTCATGATCTCACAGTTTGTGAGTTCAAGCCCCACATCAGGCTCTGCATGGATAACGCAGAGCCTGCTTGGGATTCTCTCTCTCTCTCTCTCTCTCTCTCTCCCTCTCTCTCCCAAAATAAATAAACTAAAAAAAAAAAAAAAAAAAAAGGAATATCCCAGCGGGCCACCAGCCCTTAACCAAAAACCTTCCTGTTTTTTTTTTTTCTTACAAGCTGATCTTTAATTCTTAATGAGGAAAAATTTCAATTTGATCAACTAAAATTTGTAGAAGAGAAGACGTGTCTCACCCTATTATACATGACTGTGTGTGTGCTTGGTGCACCTCAAATAACATTTTACTATTTACCCAAATGACAAATTCCTAAATAATTACAAACTAAATATGTCAGGAACTTAAATTTTGCTCCCCCTTAAATTTTGACTTAAAATTACAATTGTTTTGTTTGTCCTTTTCATTTTATTTACAAATTAAAGTAATGCATCTTATTAAACAAAATTTGTATGACACAAAAAGATTGTTCTTTATATATATATATATTTTTTTTTTTTCCTGTTTTGCGGTTGGTTAACGAAGACTGTCACCATAATAGCAGATGGTGTGCTTGCTTACCTACAAAAGGAAGGGCTCAGTTAACTTATTCCCAACGTTCCGGAGATTGCTAAAAACATTGCCATCCGAATTAAAGTCACTGTGCTACCTTGTCTGCAGGTGACAAATACTGAGACTCACCTCTCTCATGTACAAAATAAAACTGTGCCTAGATCATCTCCACTTGTCTCTCCCTCTCCCTGACTCTACAAAGCAAGAATCTGCCTGTTCCAGGTGGTGTCAGACCCTTACCTGCGGAAGGTGGCTCATCTCAAGGTGAGAGATCCGTGCTGTGGGGAAGAAGGGCCGGCATCTCTGAAGTGTCCTGCTGACCTGAGGGTCCAGCCGTGTTCCAGAGGACCCTCAGCACCCACACCTCCACCTGTGCAAATGGCAAATGACTGCAACTGTGTCTTCTCAATAGCTTGGGAGGAAAATGAAGAAGTACTCTGACTTTTTAAAAAGGAGATGTGTATACAGGGGTGTCTGGGGGGCTCAGTCGGTTGAGCATCCTACTTCGGCTCAGGTCATGATCTCACAGTCGGTGGGTTTGAGCCCCGCGTCAGGCTCTGTGCTGATGGCTCAGAGCCTGGAGCCTGGTTCCGATTCTGTGTCTCCCTCTCTGTCTGCCCCTCCCTCCCCCAAAAATAAAATAAACATTTTTTAAAAAGGTTTTTTTAAATAAATAAACTTAAAAAAATTTTTTTGAAACGGGTGCCTGGGTGGCTCAGTTAGTTAAGTGTCCAATTTTGACTCAGGTCATGATCTCGCGGTTTGTGAGTTTGAGCCCCGCATCGGGCTCTGTGCTGATGGCTCAGTGCCTGGAGCCTGCTTCGGATTCTGTGTCTCCTCTCTCTGCCCCTCCCCGGCTTGCATTCTGTGTCTCTCTCTCTGTCTCAAAAATAAATAAACATTAAAAAAATTAAAAAAAAAAAAAAAAGAAACGCTCAGGGTTTGGAGTGACAGCACATTTTTGTTTGTAACTGATGCACGAATAAAAAGGGAGCTTCTGGGTGTCCTGACATTTGTAAGTTGGGTGTATATAAAAATCCAAGTAAATTTTTCCAGCTTATTTACAAATAATTCATTAAGCTCCCCATGACATTATATTACTTTATAATTTAATTTAACTTGAAACGTTTTGCACTCAGGGTAGAGGAAGAGAGAAGCTTTAATTTACAGGAATTCTTTTTTTTTTCCCTTGTAAGAATGATGCAAAAATTAAAGTTTTAATGGAAAAACTTCATTTTACAGATGTACTAGTAAAATGTCACATTCATATTAATATCGCGATTTCACCCTCTGACGCTGTAAAAAAAAAAAAAAAAAAGAAATCCATCATTTTGTTTATCTTTTCATTTGCAACTTTGCCTTGCTGTCTATACGTAGACTCAATGCTAACCTCCCCCATAAATACAAGCCTGGTGCGGACGAGGCTCAATCTTCGAAGAGCTGTCCAGTAGTGCTCCATTAAGATTTAAGATGTGTTTGTATGCAGACTTTGGTTTGTACCTTTGAGTCACTAAGACATTCAGCGACTTAATGAGCAACAAGCTAGTTAAGAAAGTAAGCTGTTGGAAGAGGGCTGAATAAACATATTAAGCAATGTGACAGAAAAGCAGAATATGGAAATTCCTAAGCCATAAGACACTGAATTTGAATTTCACGTGGGAAGAACTCTGCCAGGGAGGTTGTGTGCGTGTGTGTGCGCGCGCGTGTGTTTTAAACCCAGTATGTCGTTTTAATTAAATTACAACTCTGAATGAGACATAAATCAACCAGGCCCGTTTGGGTTTCATTTTTAGCACAAAGATCCTATCGTCTTCAGCATTTCATTCAGAGCTAATTAAATATGGATTTATGGCCCTTGGTACCTTGAAACAGAGGAGGATTTCCAGCACTTGCCGAGCCGTTGGGAAGGGAGCTATTTTGAGGACAGTAGGCGCATGTCAGACATTTTCCACAGCACTCTGCTTCGAAAAGCTAAATGTATTTTCTGGGTGTGTAAACAAGCTTCATGAAACTCTCATTGTTTCTGTCCCTGGTAACAGTCTAAATGCACCACAAACTGAGCGACTCTGTTTGCCACCAACACGATTTCAACACAATGCTTTCACTCTCACTTCCAGAACCTTCCTCCTTGGCATTCCTGAACACCAGCAGAGCCAGTGTGCACACGATTTCCTTATTCAGGCCGTCTCCGCCCCCCAGCACACGCCCCTCCCCGCCCCCCCCCCCATCCCCAGCAAAAATTTGCTGTTGAGTATTTTCAATTCTGGTTGTGGGTTAGTAAATATATTTTAGCCGAGTGTACTGAGTGCCTTGAAAACCCAAATGCCTGCTTAGTCTGCTAATGACTGTCATGTTTTCTCTGGAGGCGCCCTGCTGCATTTAGCTCACCGTCGGCACGTTGGGGCTGGGCGGAAGCAATATACCAAATAGCAGCACAGGAAAAACGCCCTCCTGGAACTCAGGGTCCAGGGACACAAGAAGAGAAACACTGTGTTCGGTACCTAATGGAAATGGAGGGCAGCAAACCTTTTTTTTAAAAGGGTGTTTGCTTGTGTCTTGGGAGGGAAATGACGGATTTGGGACGTCGAGAGGGGACGGTCTGTGTACAAGGACAGGCTTCCTGGCTTCCTGGTGTCGCGTTAGTTTCTGGGAGACAGCAGGATGCCTGGAAGCAAAATGGTTTCAAATTAAAACAAAACAAAAACAAAAAAACAAAAAAACGGCTAAGAACATAATCCAAACAGATTTGAACAGGGAAGAGACTCTTGGTGGAAAAGCCATTGGGTTGGGAGCAAATTGCAAAGTGGGACACATGACACGGTATGGAGAGCACTGAGGACGAAGGATGACGCTCTGGGAGTAAATCTGGGCTTTTCTCAGGGAAGAACCATCTGGGGTGGAACCCTGTTTGGGACAGTCGGTGGCAGTTACTGGTGAGCCACCGTGGGCCAGGGTCAGGTTGTTTTGAAACTCGATTCTAAGATGCGAGATTACCAAAATGCGTGTGTCAGTTGTACTGCAGTCTTTGACTTCACACACACACACACACACACACACACAACACACACACACACACAATCAATCTAAAAATAATTTTGTTGTTGTTGTTTAGTTAAAAAAAAAAAAAAAGGTTAAAATTCGCTTTTGAAACTCATCATCTACCTTGTACCAGAAACAAAAATCTAATCCTGCCGTTAAGGGTCTGCTGCTATTTCCCTTTCTGGGGCTGGGGGTCAGGGAACCCCTGTCTGAGGCCTCACTGCCCAGAACAAAGCCTGTCGACGGGTGGGGTGCGGATCCCGGTGGTGGGGCGTCTGGCAGGGGCTGGCTCCCAGGAAGATATAGCACGGTGCTTACACTGGCCCCCAGCTTCCAGCTCTCCCTGCATAAACACGAAATGCACATGATGGGTAAAGTGTGTGAGACATGGCCGTGGGCATGTGAGTTACTCTTCTTGTTCTCGGAGCTGAAATCAGTCACCCTGAGGAGACCTCGCTGTCACGTCTGAGTGGCGCGATGTCAAATGAGAAAACCCAGGGCCCTCGTAGCACAGGGCCAGCGATACCTTCACGTCAGAACTTGGACCACATTTGGCCAACATCTGTTTTTCAAGGTGGTATCTCCAGCTGGGTGCAGGAAAGGTCTGTTTGGCTGGGTTTTTGTTGTTGTTGTTGTTGTTGTTGTTGTTTTTCCTTAGCGACAAAGCAATGTCTTACACTGGGTTCACTGCTACAGAAAACCTGTTTGTCTTTTTTTCTCAACAACTGAGGTTTTAGCATCCCTCCCTCCCCTGCTCTGCCCACATCATGCTCAGAGCCAGATTCTTCAAATGAGAGAAGGACGCTGGTCAACCCGGTAGAACCCAACCTTTCCAGAGAACCGGGGACGAGATAACGTTGGACGGTGGCAGTGTCACAGAATGGCCCCTCTGGGAGCCGGTTCTGTTCAAGACGGGAACAACAGAATGCCTTTGAGGATGGAAGCAGGGGACCCTGGATTCCCGCTCCTTCTGGACGCCGGTGGACAGGGCTGGCGAGCAGCCCTGAAGTATTAGCCTCGCTGCGGTCTGACCTGCCCCAGTCTCTGCAGAACTTTTTGGCTGTTTGCAACAGCATAATGAGTCATGCGTTTACAAGCGTTTTTTGAAAAGGGGAAACCCCTCCCTCCTTGAACTGGGACTCTCCTATGAAAAGAGACAATGTCAAAACACCCAACAACTCGTCCCTGTGCCCCTTGCATTTTTCCTGACCGATCCCATTTGGAGGAGCACTTTTAACTGTTAGAAGCCTAAAGTCCAATCCTGTTGTAAATCCAAGAGCCAGATTCTCTTTTGGGCTTGCATAAAAAACAAAACGCATTTGGCATCTCGTGTGACCTAACAGGTCACAGGCCAAAGGAAACACAAATGCTTTGTGGATTTCCATGTGAAATGTGCTAACCTGAGCTAAAAAAAAAAAAAAAAAAAGAAGACAAACAACAAGCTTGACCTGTACCTTGTGATATGAGACCTGGAGAGGGAGGTCTCCTCCCCCTAAACTGTCCTGTTTCGCTGTAGGTTCCTGGGACGATCACTCTTCCACAACAGCATCTCCAATTTGGGTGTGAGTCTTCACCTCTCAGAAGACCTGCAGCAGGTGGCCACTGACTGTGTCACCTGTCCTGTCCCCTCCCGGTGAAAACATCCTCAGGATTTCAGTGGTCGGAGGCTGCCTGGGCTCTCTCCTCAGACCCTAGATCATTCTCTGCATTCTCGTTCTTACATGTAACTGAGGTTGAGAGCATTCTCCCAAGAGGAAAAAAAAAAAAAAAAAAAAAGCAAGATTCAGTCAGATGTGGCATGGGCTGTTTTTGGTTAGATGATTCAGCCCATTTTTGTGGATTTCCCAAGATGCTTTCTGCAACTCTTGAAAAATAGCTTGTGTGATCTTGTAACAAATTAAACAAAAGGCGAACCACCGAGTGCCTGCCCGTTTCAATAGAACAACCACAAAAACTCTGATTCATGGTGACCCGCTGTGGGGGAGGAGACACCGGGGGTCTGCAGTTAAATTGTAACATTCACAAACTCCAGGGCACCGCGTTCCTTTCAGGGGCTTAGAAGGATAGACGGTGGGGGGGGGCTTGGCGACATTTGTAACAGCCTTGAGGATCATCCCACGAAAATACTGGTAATGGTTGTACCAGGGTTTTATTTCCCCCCCCACGTTCAGGTTTCATTGAGTTGGTCCATGCTTACTTTTTAATTGTGTTTTAAGTTCAGGAGCTAAGTAATCGCTTAAAGTATCACGTTAAAGTATTTTCTTTAACAATTTTTAAAAAAGGATTCCCACATTTTTAAAAGTCTGTTTTCCTCCTGACCGCACACACCCACATTTCTTTGCTGACTTACTCACGGAGCCAAACAATGAGCGCCCAATCTGTTTTTCACCAGCTACAGTGACTGGCCAGGCTTTTCCCTGCATACTTCATGCAGATGGAATTTCCAGGACACCCACTCTTTGCAGCCTTCTTGTTGGTGTTGACATTGTTGTTGGGCGTCTTCCTCTGGCCCGGGGAGGAGGGAGACTCACTCTTCGCTTACCTCTCAGGGAAACATCAGAACAAAGAAACATATATTTGGAAGGTGCGCAGCCCTGCCCTACTTAGTGATGTGGTTCGTGCAACCCTCAGCTCGTCCACACACTGAGCTTCCTTTTCTGAACAAAGCCTCCCTCCCCCAGGGGAGGTGTCTGGGTGATGCCTTGTCCTGCAGGGTGAGTTTTCGAGTGTGCAGTTTTGCCGAGGGACCACAATAGCAATCTCCGCTCCTTCTCCTGAAGGTTGTTTTGTGGCTGTTGTGGTTGTTGCTACTTCCCTGCCTGGAATGGGGGATTTCAGCCCTTGGAGGATTCCCGAGTTAGAAGGAACGCACAGATTTGGGAAAACTTAGCACACTCCCCGGGACACTGCCGGGTACCGTGCGTTTTGCCAGAAGCATCTAGAATTTCCTGTTTTCCGAGTCTCAGATATAACTTTACCTCTCGGGGTCAAGTTTTCTCTGCTCCTGGGAATCTGGAGGTTTCTATTCCTGATTTCTGTAAGGACTCTGAAAGGTATTCAGCGGGCTTATAAAAAGTGCGCAAATGCCTTTTCGTAGAACACAATTCTTTGTGAATTGGACTCAATGGATCCGAAAGCATATGCATTCACTTTCCCTTTAAGTATTTATCACCTTGTCCTAAGGAGGGAAAAACCCCAGCAAGTGTATAAAGGATTTCATTCTATTCTTACAGCAAAATAATTTAAGACGTTTAATAGTCTATGAACAATTAAAAAGTTATGCTAAATACCTTGCATTTGAATGGCATCAGTCAGTAGAAACCTAAATATCACAATTTGCGTTTCATATGATCTTCAGCCACGTATGAGTGTTAGCATATATAATATAACCCTTTAATAGCCACAGAGGGACAAATAGCCAGTGGATACTTTTATATTTTTAAGAACAAAGTCTCTAATTCTCCTTAAAGATTATATATACATACACACACACACACACACACACACACACACACACACATCGTTAGTTGTTTCTGAATAGAGAAACAAAGGCAAACACAAACTCTCAAATGATGGAAAGATGGATTCTATAGAAATTTTCAAAGAAATCAGTATCAAGTCCACAGCCTGCTTTCTCTTTCCTTCAAATCTCCAGCCAACTTTGTACTAATTTTAATTGAAATGCAGCCTTATGAATAAGATCGTGTGCTCAGAAAACGTTCTCCATGAGGCTCAGAGTCTAAAATAGAAACACAGCAAACCTTCCCTGAAAAGTCATCCTGTAATTGTTCTGGAAAGTGCTCCGACGTGTCACCTACTGTTAAGGATGCACCACGAAGGCTGGTGGGACTCCTCTCCCCACCTCCCCCCAGCTGCTGAAAAACAGAGGAGATTGGAATACGCTGTGACAAGACTATTAGCCGGAATGACCCTGAATTCTCTCATTTGCATCCCCCCATTCTTCCCTCCTGTACGAGATTCTTGTGTAAGCTCTAAACCATTTCTACAGACACCCTATTTATATACACTCATGTCCCTCCTGTTGAGTTTTTATTCCTGAGGTTTGACACTGAAGTTGACTTTTTCTAAGCAGCAATGACATTTCAGCTTGCCTCTGTAAGGTCTACTCATGGGGTAAGCTGCTGCACCTTTTACTAACCGGGCCCCGTCTTCTGGAAGCTTCTGAGGGTCAGACTGCTTGTAAATCTACGCGGCCAGGAGAGAGTTTGTCATGACACTGTTTTTTTAAAAAGGCATATCAACTTGACAGTTGTTTTTAAGACCATAATATTCATAAATTCACTTTGTTGACAGAAACCCACAATTAAAAAAATCTTGGGGTGCCTGGGTGGCTCAGTTGGCTGAGCGTCTGACTCTTGGTCTCGGCTCAGGTCATGATCTCACAGTTCGTGAGTTCGAGACCTGCATTGGGCTCTGCGTTGACAGAGTGGAGGCTGCTTGGGATTCTCTGTCTCCCCCTCTCTCTGCAACTCCCCCACTCACTCTCTCTCAAAAATAAATAAAACAGTAAAAGAATCTTTATTAACATGTTCCACACAGTCAGATGCCTAAACTAATCCAAGTAAGCTCCAAAACTCAATTGCCGTTATGATCTCCACGCTGCTTTCGCAAGAGATGGTGTGTAGTTTTAAGCTCGGCACAAGGCCGGGATGGGGAAGGCAGGGGGAATGTCCATCTGCTGAAGGGGCGTGAAGGATGGGAAACTGAATGGGTGGTAAGAGGTGATCTTCAACTTTGTACTAATTTTTGTACTAAGTACAAAAGCTTTGTACTAACTAAGCTTTGCTTTCCAAAGAGACAGAAATGCATTTGTGAAGCTTCTATGGGCCACACTTTCCTCCTTAATGAAATTTTGATAATCGTTTGTCTTAACAAAGCCTAGAGACTTGTCGAAAGAAACAAATGAGCTAATGGTTATGAAAGCACCGTTTGAAAGCGCTATGTAAATACAATGCCGTCACCAATTATTTGTGAGATTGGAGAGGGCAGGACTGGTTTCACACACACAGGGAAGTAACAACAGACTGAGTTCACCTTCACTTAGGACTTCATTTCAAAGCCACTGATAACTTTTGATCCCTAATCACGTGTGCAAACTAGAAGAGAATTTGCAGACAAAGGTAAAATCATCACTCTATACAGATTTCAAATGAATGCATGTTAGAGAATTTCTTTAACTCCCATGATACGAGGGAACCAGGCTGACGTGACAATCCGTTCCAAGGAAAAGGGAAAAGAGCACAGCTGTCTGTGGAAGAAAGGAAGGTGCAGTTCGGTTGCAAATGGGCACAAAATTGGAGGGGAGGGGCTGGGGGAAGGAAGTCAATTAAATCACCACCAGGAAGGATCGAATTTCCATATTTATCAATTACCGATGATAACTGACAACGAATTGCAGAAAAAAAACCCTCACAGGCGGTGCACAGAATTAGACGGTGCTACTCCTGAGGCATGTGCTCTAGCCAATGCACTGTTTCCCATGGATGCACAGAACTTGTCTACACGGAGAAGAGCACCGAGTCTCTAGATCAGGGGTTGGCCAACTCAGGCACCCATGCCAGATCCAGTCCAGATATTCTCCTTGTAAATAAAGTATTATTGGAAGCCAGCCACGCCCACTCATTCGTTTCCTCTGCGTGGCTGATTTTGGTGCCGAGGCACAGTTAGGCGGTTTCCATGGAGACCATCTGGCCCACCAAGCCTGGAATATACTGTTTGGCCCTTTATAGAAAAAGTTTGCTGACCCTTTGCTTTATATCAATATAGAGAGTTCTAAACCATAATTAGCTGCTCAGCCATTTATCTCCTGAAGAGAATCCAGGTAAGGTGCTGCTGTCCGCACATCAGCGAAGTTATTCTTTGCAATGACTGTCTCCAATAAGACAAATATTTGTGCTTATCAATAAATGTCATACACCACACAAACCTAGCTGCCACCAACCTCTTTATTATTTTGGGGTTTTTAAAAATGTTTTTTTTTAATGTTTATTTATTTTTGAGAGAGACAGGGACAGAGCGTGAGCAGGGGAGGGGCAGAGAGAGAGGGAGACACAGAATCCAAAGCAGGCTCCAGGCTCTGAGCTGTCAGCACAGAGCCCGACACGGGGCTCGAACCCATGAACCGTGAGATCATGACTGGAGACGAAATCAGATGCTTAGCTGACTGAGACACCCAGGCGCCCCTAAAAATGGTTTTAACGAGTTAGCAAACAAATGTATTACAGTCTGAGATCTGTGGAGATGTTCGCCCGACTGTAGGCTCTCCACAGTGAATGGGCATAGTAGACAATCCCTCCGTCTTAGGATGGCACAAATTCTATATCCTCAAGTGTGCGGAAGCATTTCCATTATCTTCATCTCCCTGTATCCTGCACTTTAATCAACGTTATGTTCTGAGATGCGAGAGAGGAGGACTCTGAAATTTCTGTCGGAGGCGTCGCCCAGATTATGAAGGTCAGGACAGAGGCTCTCTGGGCAGCTGAGAGACTGTTCCACGTTCTTCCAGGATGATTCCTGAACAGCACGACTCAGTTACGTGAATTAAGCTACGCTAACCGCCGCAACGGGTCGTAGCTCCCAAACACAGAATTGCTCACGCACGGGAAAGTGACATAACGGAATTAAGCCAGTGAGTGAGTTCCTGGATGGCCAACTTCTACACAAGACTCTGCCATCTTCCTCACTTCGCTTCTAAGGCCACCTCCGACCACCCGCACTGTGGCTCGCTGGAAGGGAAAACAGCCCAGAAGAGTGCCTCGTGGGAAGTTCGCGTAAACCCAGTTCGGAAGCAGCCCCCGTCCCTTCTGCTGCCTTATCTAAAACTCATTAGTGTGGATGCCTCCAGCTGCAAGATGGGGCAGAAAACATGGTCTCAACTGAGAACAATTTCCTTATGTGGATCGGGGAGCACGAATTCTGGTCCGCGATTACCCGCCTTCTGCTTGCTCTACGTGCCATCCAGGCAGGTCTCCTGGCACCCAAATCCATTTCCAACGTCACCAATAAAGCTTGAGATTTCTCCAACAGCAACACAAAGTCTCCTGTTCTGCAATTAGCAATGGTGCTGATTTTAAAATATGAACATGCCTGACGAGGAGAGATAATGATAGGGAAATCATTCTCATTACGTGCGAATAACTTATTTTTGCTTCACGTTTTGTTGTGATACAGTGGATTTAAAGGGGAAGAAAGACGTGCTGGAAGAAGATTCTCAGGGGTCCCTGAGTTTGTGTGCACGTCCTGCGAGCAGAGGCCTTGACGGTGTTTGTTGTGGACACTCTTTAAGTTTATTTATTTATTTTGAGAGAGACAGAGACAGCGTGAACGGGGGAGTGGCAGAGAGAGAAAGAGTGAGAGAGAGAGAGAGAGAGAGAGAGAGAGAGAGATGGAATCCCAAGTGCAGAGCCCAACACAGGGCTCGATCTCACGAGCTGTAAGATCATGACCTGAGCCAAAATCAAGAGTCTGACGCTTAACCAACTGAGCCACCCAGGCGGCCCTTTTGATGAATGTAGCGTGAAGAACCTTGGGAGTCAGGAGCCGTGTCTCCCTCCGAGGAAGAGGTGGGTTTGCCGACAGCCTTGGGAGTTGGATAAGACCTCGCTCTGGAGCACAGGGTTGGCATGACCATTATAAAAGGTTGCGGACTCCAAGCTTTGGGGTTCACTCTTGGAATGCACCCGTGATGCTTAATTTTGCATCCACGTGACGGACCGTGGGGTGTCCAGATTAAACATGATTTCCGGGTGAGGATGCTTCTGGGTGAGATGGACATTTGCGTCAGCCGACCAGGTAAAGAACATCTCCCTCCCCGGTGTAGATGAGCCTCCCACAGTCCCCTGAAGGAACCAATAGGACAAAAGGCAGAGGAAGGAGGAATTCGTCCCTTTTTCTTCCTGCCTCGCTATTGAGTTGGGGCCTCTCATCTCGTCCCTCAGACTGGGATTTACACCATAAATCCCCTGGTCCTCAGGCCTTCAGATGCAGACTGAATTAGAGGCCACCCTCTTTCCTGGGTTCATAGCTTGCGAAGGGCAAATCGTGGGGCTGTTCAGCCTCCGTCACCACGTGAGCCAGTTCCCGTCAGAAGCGTGTGTCTGTCACGACGCAGCAACTGATGCGAGTGCCAGCATCAGCCAGGCCCCTCCAAGCTGCTCCCTGAGGGCTGGGACTTTGAGGAACCAACACAAGGAAAATGATGTCTGCGCAACTGTGATTTCTGTGAGTAACGCGGTGTCCTTCACCTCTGACCCGGGAACGTCACATCTGCCAGCGGCCAGGAAGCTGCAACAGGCTAACAGTTTGGCTTGAAAGTAAAGTAAAATCGCCAACGCTTCACAGCTCTTGACAAGAAGAAATCGTCACAGAAATAGAGAGGAGTGGCGCACAGAGAAAGGAAATCTTTTCTCGTCTCTCTTATCTTGGCCTGGAGTCAGACTGGACAGGCCTCACTTTTAGGATAAATGTGCCAGTGGCTGTTTAACCTACACCTTTGCATAGACCTGGACCCATCTTCTTTGCATAAAAGGGAGTAGAAGGAAAGGATATTGCAGACGTGTTCTTTGTTATGTCTTCCTGTTTTTGAGGCAGCCAATTATACAAATTACTTATTCAGACTAAGTCTATTACTTTCATCTTTATACTTCTCTATTATACTTTTATGTGTATGAGCTACGCAGATGATTCCAGATGATTCTTTAGAAGCTAATGACTGTCTCCTAACCAGGATGCAACTTACGCATGAGCCTGCTTCAGCATATATAAAAATACACAAGAATCCTAAAAGCTCGGAGTGGCTGTTTGCAGAACTACCTCTCCCACAGAAAGAACCAGACCGTGGCCTGAGATGTGTCATCAGACACCATCAACGTCCAGCTTTGTCTGAGGTGTGGCAGCAAGCTTTTAAACTACGTTTCCAGGGGCGCCTGGGTGGCTCAGTCGGTTGGGCGTCCGACTTCGGCTCGGGGCATGATCTCGCGGTCCGTGAGTTCGAGCCCCACATCGGGCTCTGGGCTGACAGCTCAGAGCCTGGAACCTGCTTTGGACTCTGTGTCTCCCTCTCTCTCTGACCCTCCCCTGCTCATGCTCTGTCTCTCTCTGTCTCAAAAATAAATAAATGTTAAAAAAAATTTAAAAAAATAAATAAATAAACTACGTTTCCAATCCTGATCATACCAGGTGTTGATAGCATCACATCAAAACAAGGATCTTGCTAATTATTAAGAGTGGAAACGTAAACTTGGAGTTAAGAAAAAAATTAAAAAGCAAATGTCCCCAGGCTGGGTACAGAGAATGTTATCACACCAAGGTGACTCCGTGAAAACTCACGGGCTTCTCGCGACGGAATTGGTTGGTTTAGGGTAATAAAAGTAAGTAACGGCTTCTTGGAGTCTTGTGCTCTCAGTGAGTTAGTTAAATGGGCTTCCTGCTGGGCTTGCTTCCCTAAGAACCCACTTGATACGTGTAAGGACAAGAAAGGTCATTTTTCCATAAGCAGTTTTATTGTTTTGACTCGAATCTGAAGCAAATTATCCCTTCTTCAGTAAAAGTGAAGACGTTTGATCATGCAGGGTACTTTTCAAAGTCAGAAATACCCTAGTATGCCAGCATATTAAAACCACACTCAGCTCACATCTCGGTGTATTTGGTTGGAACGTGGCCCTTTTCAGGGTATCTACTTGCTAGCTAACACACCTGTGAACATCTCAGCAGCTAAGGCAGCAGAGCCAGAGTCTGTGTATTTGTAGATCTGAACAGGAACTAAGACCTCAGCATACATCTGTCTTTCCATGAACACGCCTGTGGCGTCTCCAGAAACAGCAAGCATCCACCACGACAGGTTCCTAGCAACGTCCCCTTCTATGGGAAACAAGAGCCGGAAAGAAGGCACTCCGGTTTTCCCAAGTCTGCCGTCTAATTTCTCTCCAGCCTGATGCAGCATCCCCATCTGATGGGATCGTCTATCACCATGAGGTAGAGGTTTCTCAATAGGCCCGTATGGTGAGTGCTGGGATTACCTCATATCCGCCAGTGGAACCCGAGACGCTGAACAGTTGACAGGTGTCAGAGGCAAGGTTCACATCCACGTGTTCCGGACGGGAAGAGCAGGACACAGGAATGTGGTCTGACAAGGTGGCAGAGGAGTAACAGGAAAATGGGAAAGGTTGGGGAAAGGACCTCGTAGTCATTTGCTGTCTCTGGAGTTGACACATCTCCCCAGCTTGCTCTTTGAAGATTACCCTGTGTGGAGAGAAAGCATGGGGTCGTCAAAGACCGAGAACTCCCTGTTTGGGCAGGGTTCTGGTCTATGGGCCTCACTCAGGGCATTCTTTGAGCATTTCAAGGGCAGGGGGAAGCAACACGGACCAGGCTGAGTTCTTTAGGAGTTCAGTGAAGCGTGGACAAGTGCAGTCTGGACATACATCTGATTGGGATGGTGAAGAGAGTTCTGTTTGGAAGTCCAGTCAAGAAAGCATGGTTCCTTGGCCACCAGTGAGCTGAGAGCCGACTCTTGTCATCCCCCAGAGCCTCTCCAGGGCACCTTCCAGTGGGGGGGCAGAGGTGGGGCAGGGAATATTTAGCCAGGAGAGCTCTTGAGTAGCTCTATGTGTGGATGCACTTCAGGAATAAAGACAAATGTTTAGCAGGTGGACGCCTGTTCTGAAAATACAATACAGCAGCCTAGTACTCCATCAAATTCTGTCACATACTTCGAGAGTGACCTGTGATGCAAGTGGGTTACAGGTTGAAAGTCAGGAGCAGGGACCCTAATGGCAAGGTTGAAGCCAGGCACAGGAAAGCCCCGCTGTTGGGTGCAGGGAAAGTGGCCCACGGCAGGGAGCTTGCCTCCTGTCTGGACAGAGCCCCGAGTTTGAGTCTGAGTCACAGAAGACACGAACGGTGTGTCACATCATGGCGACAGGCAGAGGACGTGGGACTGTGCCCCATTTAGCGCTTTCCCATCTCAGGATCAGCTGTGATTTGGGGAATCATGGGGTTGCATCCAGTCGGACACAGAACTGACCCTCTGCAAGCCTCACCCGAGCTGCCCAGGCACCTTCCCTCACCCCCTGAGGCCCGTGTGGGACGGGAGAGATGCCCCACGATGGGGGACTCTTTCCTAACCATGAGGAGTGCTCAGCTGCCCCAGTGCTGCCAGAAAATAACATCAGGACTACAGTTTCTTTGTTAACTTAGTTTGCTTAGTTTCCCTAAATCCATTTTTCTTTGAATTAAAAAAAAAAAGTCTACAGATATGAATAGCTCAATTTGTCCCAAGAATGTCCTGAAAACATGTCCCCAGGGGCAGCGAATTTATGGGCCAATAACCCTTTGAGTCAATGATCTCAAGTCGGTTTAAAATGTTTAAGTGAATGGTTACGTTTCGAACAACCATCTGAAGGACTGAGGCTGTCATATGGCAGCATTCCGGGGACGAGTGTGTGTGGAGTCCGCATGCTGCTGGCTCGTGAAAGAGGGGAGCCGAGGGGATGTTATGGAGACACAGTGACCTACACGGAGGGAGCATTTTCTTTGTTATTTTGTCTCTCTCTCTCCGTCCCCTTCCTTCCTTCCATTCTTCTATTACCTTCAGGTGTACAGTATAGGGACAAGCTGAACGAGTGGCTGTCACAGGTACAGAAGGGGTTGCTTTTCATTGAGAAGAAAGTGGAATCGCATTAAGTTAAAGGTTCTACTCAATTTTGATACTTCAATGCATGTGTGTTATAACAGGCCAGCTGTATCATCGGCATCGTTTTCAACCTTCTACTTTAAAAGTATCTCCGTACGGGTCCACCGTCCCCTAAGCAAAACCCTTGACACCATATGTGTGTCAGAGTTCATTTGGGGTCTAATTTTAGCAGGGGTTGGGGTAGCGTTCCGTTGTCCAAATCCACTCGTACGTCTATTCCTATCCACGGACCCGTTCAGAATAAACGGCTCCTAGACTCCTACAGATTACGAGGGACACAGCACAAATCCTGGTTAGGGTTCGCTGCCAGAGTAGGCTGGACGTGATATGACTGCGTTTTCGGACCTCTTCCGATCGTAGGATCGTAGACAAGCAGCCCGCGTTCCAGGCTTAAAGTCAGACACTCCCAGAGTTCAACCCTCCCCTCCCCAGTGAAGATCTATGTGGGCTCCTTCATCAGTTTCCCTGCAGGAAAACGGGCGTGACTGTTTCTTGAGGATGTTTTGGTGGGAAAGGCTGACCTGTACGCCCGTGTGGTAACCGCTGTCCACACCTCCGGCTGCAGGTAAAGTGCTGTGGTTTGGAGCTCACCAGAGGACTCATGCCTTCCTGCACAGAGCGGCTTCTGTGTGGTCTCATGTCTATCCAGTGACGTGGACTCTGGTTTCCTTAAATAAGGAGATTACTTAAATCGAGTTACGTGGAAGCAAGAGAAATTCAGTTGAGAGACAAAAAGGCTCCTGAGCGTGCCAGAGGCTCTTAGGAAGGGAGGCAGGGAGGACCAGGCCTCTCTGGCCTCCGAGGGCTCCTGGCCAGTGGAGGGCAGGACAGCACCACACGGCGGCCACCGCTTTCCCTGGTTCTCACGGGTTCACTGTTTCCGGCCTCTGCGGGGACAGATGGCAAATTAATAATAGTAATAGTGAAATAAGGTGTAATAAGATAATGACGATGGTGATCATGGAACCAAAGACTTGCTTCACAGGACAGCGATGCCTACTGAAGGGTAGAAACATACATCCCAAGTAGCTTGTGTCGAACGAATTGAGTCAGTTTGCACGAGTTTCAGAATATCCTGTTAGACTTGTCTGCAAACTCTTTTCCCGAAGCCTCGCATTTGTACCATCTTACAACTGTTGCCATAGGGGAGAGAGCACTGGCGGGAGACGGGCTGGATCCCCTGTGGGAAGGACAGGATCCCTGCATCGAGAACTTTCCATCAGAGAGAAAGTCGTGCCACTTAGGAGATGAATTCAGGAGCTGAAAGCAGACGGATGGTCTATAAAGCGGGCTTCCTGGCCGGATTAAACACTCAGCAATGCAGAACAGCCCCCAAATGTTATTGTAAGCAAAATCCTATTTTAGTCTGCCCTCTTGACTCTTGGAATGTTCCATTTAATGGCTGTTTGGAAAGCTCCATGCCTTTGATCTCCCCTCAAAGCAGGCTTGCCCTTGAAGCAGAACCCTTGACATCTCCAACATCATTTTTAAGTCAAGTATGCGAAGCATCCTCGCTGAGAAGTGAAAAGGCAGTGTTTTATTCCCTTGGGGTCGTGTGTTTGTACGAGGGCACGGCGGGCAGGGGGGGACCACGTCCAGGGTATGGGGCTCGCGGGAACCTGCCCCGACCCCTGGTGGTCTGGTGGCACTGAGTGTATCTGCCGGGGTGAAGCGAGCCAACCACAGACCCCGCGTGCTCAGGGACTTGGTTTTGTATAGAACCCACCACAGAACAGCGGTGAGAACACACACGTGCCATGGTGTGTCCTGTGCTTTCCACAGCGTGGCCTCTTTGGATGCTTGTGTCTTTGCTGAGATCCACAACCGAGCCCCCCTTCTCTTCAGGCCTGGGGAGAGTTGTGTCCCACAGATGGCCTCCTCGAAACAGGCAGAAGCAGATGTGGGAGTGGGAGGAGCAGAGTCCGGGGCCCCTACGTGGAACAGCGCGCTATGTGCTGAGCTGTGTGCGCGTACCTGTACATGGTGCCAGGCAGACTGAGGTCCAGCCCGGCGTCTTTGCAGAGATCAACAGATTCTTCAAGGCCTCGCGGGTCTTTGCAAGGAGATGCAGGAAAGACGAGACATTCCTCTCGATCCTCAAAGACCCCTGGCTCCTTGTCCCTTCACATCCTGACAGTTAGGGTACGTGCCAGGGGCTTCAGAAGGTGAGCCCCCTTGTCCGCCATGTGAGTTAGTTCAGAAATTTGTGACCTTCAGAGAAAAAGTGTCTGTTTTTGCAGCTCTGATTACCGTAATGACTCCATGGTCCTCCATGGCGACTTTCATCTGAAGAACTTCAAGTACCTTTCAAACCGTAATTAGCCACACCGCTATGTGGCCTTTGCAATTGAATAAATGAGGCACAATCGAGCTGAATTCTCTGAACGCTGAAGATTCGCCCACAGTAGTTAGTGACAAACCAAGAGGAACCTAAGAATGTCAATGCCCAGTCCCTTACGAGCCTGTGAACAATAGTGAATTGAATAAAGCACAGTATTCTGTGGATCCTATGTAAAAAAAAAAAAAAAATATATATATATATATATATGTATATGTTCTACTGACACCGTTAAGAAAAAGCTGATTGGCTGATTTTTTTTTTATCAGTCTGAAATGGGGAAGAAGTGAACGTGCACGGGGAAAGCAAAGGAAACAAATGATCGGAGGAAGAGAAGAATGGGGAAGAGGTGCATGTAAGTTGAATAAACGGAAGGAAGGGAGGCGAGGGGGACATAGAAAGAATATATAAAGAGACATAGAAATACAGAGAGGGACAGAAAGAGAGAGACAAAGAGAGGGAGGGAGCCGGGAAAACAGAGCGGAGGGCAGTGGTCTGCAGAGGGTCTCCGAGCCCAGCAGGCAGGTCTGTGGAGTCCTGGCTCTTTGACCAAAGGAGCAGAACCTTCTCCTTACTCTGCGTTTTCATCGTTACAGTGAAAATGAGAGCAGATGAGATGAGGTGATGCGTGATTCTTAGCCTACTGACCGGCACACAGCAATTCTAACCGCTGCCTCTCTTCCTCTTAACCAGAATAATTAAATATTACAATTGCTCACTGTGTCTTACATTGAAGGTTTTCCTGGCGAGTAATTTTTTAACAGTAAGCTCCTCCAACGACCTAAAAGAAAGAACTGACCACAGGTGCACCTACAGCCGAGGCAAAGAGGCAGATAAATGGAGAAAAGTTTTTGATTTTTTAAAAATTTTTTCACGTTTATTTATTTTTGAGAGACAGAGACAGAGCATGAGCGGGGGAGGGGCAGAGAGAGAGGGAGACACAGAATCCGAAGCAGGCTCCAGGTTCCGAGCTGTCAGCACAGAGCCCGAAGCGGGGCTCGAACCCACAAACCGTGAGATCATGACCTGAGCCGAAGTCGGTGCTTAACCGACTGAGCCACCCAGGCGCCCCAGAAGAATTTTGACTGAGGAAGACGTCTTTTTAGCATCCCTCAATTCCCGGCAGATAAAAGGTCTGTCCCGAGAAGGAAAATAGCATTTAATCGGTTCAATATGCTGTGTTTAATACCTCCAGCCAAAGGTTTGATGAGCTGAGATTGTACATTATCAACTAAAATGTAATTCTGAGATTATGGTAGATATTGCATAACCTCTGTGTCTCTGAAAATCAGAAACCAGGCAGGAATTCAGTGTGTGTTTCTGTTGTTGATAATGATAAAAATTATCTAGGGATTTCGATATTACGAGCATTTCTCTTACTGTAAAGCTTTCCTAGAATAAAATATATATATATATATATATATATATATACATATATATATATATATATATGTTTTCCTTATTTTCCTTCCCTGTTCTTCAAATACCCCCAATACTATGACCTCCTTGGTATACAGGTGTTCTAATTGTCCAGAAGAGGCTGAGGCATTAAGTGCCCATCTCTAGAGGATCCCCCCTGGGATCTCTGTGCAGATGTGGGGGTCGCTCTCTATGCCTCCTCCCTGGCTTCTTCCCACCCATCTGCCATCTTAACCTAAGCTTTATAGCACAAGGTATACAAAATTCAAAGGAGGGACACGGTCGGTATTTCCCAAAAATGGATTAATTAGAGCTTCTGCACATAAAGAAAGCTTAGCTATTCATCAGCGGCCCTTTCCCTGAATTTGGGGTGATGTTTTTTTCTGCTTTGGGAAAGGATGGTTAGGTTGATACTCCCTCCCCTGCCAACTGAAACGTCGTTTGACTCCCAAGGCTACGGATTTTTCTCAGCAGGTAGCCTTCGTGCCATGCCGTTTTGATCCAGATGTGAGCACTTGTGTTTCAGAATGCTAAGCCCGTTATGGGCTCCACTGAAGTTCCTTCCTGGAACTGACAATTATGAAGTCCACAACACAAACCTACAAGTAAACATTTTCCTTTTAAATGCAGTCTGTCAGCCTCCTTCATTAGGGTCGATTTTTTTTTTTTTTCAGTTTTAATAATGCCATTATGAGCAACGATCAGTTATACTGAGGCTATTTACAATGTTTATAAAATGCTCAAAGCCGCCTCTAACAATGCATTAGCACTTAGCCAGCTGGAGTCCCGTTGACAGCATGAATTGATGGGAATACCTTGAATGAACGACAGACCCTCCTTCTCTCCGCACGTATGGGAACAGGCTATTAGTACCTTCCCTGAAACCCTATATAAACCACGCTACAAGCGCATGTTTGACATTGGCATGCCATGTTTTAACCCCGGGGGACAGTCTTGGGTGTGGAGAGCTTCATGTTTGTTTGCCTTTAGGAAAAAAAATAGTCTGACATCTTTTGGTCGCTTCAAAAACGTGACTATTCCCGCTTCCACGGGTCAAGGGGGTGGGGAGAAAGTGTGATGTGAAAGTACATTCCCTTTACTGCCTGGAGATCACGGTCTCTACCCTTGGTCCATCCTTTCTCTTAGCCTTTGTCATCAAGTGCCTACTTCCAGTAAAAGCCCAGGACGGCTAGCACCTGCTCCGTGAGGGTGAGGGAAGCCAAAGGAAACCAGGACTGCGGGGGTTTTCAGAGCAGATGGTCCTCTGTGAATAATGAGTCGCCCTTTGAAAGCACCCCACCCGTGGGCCTCTGTGGAAAGCGGAGGTGACTGGCGCTCCGCTTTGCTCACTCATCCGCTGACAAAGGGCGTCCTTGAACCAGCACGCGGCTCCCCGCGGAAACCATGTTGCTCACATCTTGGTGGTGCATTAACACATCCGTGTCAGCTTGCTTTCCAGTGTCAGAGGCCCCAAAGGAGTAAAGACTCCTACCATGTCCCTCTTTGTTCTCCGTCTGCATCAGCCAGCACAACGCACCGAGCCATGGCGGACACCTCTGAAGTCATTATCTTGTGCTCCATTTCAGCGTAGTTTAAAAGAAATGTTTTCGGTCTTCATTGTAGACGGCACTGTGTTAGGATTCGAGGCACCTGGGTCCTAAGCCTCATCCCCGCTTTCTGACCTCAGCAAGCCCCGCTTTTCGGAGCTGGAGGGTAGAAAGAATGACTGACGCCTTCCGGCTCAACCTCACAGGCCAGTTGTGAAGGGGAAAATGCAAAAATTTATGTTCAAGTGCTTTGAAAAATCATCAGCCACTGAAGATGTGCAAAGTATTATGTCCTTCTGCAGGGCGGCCGAAGTATGCCACTTTGGCATAAGAATTATTTAGGTTGAAGGCACTTAAAAAACTCCAGGTCCAAGAAGGGTGCCTGGACCTCCCCTCTTTCTCCTTGAACCCGGAGAAAACACCGCACATGGACGACATCCTCCTGTGCCCGGAGGACAGTGATGTCCTTGTCACCAAGGACGAGGAGTTGAAGTAGAAAGAACTGTATACAAATAGACCTTGTTAAAATGACCCTGTTTTCCTTTAACATCTTTGTATCTTTACTTTTCCCAAATTTCCTCTCTTTGTTCAGCCTCGTAGAAAAGCATTTGGGCTTTGCCTCTTCTTTGGGTGTTCGGCCCCAGTGAGAGCTCCACATCACCTAAAACTTAACACTAAATGGATGCTTCTCTCCTGCTGCTCTGTCTTCGTCAACTTAACTTTCGAGCCAACCCTGAGGGGACAGGTACGGTTTTGCCTCCCCGGCCCTCTGACCCTTCTGACACTTCCTTCTGTGAGTTTCAAACTTTCATTAAGCCAGCCTGCATCCTTCTTCCTCACAGAGACACGTCCGCTTTTCCTTCCCTCCCATCCCAGCCCTACATAGACGTTAAAACAGGAAGGGGCACCTGTGGGGTGAGACGGGCAGAGCCGAGTCCCCAGACCACCCCCCCACCTCTCCTCCCAGAGCCCTGTCAGTGCAGTCAGCCCACCCTCGGGGCTCTCATTTCTCCATGTAGGTCAGATGCCCAGTTCGTCTGAGGGCAGATCCATCAACCCAACTCCTAGGGTTTGAGGTGGGTACTTGGCTCATCGCCATAAATGCCATCTGTGGGACTGGGCTCCTGCCGGGCTGGAGGGGCATGGACATGTACATGACAGTCGGACGGTGGTTTGGTGGGCACAGAGTCCAAGCAAGATGGTGCTGGGGGGTTATGGTTCCATTATTAATGGCCTCAGGTGGCCCTCCGGGACTCCAACCGAGACGTGGCTTCCACCAGAAACCAGCCTACTCTGCAGCAATGGCAGCCAGCCTTCCCGCTGTGACTCACCTGCCCTAAGGGACCCCCAAGGGACCCACGAGCCTTCCTACTGGTGCCCTCTGTCTTAGGCCACGCTGCGGGTCACAGGCGGTGGGGTCCGTGCAGTGTCTTCAAGATGGCTCCTCAGTGAAGGGTGGATTCCGCATGTTTACTTCTAGGGGGCAATTTCAAATGTCCTGGGAAACCAGAATGCAAAGGGAACGGGAACTGCTTATAAAGTTCCAAGCTGTCAAGTGTTACTTGACAATACAGGAAGGGCACACTGGAACATATCCTTGAAATTCTGACTTCACATCCCTTTTGCCAGAGTTCTTCCTATTCTTCTTCCCCTGCCTTATCCCCACCTCACCCCTCCTCCCTCCCCTCCCTCCCCTCCTCCTCCTCCTCCTCCTCCTCCTCCTTCTTTTTCTTTTCTCTTCCTCCACCTCTTCTTCCCCCTTCTCCCCTTTCTTCTCTCTCTCTCTCTCATTTTCCTTTTTGTTTACGTCTCAGTGAAATCATACAAGTGTTGCTCAAGGAAGACGCATTGTGCTCTGGGCCCTTAACCACCCACAGGTCCTGCCCTTCACTGAGCTGAGCTGGGAGAATATTTCCCGGCAGCTCTGCTCGGTTAAAGACATTCTCTGATAAACTGAAACTGGACTTTACTGGATTCTTCACCCATAAAATTAAGCGGTTAGACCTGATCATCTCCAGGGGAGTTCCCAGCTCCCAAGTGGTACAAATCCATGATCGCACCATGCGGTGCTGAGATTTTCCATTCAATTTTGTTCAGCGAGGATTATCAAGAGTCATCGTGACTTGTCACAAGAAAGGGGTGTTTTGTCATACCCAGGCCAAGCTGAGCCTCTGGGCTTATTTGTTTCTTGCTAATTTACTCAACATTTCCTTGCCTCAAATAGTTCCCCACAAACTTTACGTGAAGGGATCGATCAGTGAAACTCAAAATAATGAGGATGGCCCACAGTCAGTCTTACTGTTGTGTTCTTTTTGCTCACCCCCCTGAAAATAAAGAAACCATATTTGGAACGTGTTCCAGGTCACAGGCAATTGTGTAATTTTAAAATACATATAATGTAAAATCAGCATATAGTACACAGTATTTATCTGTCCTGAGGAGCTAGTCAGGGAGACGTGATTCTCAGGTGTAGACCCATTCCCTAGCAACTATAAAGTCCTTTGAGAATTGGTAACATTAGAGACAGATGGTTTACCTGTTGCCACGATATACTGGTGCTTAATTTGTACCCTTGGTGGTTTCTTTCTCTCTCTCTAAATTTAGCAAGAAGGGGCCGCCAAAGTCACTCGACTCCTATTACATACACATGTGTCACACTCGGGTGAACATGGGACCTATTTAAAGAAGTCCAGAAATGAGCAGAGGGTGTGGGGTGGGACTCATCTCTGGTTCCCCAACTCAACTGAAGGTCGGGATCTCCTGGGGAGCGTGTAAAAGTCCTGATTATCCCAAACAGCGATCGATACCAATTAAATCGGTGTGTGAGGGAAGTCAGGCTTTAGTGGTTTTGAAGACTAGATTATGATCACTCCCATTTTACAGGTGAGGAGGCTGAGGCACAGAGAAGATAATTGACTTTCCCAGGGCCACACAGTGAGTATAAGGGAAGCTGGACTTCAGATGAGGAGACCTTGCAATGCCACACCGCTTCTCATACAAACTCGCAGAAAAATCAGAAGATGCAAACCAGCAAAATGCCCCAGTAACACCCCCAATCACACACACACTGAGGGGAAATCGGTGATCCTATCTTCTAGAATGCCATTTCTGGATTATTCCCCTTTGGAGGGCATCTTATGTTGTACATGTAATATGTTAGTGACGGGAGCCAGGAGGATTCCAAGCTGGTGGCTACTAACCAGACATGCAGGCAGAGAGTGACGTAGCGGACATTTTGCAATGTACTTTCATAACCACACTGCCTAACAGATACTTTTCGTTGGGTGTATTTCTGCAACACCCTTTCGCATGAGCATAACGCCTCTTGTTATATGATGCTGGGGCTTAAAAATATTTCTTTAATTCTTGGACACGATTTGCTTTCAAAAGAAGGAACCTACCTAATTGCCACCCCCCACTCAGGTGTGGCTGGACCTAGTGCATCCCTCCTAATGGGCAGAGTGTATTTGAAGTGATGGGGACTGACCTCCATGGCTGCATCACCTTGGGTCACTCTTCCTGGGGAGGCCAGCTGCGGGGTCATCCGGACACTCGGGCAGTCCTAAGGAGAAGTCCACGTGGCTTCCTGACAAGAACCAGCACTGACGGGCCAGGCATGTGAGTGGGATGCCATGATGGGGAACCTAACATCCATACTACAGCCCGTGGCATCTTGACCTCAAGCTCATGAAAGAGACTAAGACAAAGGCCCTCAGGTGAACTGCTCCTGGATGCCTGACCCTCAAAACTGTGTGGAAAAGTAAATGTTAATTGTTTTAAGTTGCTAAGCCTAAGAGTGATTGCTCAAGAATAAGTCACTGAGAGCAGTAGATACACCATGGTTTATTTAACCAATTATTGCTGTTAAACACGTGTTTTTTTCCTAACTGCTCCTCGTGTCGAAAGCACTGATACGGACAACATATAAATAGTCACATCCTAGGATAGATTTCCAAAGAAAACTTGTTAGATTAATGCCTTACATATTTATGAGGCCTTTTCACTCATGTATGTCTGTAGAGAGATTTTAGCATTTTACATTCCCGACAGGGAGGTGTTAGAATAACCTCCTCCTCGCAGAACAATGCCCTCGCCAAGGGACTTCACATCTGGAACCTGTGAATATGTCACGTTACCCGGCAAAAGGGAATTCACACATGTATGTAAGTTAAGGACTTTGAGGCGGGAGAGTATGCCGGATTATTCATTCCCTATTGTCCTTGTCACCTTGAGTGGCCGTAACAAAATTGCAGACTGGGTGGCTTAAAAAACACACCTTTATTTCTCATGGTTCCAGAAGCTGGAAGGCCAGCAGATTTGACGTCTGGTGAGGATCTGCTCCCTGGTGCATAGATGGTACCTTTTCACTGTGTCTTCATGCGGCAGAAAGAAAGAGAAAACTCTGGTGTTTTTTTCCTTTTCTTATAAAGACAATGATCCTATCATGGGGGCCATTCATGGCCTCATGCCCTCATCTAAACCTAATCACTTTCCAAAGGCCCCACTGCCAATGACTATCCCATCGGGAGTTAGAACTTCAATATATGGCTTTGCAAGTGATACAAACATTCCATCCATAGCATCCAAGTAACCCGGTGTAATCACCAGTCCTAAAAAAGTGGAAGAGGAGGTCAGGGTGATCCAATGTGCCAAGGACTCACCCATCGCTGTTGGAGGAAGGGGCCATGAGCCAAGGAGTGTGGGCACCTCTACAAGCTGGAAGATGTGAGGAAGCAGGTTCTCCCCTGGAGCCCCCAGAAGGAACACAGCCTTGCAGACACCTAGACTGTAACCCAGCGGGACCTGTAGTGAGCTTCTGAATTCCTGAACCGTAACGCAGTAAATCGGTGCTGTTTTTGCCACTACATCTGGGGCAATTTGTTACAGCAACGATAGAAAACCAGTAGGCTCACCGAAACCATATCTGAAATTTTTTCCTGTTCAACTTTGATAGGCAAAAGGTAGGTTTTTCCTTTTGCCTTGATTGGCAAATTGTCTTGAATTTCTTCCACCGTAACTGTTACTTTACCATACTGTTGAATTAATGGAAGCATCTCTGGGTTCTTCACGTCTCTTCCTGTCTTCTATCTGCCCACGTAACAGTCCTCCACTGTGCATTTTGTTTAGAGCAACATGTCTACGACCTTCGGTACGTTTTTGGTTTGTTGCTCGTTTTGACTCTTCAGGGTCATTTTTGACTCTAAGACTCCTGGTCGATGAGCATCTGTTGCAGAAAATGAGTGTCAGAATTTAAAACAAGACTTTGCCTTTTCTAAAGGGTGTCTTCTCTTGTTGAAATGTTCACATGCTTTCTCTAACATTGCTATGTAGTGTTGGGGAAGCAAAACAAAACATCCCTGTACCAACCTAGAAAGAAAAGAGAGAGAAGGAATACTCTATTACAGAACAGTTGATGATCAAATGTACAGGCATGTGGGGCAGCACACTAGTGACCACAAAGTCTGGACAGAATTTGCACAGCCGTTTACACAATAAAGTACGAGAAAGAATGATGAAAAGTCTTATCTCTTGGCCACATGGAAGGATGGGTATTGGAGGGCGGTCCTCTGGAGAGAACTCTGAACTGATTCCAGGGTTCCAAGCTGCAGCCCGGTGGGGAAGGAGACCCTTCACTGTAAAATAAAAAGGTTGCCCTTTTATTGGCCCATTGCTTTTTTCAAGAACACAGGCTACACATGGAGAAAGAGGCCACGACTCCTCCCTCAAAGAAAACGGCACAGTGTATGTGTCTCGTAGCCCTGCTTTATGATGGAAGTGTTGATTTTCTCGTTACTGCCTGAAAACCCACCTTTCTCTTCCCGGATTTATGCCACCATCAGGCTTCACTACACCTGATCCCTGAATAAAATGAGCAATGATGGATCTATGAGTGTCAAAAGTCACCCGCGTCCCTAAATTTCACATTGATCTCTGAGTAACTACTCTCTGAGCGGGACTTTCTTGGCAGTTCTTCTAAACACAAGCCTGTATTTCTCTAGAGAAGAGAAGAGCTTTAGAATGACCTCTATGTAATAGGAGACTGGGTTCAATTTTAATTAGGCTCTAAGTGGTAAATATTTGCTAATAGACTTTGGGGTGAATAATTAATTAGTAAAAGACTGCTATGCACTGACAATTTATGTGACCAAACTAATAGATTAGGTCCACTAAAGTCTTAGTGAAAGCAACCCTTTCGAAACAAATTGTTGAAAATTTAAGATATCTACAAAACTGCTGTTAAAAAAAAAAATTAAGTGTGATTTCTCTTTAAAAATTTATTGCTATTTCAATGGTTTAGATGAAGAAGGTATTATTTCTGCATTGTTTCATTACCCCAAACAGCTATCTATCCAACCATAATAAACTAGAAATCAGACAGATTCTGATTTTTTTCCCTTCCTGGTACTTGACCATGTTTCTGCTATGATATTGTTTCGGGGAAGCTAGTTTTATTTTATTCTTCCAATGGGTAAAGGTTGTACGACCTGGAAGTCCAATTATTTTGTTAACAGCTGTATGGACGTCTAATTCACATACCATAAAATTCACCCATTGAGAGTGGAGCCTTCAGTGATTTTTAGAAAATTCAGAATTGTGAAATCGCCACCACAACCCTGTTTTAGAATCACAGAAGGATCCACTGCCTCTTGCCAGTGCCTCCACATTCCCACTCCCAGCCCTATGCAGCCAATTTTCCATCCCTGTTGACTTTCTTTTCCTTGGATATTTTATATACAGGGAATCATAGTTGATGTGGTCTTATGTGACTGGCTCCTTTCACTTAGCATTATGTTTTTAAGGTGCATCCAAGTTGTAGCGTGGATATGTAGTTCATTTTTTTAATGCCAAATAATGTTCCATTATATGGATGTTGTGCATATTGCTTGCCAATCAGCATTGATGCACACCTGGATTGGTTCCACATTTTTGCTATTAGGAAGAAAGCTGCGATGGACATTCGTGTGCAAGTCTTTGTGTGAACATATTTTTTTTTCAATATTTCCCTTGGGTAGATTCGTAGGGTTGAAATTCCTGGCTCTTATGATAAATTTATGCTTCACTTTTAAAGAAACTGCCCAACTTTTCCACAATGACAGTAGCATTTATATCCCACCAGTAACACGTGAGAGGTTCAAGCTTTCCCACCTCCTCTGCAACATTTGTTCTTGTCTGCCATTTTGATTGGAGTCATTCTAGGGGGTGTGCAGTGGTCTCTCGTTTGTGGTGCTAACTTTCATTTCTCTGATGACTAATGACGTTGAGCATCTTTCTATGTGATTGCTAGCCATTGATATGTCTTCTTTGATGAAATATGCATTCAGTTATATTTATGTAGTATTAGATATGCAATACTTGAATAGCACCTCATATATCCCAGATTTTAAATATTCATTTGATTATATCTGAATGAACATGTATGATGTACAACCTGCTGGGCTATTTGCTTTGTAACATTAAGTGAGCACCTTCTATGTGGAATGTATTGAACTCATTGATTTGTCACGTACTTAAAAAAAGAATTGCTAAGCTCTTGAGGGCTTTCTTGACATAACCATGTCAAAAGGTACATGATTCATGAATGTTGGGTACTAGGAAGCATCATTGTACTTAGTGTTTTGGTGGTTTGAAGGAAGAAAAAAATCCCTTCCATCTTGATAGGAGAGAGGAAGATTGTAGAAGGAGACCATATTTACATTCTATTTGTAGAAAAGTTAAAAGATCAGATGTATGGAAAGGGAGACAGAAAGAAAGTATATTTTAGGTTGGGCAAGTGACAAAGGCCTAGGGCAGGGAGAAAGCATTGAGCACATATGAAAAAAATCATGAATAATTTAGTGTAGCTGTGCTACAGAACATAGAAAGGGAAGTCAATAGTCAGACAGGATGTGATCTTGAAGTACGTTGAAATGCTAAACAAAGGAGCATGTATTTTCTTTTTAAGAATAAAAATGGAGACATTTGGGGTGCGTGGGGGGGGGCTCAGTTGGTTAAGCATCTGACCCTTGATTTCAGCTCAGGTCATGATCACATGGTTGGTCATGGGATTGAGCCCCAAATCGAGCTCTGCACTGGGTGTGGAGCCTGCTTAAAATCCTCTCTCTCTCTTTCTCTCTCTCTGCCGCTCCCTCACTCAAACTCTCTCTCTCTCTTAAAAAAAAAAAAAAAAGCACGGGGAGCCATTCATTTTCAGCAATTGAGGGTCATTATTAAAGCTGTTTTCTGGAGTGTTATTCTATAATTTATATACAAGTAAAACTGGAGGAAGGGAAGGGAATCACCAAATCTCTGAGAGTGACGTTGGAGCCGTGGAACCACAGTTCAGCGAAGTCATCATCAGGTAGGAGACCTTATCGAGAGGAAGTCCTCGAGCCAGGAGATCAGGAGAGGATACTTGGATGTGTAGCCGACCCCTGGCTTTCCCTTCACCTGGCATCCCAACTCCATTTACACCAGACACTTCTGTAACTTTCTGCTGGAATTGTACATTCTAGGACATATTTTTAATTTTCATGATAATTTTCCTCTCTACTTTCCCCCTGAATTCATTCACGGGGGATTTGGAACAACCCTTGAATTCTCATTGATTATCCCTCCAACATCATTTGCTAGCATTTCCCCAACCTCGTCTGTTCTAATGACCTCCGTTTCCTTTCTACTTCAGCTGCTCATTGAGCACAGAACCTTGGAATTTTTATCATATGCATTTTCTTCTATTCATGACAGCTTTTCCAGGACACAATCTTCTAATATCTCCTGGGTCCACATAATCAAACTATAATTCTCCATGGCTTGTCTGTGTTTGACATACAGCTATTTGTCTTAAAATATTCATTGCCACTCACCCCAGATATGACAAGGAGCATCTATGAGTATATGTATACTTAAGGGTCCACTATGTGCCAAGAACAGTGGTACTTTTTTTCACAAATATGGCCTCCTTTGCTCCTCATTTCAATGAAGACGTGATGTGAATGCCTTTCACAACATGGTAACTTAGACCCGATGTCACAGGGTATTGCTTACTGAAATTGATTCTGGCTTCAAGGTAGAATACGATCTAATTTAATCCTTAGTGAAACCTTGAGAAATCAAAGGGGAAAATAGCCTTAGGAAGTTACTGTGATGAGTCCCCACAGAACCCAATTCAGCTGGTGATGTAGCTCTGAGCACACAGATGAATATTTTGTTGGCATTTGCTTTCTCGGGCTTTAATCCATTCTAGGCAGCTCTTTTTAGGGTTTACTATGTCACCAAGTGTAAAATGCATTTGATTTTTTAGAGAATTTGCTAAAAACAGCTATATAGCTCACGCCAAAATCCTCTCTACAACAGCCAAAAAGTTCCATGAAAGTATGTCATTAAACACATGTTCCAAAAAGATTTTTGTGTCTCATTTTGCCCTCTGGGGTATGTATTTTGAAGTAAAATACCTTCACTGACTTGGGCACTTGATGTTAACATATTAAAAATAAGAAGAAGAATTATGACATGGAGAAAGCAAGGTTGGAACTGGCCAATGTGAACAAACACCACAGAATCTCTCTTCCCAAATCCAGTCCCTCACTGATTCTGAACGTGTTTGTTTTCCACCTTGGCTCCATGAACAATGATCCCAGTTGTCTCCAAAGGACAGTGATGCCAAACTATTTCAGGCCAAACATCCCAGGAAACAGTACCTAATATTAACAGATGTCCTTTATCACATAGGGAATATAAGCAACACATTTTCTGTTGCAAGTGACAGGACACCCAAATCAAGCTAAAATTTAAAAGGGGGGATTTGGTGGTTTTCATAAATAAATCCCTAGATAGGTCTAGATTCGGATAAAAAAAGAAATAAAAAAGGCAACAGAGACCAAGTTCTTCTGTCTTCTGTTGTGGTAGACTTAATTTCAGCCTTATGCCTTCATGTCTAACCACCCCCCCCCCCCGACTTCTGGTGGGTTTCCCATACTCTGACCTACCCAGATCTAGAAAGTTCTCCTCTAGTCATTCCTGCAGATGAGAGAGGAGGTTTCTCTTTCCAGAAACCCCCAATAGTCTTCAAAACTCTTTTCCTCTCAGCAGGTCATGTCCCCATCCAAAGACCAACACCTGTGGCCAGAGCTGCGGGCTTTGTTTATTGACTGCACCCCTCAGCATCCAGTCCCAGAGCTGGTGTGGGTGGGCACCACCCCAAACACATAGACAAAGTACAGAATGCCTGCTCCCTCCAGGTCAAATAGTGGTGCTGTACCAGGAGCACAGGGAAGGGAGGTGAGCAGAAAAAGGACAGCAGGACTCTAAAAGTTAGCTCATTCTCCTCCGTGGCTGACTAATGCCATGAAAATGCAGAGAATGGAGACGAGGCTGAAGGGAGACTGGTAGATTCAAAGTGACACTTCCAAGCAGTAGCACAATGTGATTTCAAAGCATATGGAAATCCTTTTAAGAGGGAATCAGTGTAGATTTAAGAGATTATGAACCTTGGGGCCAGGAACATTCTCTATGTCATTTTTATCTGTTTTTTTTTTTAAGTTTTATTTATTTATTTTTAAGAGAGAGAGAGAGAGAGAGAGAGAGAGCGTGCGCATGAGCAGGGGAGGGGGAGAGAGAGAATCCCAAGTAGGCTCTGCATTGTCAATGCGGGGCTCAAACTCATGAACTATGAGATCTTGACCTGAACCGAAACCAAGAGTTGGATGCTCAACTGACTGAGCCACCCAGGTGCCCCTGTCATTCTACCTATGAAAGGTCCAAATAGAATATCACATCATTCAATCAGTCCTTAAATATTTATTAAGCATATTACATGTGCTATGCCTGTGTGAGGTCCTGAGAATACTACAGTAGAACAGACATGACATTGCACTGGACCTACCCCTACTAGGTCTACTAAAAGTAAAAACAAGGTGTTCAGGGAGCTCTGAGTTGGAGGGCAAAAAGGCACCTCTGTTCTGAGTCAGGCATTTTGCAAATATGTTGCACCTTTTTAATTTTCACCTTGTCTCCCATTGGTCACATGAGATAGTGAGGTTATCTCTACTTTGCATGAAGACTAGGTAGAATGAGGTTAAGTAACTTGGCCAAAGATGTGCAGCTGGTGAGGAGCAGGGGGATGGGAAAGCCAGTCCTACCAGTTTCCGTAGCTCAGAGGGGTGGGCAGACAGATGGGGTGGTTGGAAGCGAACTCAGGACAGGCCGGACAGGCTGGGGAACATAAGAGGTCTTTGGCTGCCAAGCGGTGGTGGGAGCCCTGGTCACATTAAGGATATTCAGAAGCAGGTGTGTGGCTGAGAAAGGTCACTTTGACTGGAAGATTGGACGTTAGATCATTTGGCCGCGACCCTGAGGCAAGGAAACCATGAGTATTTTCAATGTCTAATTACTAACATTTTCAATACTCATTTAAGACACAATAGCCTTAAAATAATCTTCTAAAATACACGTAACGATATACTCTCTGTAGCCTTATTTTCTGTATCTCAACACTTCAAAAACAAAAGTTAACCACGTTGATATTTCTTAAGATATTTAAGTAGACATCAGACTGCGGGAGCTCTTTTCCACAACTGAGTCTTCAAGCTTTGGGCTTCATTCTAGCATTTCAGTGCTTTATGACCATAATTTGAAACTACAGACCATACCTATTTATTCCTTCTTTCTTTTCCTCCAAATTAAGGAGAAAAAAAGAAATAACCTCTTCACTGCCTCCAGTTATACTATTTAGGAATCTGCCTAATCCTAGAGACCTTAAGTCAATAGCTTTTTAACTAAGCAGTTTGTTTTCTGTTCCATGCAACTGAACCTTAAAAATTCTTTCCTTCACCTTTTTAGATTTCCTCATCTTCCTCCTAACAAACCCCGGAGAAAAACCAAACCAAACAAACGCAAACCAAGAGGGACTTCAGAGTCCAAGTCAAGCCCTGCCAAGATCTTCCAAATAGGGAAAATCATGGCAACTTGTCCACTGTTCCACTGCCTTCCTTGTCAACGTCAGGTTCCCGTTGGCTGATGCAGTGTTGTGCTTTATAGCACCATATCTGGCTCTTTGCCGTCTTTTTCAAACCAATTTTCTGGATCAAAGTATTGATCTTTCTATTTACCTTAGCAGTGTGTACTGCCTAGGTCAGAAAGCCAATGTGGGGATTCTCATCGTGGCCAAGGACATCTTTCCCAAATTCAGTCCAGTGAGTCCTTGGCAAGGTGGTCATGATTTAAAATTCCACTTATCACCTGATCCACCACGGAGCCCTGCTCTAACAGGTGAACCACAGTGTGGTCCCAGGTACCAGGGACTAGTCCGAATTCAGAATCCCCAGACGTGATTCACAGAACATATTTGCCCCAGAGGATGATTGCAGGTCTACGTAAGGGAAGGCTGGGATGAATATTGTCAGAATACATGTGTGATGTGCTCTCAGATTCTTCCTTATATATATGTAGTGTTTATACACATGGCCCAGAGTCCGTGACCTGATTCAGGTCTGGGAATTGAGCATGAGTGAGCCTCTTCTACAGGCCCCTGGAATCAAGCATCAGCTTGTCCGAGGGAAGCATTTTCATCTACATCAATTGAATGTGACTCCATGAGCTGTCCATCTCTAGTTGATTAGCCACAATCCAAAATCCCCAAAGGTGAAACCATTCTCAATGATTCTGGTCCCACTGCTGATGTTGGGATCTTGCCGTCTACAACACTGGTGGTTAGGTAGCACTCTTGGTTCTGCAGCTTGGAGTCCTATCACCCCCAGTGAAATCAGAGAATACGTTTCAATGGCAGCACCCCTGCCACCCTGCTCATATCTCTGGCCATCAGAGAGAGCCTCTAAAGAGCTTTCTTAAAATGCTGAACTCCCCACTGCAATATATTTCTCGAGACCTTTCCAGAGGTATTGTCTCTGGGACCACTGGTAGGTTATAATGAAGGCATATCAGCAAATCATATGTGATAACCCATTGCAACATGCCTACTGTAAAACATTTTGATTTTATATTATATGAAGAACTTTCTGGCAACTGACATCTGTTTTATGTGAACCATTGCTGAGTCCAGCATTTAGATACTTAAATAAGGACATTCTTAGAATGATTTTCTCCTACTCAGACTACCACGGTGACTCCAGAGTTGCTGGAAAAGGCCCCTTTATGACTCAGTATAATCCTGTATTCAATTATGGTTTGCCCATCCTGGTCTAGCATCATCGGGATCTATTCTTAAATACAGCCTCTAGATTTTTGTTCATACTAGTTAATGGAGTTTTGCAAATCCTTTGATCCACATGCCTTCCCTGTGAGGGGTTTGTCTTTGTAAATCTACCCTGAATAGTACAAGGCTGGGCTCCAAATGTAGATCTGGAGATAATTAGATGTGGTGTGAGTGAGGTGTGTCACTGGCTTCCTCCTCACTGGAAACTCTTCCAGGTGTGAGGGTCATAGTCTCCAGTGAAGAAGAAGCCCCATCACATAACTTTATTTAGAATTACCAAAGCTTGGAGGCAACCGGGATGTCTTTCAGGAGGTGGATGAATAAATAAGCTGTGGTCCATCCGCACAATGGAACATTATCCAGTGCTGAAAAGAAATGAGCTATCGAGTCATGAAGAGATATGGAGGAAGCTTAAATGCATATAAGCAAGTGGAAGGAGCTAATTTGGAAGGGCTCCATACTGTATGATTCTAACTCTATGACATTCTGGAAAAGGCACAGCTACAGAGACTCTAAAAAACATCAAGTGTCACTGGGGCAGGGGGTGAGGAAGGGGTGTATAGGTGGACACAGGGGATTTTTAGGTCAGTGAAACTCTTATTTTGCATGATATTGGAATGATGGGTACATATCGGTCTTTGTGCATTTGTCCAAACCCATAGAATGCACACCACAAAGAGTGACCCCTAATGTAAACTAGGGACATGGTGGTGAAGGCTCACCGGTGTAGGTTCATCAGTTGTAACAAACGTCCCACTCTGGTGGGGATGTTGATAGTGGGGGAGGCTGTGTATTGGGTGGGCAGAGGGTAAATGGGAAATCTCTGTACCTTCATCTCCATTTGGCTGTCATCTAAAACTGCTCTAAAAACTTAAGTCTTAAAGTACAATAGGTGACAGGTAGATAGATAATTTTTTAAAACTTTTTAGTGTTTATTTATTTTTGAGAGAGAGAGACAGAGTGCCATCAGGGGAGGGGCAGAGAGAGAGGGAGGCACAGAATCCGAAGCAGGCTCCGGGCTCCGAGCTGTCAGCACAGAGCCCGACGTGGGGCTCAAACCCGTGAACCGTGAGATCATGACCTGAGCTGAAGTTGGCGCTTAACCAACTGAGCCACCCAGGTGCCCCTAGATAGACAAAATTTTTAAAGACTTATCAGGGAAGGGAGGAGAGTGAATGTGGCTGACAGGAAGGCTCAGTTGCGTTTCAGGACACCAGGTTTTCCAAAATGCAAAGGACTTATTTCTGTACCTCTCCATGTCATGGGTTACCTCCCTTATACACAGAGCACATTGGGTTATTTGGGAATTTAGCAAACACTGTAATGTGATAGTACAAGGTGAAAATGAGCTTTGAGTTCTCCACCATCATAGCTCAGCAACTACAAGAGAAAAGACTTTTTTAAAAAAGTAATTTGACTTTTTTAATGTTTATTTATTTTTGAGAGAGAGCACAAGTCGAGGAGGGTCAGAGAGAGAGAGGGAGACACAGAATCCGAAGCAGGCTCCAGGCTCCGAGCTGTCAGCACAGAGCCCGACATGGGGCTTGAACCTACGAACCGTGAAATCATGACCTGAGCCAAAGTCGGACGGGTAACCGACTGAGCCACCCAGGTGCCTCGAAAAAGCGTTCTTTTAGCACAGACACCAAGATCTCATAAGTTTCCTCAAGATTTGAGGATTTGGGCTTGCTGTCCTCTGTCTCCAGGTGTAAGAAGTCAACCATCTGACCCCGGCTGTCCTCAAATTCTTTACGACCCTATTTCAGTTCTACGGGAGCAGCACCGGCCCCCGCCTTGCCTCCAGTGGATCTGGCACTCCAGGTAACACACACAGTCTTTTACTCAGCTGTTTTGTCACTGCGTGCCCTGGGTTGCCATATTCATGTCTGTGATACTGTGACGTCATGACAAATGTACATATTTTGGTCTTTGTCCCTGATCCCTGGGATCCACTGTAATGCCCTAAGCAACAAGGGCACCTTCTGTTATAAGATTGGGGTTTGTCCTCAGTTGCTGAAGTAGGTCCAGAACGATAAAGGGGGAAGCCGCATCTTTTGTTATTTATAACAAGCCCTTCCGATCACACCCGATTTATGCCCAGGTGACTTTTGGAAAGCCTGTAAGGATGGGGACTGGGCCCCAGGGCAACCAGCCGAGTGGTCAGAGAGCCTTCCAGCCTCCAGGTCCAGGGAGGGGAGGGGGGGCTGGGGACTGAGTCAGTCACTAATGGCCAACAATGTGTTTAATCATGCCTACATAATAGAACCTCCATAAAATCGTAAGCAAAGGGATTCGGAGAACCTCCAGGTTGGTGAGCACACCCATGCACTGGGGGGTTGGGGGGGGGCAACTCCTTTGAGACGGATGCTCCCTGCCCTCGGGACCCGCCTGGACCTCACCCTGTGTACCTCATCGTCTGGTCATCTGCACCCTTTATGTAAATACCTTTTATAATCAACCAGTGAACCTGTTTCCCCCAGTTCTGGGAGGCGTTAGAGCAAATTATGGAATCTGAGGGGGTTGGGGGTGCCCTTGACTTATGGCCCGTGGGTCAGAAGCCCAGGTGACAAGCTGGGCCTTGCTATTGGTGTCTGCAGTGCGGGTGGCCTTATGGGACCCCATGGGGTCTGTGCCAAGTCTAGTGAGGACTGTGTCGGGGCCGAACCGTGGGGTATGCAGCTGGTGTCTGGAAAGCAGGATAATGAGCTGGTGTGGGGAACATCTCATGCAGAAGTGTTCTGTGAGGGGAGAAAGCTAGAGTCGCCTCCTTTAACGTCCCCTTAATACCTGTCATGTTCAGGTAAAGGGTCCCAAACTCCCCAGATTCCCCTAGAGCCTACTGGCTACACAACCACTCTTGGTTCCAATTTCTGGTTCAGTCAGAGTTGTCAGTTGTCAGTCCCAGCCAGCAGTGACCTTGAGTGGTTTGAGAAGGAAATAAGTTTCTGAAGGACTATTGGGTGGTTAGAAAATGGGCAAGAGTGACCAGAGGCTGTGCACCGGGGCCAAACTCGCCCCACAACACTGGTCCGTGGGGTCTCTACTGACACCGTCCCGCCCGCCAGGCACCTTCCAGTGGCTCAGCACCACCAACACTGGTGACTGGAAGCTGCTGGTGGTGCTGGTGGCCCTGCCGATTCCACTCCTAACGGCTGGCCTTCCTTCCCCGCCTTCCAGCTTCTCTGCGTCAACTGGGTGTAAGTTAGCTGGGGCTGCCATAACCTAGCACCACAGAAATTTACTGTCTACACCTGCAGCCCAGAAGTCCGCCCTCCAGGCGTTGTCAGGGCTGGTTCTTCTGAAGGGGGGTCTGCTTTGGACCTCTCTCCTTGATCTGAAGCCATCCCCTCCTTGCTTCTTCCTTCTGCCTCCAAATCTCCCCTTTCTATAAGGACACCAGTCATCTTGGAGGAGGGCCCACCCCAGTGACCTCATTTTAACTTGACTATATCTGTAAAGACCCTATCTGCCAATGAGGTCACATTTCAAGATACTGGGAGTTAGGACTCCAGCACATGGAGTTCTAGGGGCCACGATGCAACCCCTAACGCTAGTTCCGTTTACGACCTGTCACACAGGGTTTATGGAATCCCCAGTCTGCTCCCCTCTTTGGGAAGATGCGGGGGAGAGAAGGTGATCTACACTTTGGATCCTCTTTGGCGGAAGTCTGACTTTGCCTGTCCTCAAAACTCACAGTGAGGGATTCCCCGGCCACGGGCAGGGGTCAAGATCCCAGACGGCTGAAGTTTTTACGTGTGTGTGTGTGTGTGTGTGCACGCAATACAGCTATTATCCTAGCTTTCACATGCATGCTTACTGTCTAAGAGAAGGCGCTAAAGTAAAATTCTCAAATCTGTATTTTTTTATTTTGAGAGAGAGAGAGATAGTGAGAGGGGAGGGGCAGAGAGAGAAGGAGGCAGAGAATCCCAAGCTGGGCCCACCCTGTCAGCGCAGAGCCCAACACGGGGCTCGAACCACAAGACCATGACCTGAGCCAAAGTCGGACGCTTAACCGACAGCCGCCCAGGTGCCCCTACAGAAAAATTTCTGCTGGTGGGAAACAGCAGCTCTTCACTCTCACAATCCAGGCGCCGTGAAGTTGCATTCCGCTGACAGTTGGCAAAATCAGTGAGATACACGGGAATGAGATTTATGAAGCCGCTGAACATACAGCTATTAAAATAGAGAGAGGAAAGCAACAGCGCCTAATAAAACATGTGCTTCACAGTGAAAAGTATGAACTGACCTTAGGGATGCTTCATAAATGTCATATTATTGTTTGTAACTGTACTGTCCATAGCCCAAATTTACCGTGACCCTAATACTTTTAAAGAAAAGCATATTTAGGCCCTTTGTATGTGTCCGGTGTTCCTGGCAATCTCAGCCTGAGCTGGGTAGTCTAGAAGGAATCTAGTCCCCTAGAGAGTTTTCAAATTGCCAACATAGTTTTTTTTTTTTTCTCAAAATATCAGAACATGGTACTTCCAGCGAAAGCATTGTTTTGCCAAAAAAAATAATGCAGTTCGTCGTTTCTTCAGGAAGCTGGTGTTTTGCGCTCAGTCCTTCAGTCCTTGCCTTAGGTAGAAGAGTGGAATTATCAGAGCAGGGGTGCAATGCTATGCCAGTGCCCTGTAACCGAGGCTTTCATCAGAAATGGACCTGATGCATGACAAAAATAAGCACGAGATCACATGTACCGAAAGCCAGTCACGTGTCAAGGTCAGAATAAATAACAAAAATAACCAAGGAAATGTAGGGTCGGTCCCGAAAGACTTGCCAGAAGTTTTGAGCTGGATATAAGAAAACATGACGGTCATTGATCATGAGAAAATTCGAGGCTTTGCAAGGATAAGTCCTCTTGTGACTGTTCCAAATCCCACCTGCCGTGAGTCTTAAAAAGGCACGTTCTCAGGCTCTTCCTGACCTAAGTGAAGCAAAATCCCGAAATACCTTTTGATATTTACAGATTTCATAATCCGGCCAGTGCCCGGACAAATATTGACCACCCGTGGGGGAACTGTAAACTGTGCTGTGCGGAATTCTGCTCTTGTCCACAGCCTCCCAGAAACGCCTTCCTCGGGGCCCTCTGGAGAGTGGCACACAGGCCACCTTCTCTGTTGCCCGAAATCGGCAGGAACTGCTGGGGTGGTAACCGAACCAGTTTTGAGAAATTCGACGCTGTTCCGTCGTTTGAGGCTAGCCCCAGACCTTCCAGTAAACACCGACCCTCCCAACTCCAAAAGAGATACAGACACACATCCAGAAAAATATGTAAACATGTTTTTCCCTAAGATCGCTGTACTTCCTGTGTCCAGCCAGGCCAGAAATACAGCAAGCGCAACCTTTCTCAGGGTATTTTTCCACTTCCTGGCTGGGTCTCAGCCAGAATGCAGAGTTGCAGCAATGAGCTGTAAGAAAAATCTGGGCCTCCTCCAGGAAATGTGTCAAAGAATTCAGACTATCCTCACCAGCTTCATTAGCAGTGACGGTCACAGCGCCGGTCATGGATTTTCCTGCCCGTGTCATGTGAGTGACGATGGCTGGGGGAAACGGTGGCAGGGAATGGAGGCCCTCCCCTGGCTCCTTGGGTCCCACGTAACTGCGATCTTGGGGTTCGTAGGTTTCTGAGTCTAAGCTGCCCGTTCTGGGTAAACTGAGGCCCAGGTCCTGAGAAGAGCCAGGGAAAGAGGCAGGGCTTCCTCGTGGCGTCGAGGCCACTCTCTGCTCCCGCACTCGGCCCCGGCCCAGACCCTTCAGGAGCCGCACAGGGGATGCCATGCCTGTGGCTGTCACCACACGGCAGCCTCGCCGCCCTCCCCACGGCTCTCCCCCCGACCGATGCCAGACACAGGACGGGAGCTGCACGGGCTCCGTTTCCACTCTCCACGAGGGGCTCAGCCCACGGGAGGGGAAAAGCGTGAAGCAGACAACTACGATGGCCTACCCTTCCCAGATCCCTTAGAAATTCGGAGTTTGGGAGCAGGAACGAATGTTTGAACACACGTCTGTTTTTCTATTATGATCGTGCCATGCATTCCTCAGAGCTTACCACGAACCCCGGCAACAGATCTGTGAGATCTGTGATCTGTGAGCAACGGAACCTGCTTCGTGCAGGTGAAGCGGCTTAGCTCACATCGCTGTTACCATTACATCGCTAGTCGCAGATCAGTGTTACAAGTCATTGGTAGTTTTCCACGGATAGCATTTTCGGGGAGGCTGTGTGGAACGAATCAAAGCTGTCAGTTCAGGGAGCACAATTAGGAAATGAGCGGGGGGAACCCCGCCATCCTGAGCTCGCCCAAGGGGACCACAGTCAGTAGGAGGAGTGGGTCATGTTCCCTTTGTCCTCGTTGGGCTTTGGGCACCTTCTGGAGAATCTGGAATGCTTGCAGTCCGTACGTGACTTCAACAGCAATCTCTCCTTCAGTATATACTTTTGGATTTCTGACATTTAAAAGAGAACAGTTATGGGGCGCCTGGGTGGCTCGGTCGGTTAAGCGTCCGACTTCGGCTCGGGTCACGATCTCGCGGTCCGTGAGTTCAAGCCCCGCGTCGGGCTCTGCGCTGACAGATCAGAGCCTGGGGCCTGTTTCGGATTCTGTGTCTCCCTCTCTCTGACCCTCCCCCGTTCATGCTCTGTCTCTCTGTCTCAAAAAAAAAAAATCAATAAACGTTAAAAAAAAAAAAAATTTTAAAGAGAACAGTTATGAAAACCGGGTTGTAGAGAAACCAGTCTCTTTAACACACTTGAGTGCTGGAAAAAAATACCACGTACTCTTTGCAGTCTTAAGAGCAGGAAGGTGTAGATATTTAACAACTCAGGCAAAAGAAAATAAGAAACTGTGGAACTTACTAGCACTGTGTTCGAGAGTATCCCCTTGGCAAAAACTTGGAAATGCCAGCTTGGAGCGGAAGAAAAGCCACCATCCGTGAGGTTCATCGACAGGCACCAAGCTGAAAAAGTCACGTTCTTTCTCCCATAAAGTTCTAAAACAGATGATTAATACACCCCAGAACTGAGTTGGATGAATTAATTTGGCTACTTTGAAATAACATGGCATTCTGACGTCACAGTCTCGTCTCGGCTCGGTGGCGGGACACAGACGCGGAGAGATCCCGCCCCCGAGTGCTCCAGCCTTGTATCACTTTAACTTGGCCTTGATGTCGTCAGCGATTCCAGGCACGGGAGGAAGGAGAGGAGTGCATTTCCTCAAGTTCATGGTCAATAACTCTGTGCCCGTGTGGACAGCGCTCTTCGGTCCCCACCGGGGGCTGGAATGCTGCCATCTGATAATGGACGATAATGGATGGATGGATGGTCTCCATCCAGCGCGTCGTCCTCGGGGGACGCAGAGGGGACGCTGGCCCCACAGATGGGAACGCCACGCGGCACACCCCCCCCCGCCCCCCGCCACCTCCCGGAGCACTGCCGCCCGAACGCGGGCGGCCCGGCGAGGTTGTCTGTGGCCAGAAGGGACTTTTCGCACCGTCTCTGTCGTTGCTGGGGCACCAGGCCAGGCAGAGACCCTGCCGTGATCTGGGAACAGGAAACTGTGTCTCACCAGCCTCACCCGGTGACCAGAGGCGGGGGGAGGACGACCTCCAGGACTGGGGGCCGCGCTCCTTAGAGGAAGGTGTCGGCAGATGGCAGGAGTGTGGTGAGGACAGGGGACAGGCGGCCCGGGGTATTTCAGACACGGCTCCCATCCTGTCCTCCCTCTGTGCCCTCCGGGCGGCTCTCGGGGCTTCTCAGTCTGCTCCTTCTGCCCTGCCGTGAGTGGCAGGAAAGTGCTCGTTCCGAGGCAGGTGTAAAGCCTTGAGAACTGTTGATGTCGCAGATACTGCGCAGCCCAGCCCTCCCGTTTTTACCAAGGACGCGGAGGCCCCGGGGATGAGTGAGCGCACAGAGGCACGGTGTGGTTACCAGGAGCCGGGATGCCAGCACCGCCTCCCAGGCAGGGCTGATTCCCCGCAGGTGTTTGCTTGGGGTGGGGGCTCCTGGGGGTGGGGGGGAAGGACAGCGAGAGCAAGCAGAGCAGCGTCACAGTCGGGACCGGGACCGGGAAGGCGCAGGGCGGTGGGCTGCAGGTGCGGGCCTTGAGCGGTGCGGGAGCCGCTGGGCGGTGGAGGGGCGTGTGCCCCTGGAATCCCCGGCCCCCTCACTCTGAGCTCTTGGCCTGCAGTGAGCACCCCCCACCCTGCAGGAGGCCCTTCCTGCTGCCCGCAGCCTCCCCACCCCCACCCACCTCCAAGAGGGTCCCCAAAGGCTTTCATTTGTGGGCTTAGCGCCCTGCCCTCGTCTACAAAAGGCTCCGGCCGTTCTGAAGAAGCTGGAAGGATACTGAGGACACCGGCGTGTTTTTCCTGTTTGTCACTCTGTGTTCGTTGATCTTCTGGCTGTCATCAATCGGCCTTTCCATCCCCTGGCATGGCCTGGGTGGCTCTTCCTACTTGGGGAAGCAAATGCCCTCCCTTCTCTCTGCCCGTCCCGCCCCGCCCTGCCCACACCTGGGGCCAGATGACCCTCTCCCCACACCCCTGTCCTGCAAGCCATCTCCCCGTGGCCCCGATCAACGCCTCGCACGGGCTCCCCGGCACTTAGCAAAGTCAAGCCTCTTCCGCGGGCACTCAAGCCTGAGCCGTGTGACTGCCGGCCACTGTCCTGAGCAGTGACAGCCATCCCAGCCAGCAGGGCCCAACACTCGCTTCCCCCTCCCGTCCCCTGCCCTTGAAGATGGAGGTGTGTGGAGCACACACCTGGCCCGTCGGGAGGACTGTCACAGCAGAGGTGGCTCTCAGAAGCAGACTGTCCTCTTCCCACAGCTCACCTGTCCCCCTGGCCTCCTCTCTCTCTCTCTCTCGGATGTCCCAGTAGGTAGGGGTCCACCCCCGTCCCTCAGGAAAGAGCTGTCATCCCGGACCCTCTTCCGGGCCTCGCTGCTCCTTTGCGGTCTCCCAGCAGCAGCCTGACTTGGCACACCGAGCCGGTGGGGTCTGGGCCCCCAAAGGGTGCTGCACACGGAGCTTTCACCCAATCTCACCATCTTTTCCCTTTCTAGCGTCACACACGGAGTGGCTGAGGGCGGGAACGAATAGGTGATGGTGAGACAGGGAGCGGGCAGGGTCGGGCTCAAGGGAGCATTGGGTAAATGAAGCCAGAGGAGTGTCCAGAACTGCGTCCAAGGGCACTTATCACGCCCAAAGGCCACGCTGCTCGTCAGACGGGAGCGGGCAAGGAAGGAGTGGGGAAGACGGGAGCAGAGCAAGGAAGAGGTGGAAAGGTCCTCAACGAGGGCTGGGAACAGGGCAGAGTGCCCGGCACCTGCCCGCTACCTAATCTACCTCGTGTTGTGTCGGTCAGGGCTCCCCAGAGAAACAGAACCAGGAGGGTGTGTGTGTGTGTGTGTGTGTGTGTGTGTGTGTGTAGGGAAAGATTTATTTTTAGTAACTGCCTCCTGGGATTATGAAGGCTCAGCAAGTCCAAAATCTGCACCGGTCTTTTTTTATTATTATTTGAAGGCCTTCAGCTGATTGGACGAGGCCCACCCACATTGCAGACAATAACCTGCTCTACTCAAAGCCTACTGATTTATTTTATTTTTTATTAAGTTTTTTATTTTAATTTCAGTACTGCGACCGTACAGTGTTATATTAGCTTCAGGTGTACAACACAGTGATTCAACACTTCCATACTCAGTGCTCATCGAGGTAAATGTACTTACTCTTAATCCCCTTTGCCCATTTCACCCATCCTCCTACTCAACTCCAATCTGGTAACCATTGGTTTGTTCTCTAGAGTTAAGAGTCTATTTTTTTTAATCTATTTTTTCCCTTGTTTTTTTTTCTTAAATTCCACATATGAATGAAATCATGGTATTTGTCTTTCTCTGAGTGACTTATTTTGCTTAGCATAATACTCTCTACCTCCATCCATGCTATTGCAAATGGCAAGATTCCATTCATTTTGTGGCTGAGTAATATTCCATTGTGTACATATAGATACCACATCTCCTTTATCCATTGATCAGTCAAGGGACCCTTGGGCTGTTTCCATATCTTGGCTATTGTAAATAATGCTGCTATACACACAGGGGTGTGTGTATCCCTTTGAATTAGTGGTTTCATATTCTTTGGGCAAATACTCAGCAGTGGAATTGCTGGGTCATAAGGTAATTCTATTTTTAATCTTTTGAAGAACCTCCATACTGTTCTCCAGAGTGGCTGCACCAGTTCGCATTCCCCTCGACAGCACACGAGGGCTCCCCTTTCTCTGCATCCTTGCCAACACCAGCTGTTTCCGACGTTGTTAATGTTAGCCGTTCTGACAGGTGTGAGGAGATAGCTCATTGTGGTTTTGATTTGCATTTCCCTGGTGATGAGTGATGATGAACATCTTTTCATGTGTCTGTTGGCCATCTGCATGTTATCTTTGGAAAAATGTTCGTTTCTCCTGCCCATTTTTTAATTGGGCTATTTATTTTTAGAGTGTTGAGTTGTAGTTCTTTATGTACTTTGTATACTAACCCTTTATCTGATATGTGATCTGCAAATATCTTTCTCCCATTCTGTTGGTTGCCTTTTAGTTTTGTTGATTGTTTCCTTCGCTGTGCAGAAGCTGTTTATCTTAATGAAGTCCCAGGGGTTTATTTTTGCTTTTGTTTCCCTTGTCTCCGGAGACATATCTGGAAAGAAGTTGCTGTGGCTGATGTCAGAGAGGTTACTGCCTGTGTTCTCTTCAGGGATTTTTATGGTTTCAGGTCTCACACTTAGGTCTTTAACCCATTTTCAGTTTATTTTTGTGTGTGGTATAAGAAAGTGGTCCAGTTTCATTCTTTTGCATGTTGCTGTCTAGTTTTCCCAACACCATTTGTTGAAGAGACTGTCTTTTTCCCATTGGATATGCTTTCCTGCTTTGTCAAAGACCAATTGACCATATAATTGCGGGTTCGTTTCTGGGTTTTCTATTGTGTTCCATTGATCTTGTGTCTATTTTTGTACAAGTACCACATTGTCTTGAATGTTACAGCCTCGTAATGTAATGTGAAGTCTGGAATTGTGATGCCTCCAGTCTTGTTTTGTTTTTCAACATTGCTTTGGCTATTCAGGGACTTCTCTGGTTCCGTACAAATTTTAGGATTGTTTGCTCTAGCTGTGTGAAAAATGGTGTTGCTATTTTGACAGGGATTGCATTGAATCTGAAGATTGCGAAGTCTATTGGTTTCGATGTTAATCTCACCTAAAAAATACCTTTGTGGCAGCATCCAGATTCACGTTTGGCCAAACCTGTGGGCACCTTGGCTTGGCCAAGTGAATGCACAACATTAAACCATCACAGGTACTAATCTCCTGACACATGGGCAGGGCGGGGGGGGGGGACAAGCTAGATTAAAGGACTGCGTCAGGACAGCACCTGTCGCTCCTGTCTGGGCCCTCCCCCTCCCCTTTCCATTTTCTCAAGCTGCTGCTCACACACTTCCTCCCAAAAGCCCTCCATCCGTCTCTCCTCCGATCCTCTGAAGAACTTACAACCTGTGCCACTTCCAACGTTCTTGCCACTTACTGAGTGACTTCTCACCCTGTCTTGTCTCTGTGTGCACACTTTGTCTCCCGTGGGAGGGGCTGTTCTGTACCTTTGCTCAACCGACTGAGCCCCCCAGGCGCCCCAGTATTTATTTCTCAGGAGAGTCCTTTTATCTATGGGCTACACGGATATCTATGGATCACATGGAATTCGAAGGTGTCTCGTTTGCTTATAAAGATCGCATTTAGAGAACCAGTAGCCACTGTCTGGGACAAGAGTGCAGCGCAGATGACGTTTGCTGGGGTGCATCTGTGAGCCCCGCTCGTTCAGGGGCACGAGGACCCGTGAGCAGCAGGAGAAAGACAGAAAGGTAGTGCCCTGTACAGACTCATCTGCCGCGTTGGCCAGGGGGCGGGGGGACAAACCCGTCTGCAGAGAGGCGCGCCCCCAAAGCCCTTCCGAAGCCAAGACCTGCTTGCATAAACGCCTTATTTACACACTCCTTTTAGTATTATCCACTTTCCTTTTCCCTCTTCCTCCAAAACTTAAAATAACATCTCAGCTAACATCGGTGCCTTTTCAGTAGAAAACATTCATGCATCATCCTCTGGTGGATTTTCAAGGATCCTGTTAACGCAACAGCCGATGAGAATGGTCCTGCGAACGCCAAGCCGGGCTTGGCAGTCCATTTACTTCCCATTTCAAAGGAGGAGAAACAAAGCCAAAGACCCCGATTCCTTTGGTCGAGGACTAAGGATTTCTTTTCATGTCTGTTCAGTGTGAGTAACACTTCCTTGTCGTCTTGGTGTCACAAAGCGGAGTGAGAGGAGAGAGAGCAGTGGACCTGTTAAGGGTTCAGGGCAGACACAAGCCTGACCCCAGGACCCCCGCACATGCTTCTGGCTTCCCAGGCGTCTGGGCAGGGTGGGCTCCAGGCCTGGGGCTTCTGCTGTCCCACCCTGCGTGCCGAGGGACCCTGATCACACTGAGGACAAGCCGATGGTCCCTCATCGTGGGGGTGAAGGGTCCCCAGCCTCAGGGCGGGAGCTGGACGTTGCACATGTCCGCTGGGCCCTGGGAGGCCTGTCCTCCTGTCCCGCGATGTGTTCCCAGCACCACACACTTTAGCTGGCCTCACAGGCATTTCCCAGCCTGGAGGAACCCTCCCTCTCAATCTTCCGGTGCCTTTCTCTCTGAAATCAGGAAGGGAAAGAAAAGGAAGCCTAATCAGGTGATTTCAGGAATTAGATCTTATTTTAATCTTCGCATGATCAATGAGGTAGGAATAATTATTACGCTGATGTCTGCTGACAGTGAGGGAATGGAGGCCCAGAGAGGTTAAGGAATTGGTGGAAAGCTGCATAGCAATTAAGTGCCAGAGCTCAGCTTTGGTCCCAGGACTCAGTGACTCCAGCGTCCCTGGCGTCTTTCCCCAGGGGGCCGTCCCCTGCGGGGCTGTGCGCAAGCTGCAAGGTCCCAGAAACCCTTGCGTCTCTTCTAAGACGTGACCCGATGACCTAGAGCAAAAAGGGACCAGGAGTGGCAACAGTACCGGAGACGGGCAGCGTCCCCCCAAGGGAAGACACGTGTGAACCACGCCCAGCCACACATGGTCTCCTTGCTTGAAGACTGTGCCGCGAGCTTCGGGAGGTGTGTGCCTCTCCGTGGGTCCCGGGAGGCTTTCCCCACAGCAGCACGGGGACCCCGCTCAGGACCCGAACCCGAATGGCTTGGTTGCTCAGACCTCAGCGGAGTGCCAATCTGTGCCATGCTCTGCCAAGGGGGCTCCCTCCGGAGAGCCTCAGCCAACCGCCACTGGACACACAGTCAGATCCCAGCCCCTTTACCTGGGTGGGCGCTCCTGGGCTCCCCTGGGGGCAGTGGCACCTGCCTCTCCCTCTGTTACTTCCCTTGGCCCAGACGTGGCCTTTCCAGGTGCTCCGTCCAGGTGGCCTCCCCCACAGCCTCCCCCGTAAGCCCCTAACCTGGTCTCCGTCCTGGACCGAGCCTGACCTAGAGCAGGTCCCGTCAAAGACACCTCATGTGGCTACCCCGAGCCCTCCTCTCCTCTTCCGCAGCCAGGAAACCGGAGCGAGCACAGAAGAGGGTGTGGGGTGATGGGGAGAGGGGCTGTAGCCTGGAGGCCTTCCTCATCTCCAGCGGGACGAGCCTACCTCACCTCCAGCGGGACTGAACAAATCAGGTCAACAGCTGGTCCTGAGTTAGAGCAATGGGAACACCATGGGCTTACTATACACACACGGCTCCAGGCTAGGCTCGGCGGCTGTGTGGGCTTACCTAGATGGATACAGGAGTACGGGATTCGTTTCCTGTCCATCTAGACATCCGTCTATCTACTCATGTCTGTATCTGTACAAACGTGTACAGATACGTGGGCAACGTGTGCGTGTGTGTGATAGCTCGATTCATTACAAAAATATGACTGTACAAAGTATGACATGGCGAACGATCATGACTTAGGGTCGTAAGAAGCAACCAACACATTCTTGAAGAAATCTTTACAGACGTCATATCGCACTCGATCTTTTTGAAAGCTGTGCAGGTGAGGTGACCCATATTGTGTTTTTCAACATAGGAAACTTCAGGGGCGCCTGGGTGGCTCAGTCGGCGAAGCGTCTGACTTTGGCTCAGGTCATGATCTCAGGGGTAGTGAGTTCAAGCCCCCCTTGGGGCTCTGTGCTGACAGCTGGGAGCCTGGAGCCTGCCTCGGATTCTGTGTCTCCCTCTCTCTCTGCCCCTCCCCCACTCACACTCTCTCTGTCTGTCTGTCTCTATCTCTCTCTCTCTCTCAAAAATAAATAAACGTTAAATTTTTTTTTCACGTAAAATAGGAAATTGTAGGTTATACATTGTGCCACTGCCCCTAAGTGGTGGAGGCGCTGACCCACCTCCGGGTGGATCCGCCTCTGAGGCTTCTGGCTGCAAAGGCCCCTCTGTGTTCACCACACAGGACACGCTGTCCCAACTCTGCACTCGGACTCACTTCCGAGTCAAGGTAGCCGGCGACGAGTAACTTGGCGGGGCCAAGTAGGAAAGGAGCTGTCTTAGCAAGAGCAGCCCCATCCAGTTAGCACTGGATTGGGTTGGGGGGTGGGCGGTGCAAAGCCAGCCCCCTCCCCTTACTGAGGACATCCCAGGTCATGGCTCCCTGTGGCCTCTGCTACCCAGCAGCCTGGGGACCAGCAGCACCGCCTCGAGCTGGTTAGAAGTGCGGATCCCAACCCTCCCTCCGGGCCGACTCAACCAAGATCTACATTTTAACAAGATGTGACTTCGGCCACAAATTGGAGTTATTGAAACACACACTTGAAAAACGCCAAAAATAGACCAAGCTAGATAAAATGATGATGGTGTCAGGTGTGGTTTTTTTTGTTTTTTTTTTTCAAATTTAGCATCGTCTTGAAGAACACTGTTTAAAAAGTGTAAGTAAAGCACAAAAAGCAGATTACGAAGGTTTTCTTGATTTAAATGAAATCTCCATGTAACTTTTTATGTATTTGTTAGCCGTTCTGACCTGCCGTAATTTTTGCTTGGCTTGGCTCTTGCAGCAGAAAATACTGCTGCCGGAAATTAGAAGCTTTTAAAATTCTGTGCAGCAAGAAAGGAAAGCTTAAGGATAATAGATACTTGTTGCCATCATGCCCGAGACATCGGCCAAGTCTGATCACGCTGGGGATTTGTAGCCTCATGACCATGGGGACTTTGGGTCACGTTATGAGCTCCCAAGAGGGGACTATCAATGTGGTGACTACTTAAGGCCGTCAGAGCCATCTTGATCCTGGAGGAGAGTCTTTTGCTAGCAATGTCTTTGCCCAACTATTCAAAATCTACGCACACGAAGTTCGAAACCAAAATCCACGGTGTGTAAAATGGAAACTCACGGAGAGGAGAGGAAAGAGAGAGGCTTACTTGCCCCTTCAGATTTTATTCTTCAAAACGTATCTACATTAACAGCCTCTTATGAGGGTGTCTGCTCTTAGGACTCTCCATTCCTAATAGCTGGTAGGGCAGGGCTAGGGCCCTGAGACGAAAGATGCCCTTGGGAGAAAATGACCCTAATACGACAATATTTACCCGTCCCTGCTGCTGCCTGCTGGCTCAATCCACAGATACAGGAGTCACTCTTAATTTCTCTTCCTCTCCCCTCTCACCCTCGACTCCAAAACCTCTCTCTAACCCTAGTTCTCCCCTTCCACGTGGACTCCCGGTGCCCTGGGCTGCCAGAGTCAGAGTTCCTGAAGAGTGGGGACCTGTCTCTCCCACCCATGTCCCCTACAAGTTATTCTTTATTCTTCATACAACTGTATTTTTACTTTTTTTAAATGTTTATTTATTTTTTGAGAGACAGAGACAGAGCGTGAGCGGGGGGGAGGAGAGAGACAGGGAGACACAGAACCCGAAGCAGGCCCCAGGCTCCGAGCGGTCAGCACAGAGCCCGACGCGGGGCTGGAACCCACGGACCGCGAGGTCATGACCCGAGCCGAAGTCAGACGCTCAACTGACGGAGCCACCCAGGTGCCCCCTATACAACTGTATTTTCAAAGTGTATGAGGAAAACCCGATTAGCTACTCCTTCAAAACATAGTTTAAAAAGACGGACTAGAAGAGACAATAATTCTGTTAAATAATTCACTGACTGGCTAATCAATCCCTGCGAGGCATGGAGGGGAATTTTCCTAAGTTGTGCCTGTAAGACGTGTCTGTCCCTTTAGGAGGCTACAATCGTGTTGCTGGGGAAATACTACTCTAATTCAAACAAAACAGATTCTAATTTAAAGTAAGTGCCATAGTTAAGAGGAGCTCAGGGGGCGCCTGGGTGGCTCGGTCGGTTAAGCGTCCGACTTCGGCTCAGGTCATGACCTCACGGTCCGTGGGTTCGAGCCCCGCGTCGGGCTCTGTGCTGACAGCTCAGAGCCTGGACCCTGTTTCGGATTCTGTGCCTCCCTCTCTCTCTGCTCCTCCCCTGTTCATGCTCTGTCTCTCTCTGTCTCAAAAATAAATAAACGTTAAAAAAAATTAAAAAAAAAAAGAGGAGCTCAGAAGGGAATTTCTCAACAGGTGTATGAGAAGTTCCTGCTAATGTAGTGGGGTCAGTGAGGGTCACGTTGGGGTCCCCTACCCCCGGTCTCAGCACCGAGGGGAGCGGGGTGCTGCCCCTGCCTGGCTGGAGCCTGGCCTCTGAGTCAGAGTCTGTGCGTCTGCACATCACGTCCCGAAGAGTCAGCCTTCCACCTGTCAGAGGTTTAGCTAGGAGACACGTAGTATGTTCAAGTCCCCGAGTCTGGGACAGAGGCCTGAGATGTCACATATCTGTGCTTCCTCGGACAGGAGGCTAGTCTCAGCTGACTTCCTGTGCCGCCCTTTCCTCTACCACCCCCCTGATCCCAGCAGCTGCCGCACCCCGAGCAGGTGGGGGGCATGGGAGGAGAGAGGGGCCGGGAGGGGGCTACGGCAGGGTCAGATGCAAACCAGGTCCGATGGCCCGAGACGGTCACTTCAGCAGTGTGGAAGCCCTGCCACGTTATCACCCCCCACACTTGTGCGTCTAGCTGAGAGATCACCCTCTTCTGCCCCTGAGGCTAATGGTTTTCTGAACAAAGCAGCCCCTTCTCCAGGCTTATGACAGTCGGAAGGACCGGTGTGACCTCTTCCCTTTCCTACGGTCACTCGGCGAAATCGGGAAGTAGTTGTTGAAGGTCTGTCGTGTCCTTTGCGCCAATAACTGGCTAACCCAGCCCCAACTACACCAGTATAAGCTATTGAATCAGGAGACTGGGGAGACTGGCCCAGTATCAGTATTTGTCATGGGCCTGGACAGGAGGTCCGGGTGGCACAGGGTAAGGACACAAGTCCTCCGTGGCCCCCTCAGAGAGCGCCCCCCAAAGTCCCATGGCTGAGTCCTGCTCCCACGAGAGCTCAGGAGAACCTTCCAGAAGCAGAGCCCACGTTGGAGGATACATGTGGCGGTACAGCTGGCCTTCTGAAATGCAGGCTTTTCCCGAGTGTGGGAAGGCATTTCGTAACAGCCACAGAAAGCCACACGTGGCATCCGGAGAGGCAGCCTTATCCTTCGGCTGCGTGAGAAAGGAGATGGCCTTTGTCTCCTGCCGCCAAAGAGTGTGAGGCCGGGAAGGGTGGTCGTGGCATGTTGCCAGTGCCCTGGGTGTGTCCCCGGGAGACATGGCCCCCGTGGGGCTTCCCCGGGCCACCGAGGAGCTGCCTTCCACGTGCGAGATGGAGACATGACCATGCCTGTTCCCAGCCAGTCCCTGCTATCCTGAGTCTGTGTCCCAAGGAGGGAGAGGAGGAGGGTCTCGTCTGATGAAGGCCTAATGCCCGAGTGGAGTGTTCCCTTCATCGTGGTGGCTTCCAGATGTTGGCGACGAGTCCTTTTCCCAAATGAAATGTCACATCAAACCCAACCAGGAAACACAGGCAAACACAGAGGAGCTCTTTTTAAGGGGAAGGGTCCACGTTGTGGGCTCAGTCGTGCCCCTGAACCGCAGTGCTTGAAGCCCTGACCCGCAGGGCCTCAGGATGCGACTGTGTTTGGAGATGGGGTCTTTATGGAGGTGACTAATGAGGTCACCGGGTGGACCTGATCCAATCTGAATGGGGATAAGAAGAGGAGATCGGGACACAGACACGTGCAGAGGACACAGAGAGGGGATGGTCCCTGCACGCCCTGGAGAGAGACCTGGGGAGAAACCAGCCCTGTCCCCACCTGGACCTCGGACTCCCCGCCTCCAGCACGTGGGACAATAAGCTCCCGGTGTGTCAGCCCCCGCCCCGGCCGGTGGTGTTTGTTACGGCAGCCGGAGCTGACTCCTGCAGGGGCGTGGCGAAGAGATTCGGAGCCCACACTCCTCCATCAGGAGACCCCTGATCTAAGCCCCTTCCTCCTTTAGGACGTCCAGACTCGGGCCCAAGGATCCAAGTGCATCTCGGGTGGCCCAGCCCGTGGCAGAGCCATCTGTGGTCCTGACGACTGAACCACGGATTCGTCTTCTTCCTGCCACACCGTGATGGGGGGGGGGGGGGGGGGGGCGCGGGTGGGGGTTGTGGAGCCGTCCTTCCCGGCCAATGGCGGGATGTCGTGGGGAGTCAGGAGGCTTGTAAGGAAGCCTGCTCCCTGCCTCTCCCACGTCAGAAGTGGGACCTGGAAAGAGGCGTGTCAGATTCGGATTCACGCTTTATAATGTGGTGCGTTTGCACACGTGATGCTCGTCATCTTCCTTTCCAGCCACAATGAAGCTCTAATGCTTATCTCGCTGATGACCCTGATGACGGACCCTGACGGTGGGTTTTCTTTGTGAGAAGAACACAGGGACAGAGACGCGCACAATCCTGACACAAGTGCCCGGATCTTAGAAGAGGCTCCCTCCTCCTTCTGTTTCCGGGGTCCGTGGCAAGAAGGAGCAGGAATCACGCAGAGCGGACGTTCGGCTTGGCCAGCTTGGCCGCGTGTTGAGCTTCCTTTCATGGAAACGCCATCAAGAATTTATGAGCCACATAAAGGAACAGTTAGCTGCCTGCTGTCACACAGATAGTTTTGTGAGAAGCAGGTTCTAACAGCTACTTCGTGGAGCCTCCACGCTGTGAAGGAAAAGAGAGAAACAGAGACAGCGCCTGGCGTCTGCTTCCCTCAGGAGCCTGGAGCCCAGCCCGGACGCCAGGGCATATGTCCCCTGGTCACTCTCTGCCCCCCAGTCTTTGCACCAAACCCAGGCGAGCTCTTCTGCTCCGGCTGTGGAACAAATACCACGGACCAGTCACCTTAGCAACACAGAGTGGCTGTGTCCCGTCCTGGAGGCCAGGAGTCTGAGATCCAGGCGTGGGCAGGGCTGGCTTCTCCGGAGGCCTCTCTCCCGGACGCGCAGACGCCGTCTCTTCCCCGGCTCCTCATGTGGTCGTCTCTGTGTGTGTCTGAGTCCTGACCTCCTCTTGGATTAGGGCCCCCCGGTGACCTCATTCTACATCTGCACCCCTGACGCACACACGTCTGACCGAGGCTGGTGCCGAAGGCTTGGAAAAGCTTCCCTCGATGCTGGCTTGCTTGGCTCCCACACGCAGAGCTGGAACACAGCTGTCCATTCCTGTCTTGCACACAAATGCCAGACGTGGTTTTTGTTTTATAAAGATGCCACATCAAGCCACTGTGCTTGGAGCTCTCATTGGTCGGGGCTCACAGGAGCCCCCCATGGGCTGCAGCTGTTCACCAGGTGTCCACGGGGCAGTGGACAGGAAGACGGGCTGACGTACAGCCGACCCACTCTCCCTGCGTGCGTTAGGTGTTCCGGGTGGGGGAGTCTCTGTCCTGCCGCACCCGGGGTGCCGTGTCGCTTGTGGTTTCCATTGTGGCCGGTGGGCGGGGGGACCTCGCCTATTCTTTCCTTCCTCGTAACCAGCACAACGGCCACCGGAATAACCCCACAGGCCAGGTTCTTCCCGCAGCTGCGTATGCGCTTGGGAACCGGGGAAATGAGCACAGGCGGTCCGTGGACCTGTTGGCCCAGCTGTGACCTGAACTGGGGACCCGATTCTGTGATCCAGCCCCCAAACGACGCGGGTGTCGTGATGTTACTTGGGGTCTTCTCCTATCTCGGTTACTCCTTGGACGGCCTCGGTGTTGTCCTTCCCTAACAGACAGTCTGCACTTCCCCTTGGGAAGGGATTGGGGGTGTTGGCTATACGTCCTGGGGGAGGAGACTTTCTCACACAACCTCCTCCCACCCCCATTTAACTGACCGGCTCTGGGACTGAGGACTCACTTGGCTCTGAGTTGAGTCTGGACGGCCGTGTTCCGTTGGGCAGCTGACATCGGCCTTGGGCTCACTTGCTCTCGATGGCCTCTGGTGACAAAGGCCAGGCAGTGTCCGCTCTGGCTGCTCCCACAGGAACGTCGCAGCGTGCTTGCTGTCACTGCAGACCTTGTGGTCAAGGCCCTCTGGCCGTCACTCGTGCCTTGGCGAGCGCCGGGGTGACCTTGCCCAACTAGCTTCTGACAGCTGGGTGATGCCGCTGGGCCGTGGCTCTTCTGGGATCCCGCCATCCCCACCGACACCATGGGACCCAGTTCCGTGACGTCTGAGGCCCTCCGTGACACGGGTGCCCCGACACGCCACACTCCATCGTTTGCGTAAAGGGCGTTTCCTCCAGATCTCCCTGTGCAATACGGTGGCATCTTGGATCTCACGATCGGTTGGCTCCCGCGTGCCCGTTTCTCTGTAGGCTGCCATGTTCCGCCAGCATGGAAGCCCATCTGGGCAGCACCTCGGGGCCGCCCATGCCACATTGTGTCTCTCCTCTCCCACCCCCCGCTGGCCGGCCCCTTGGAGACCCGCCCCCTGCACACTGTCCTCACGCTGATAGACCCATCAGGCTCGCCAGCCCTTCTGAGGGATTGCTCATTTCCTTGCACAGCAGGCACGGGACATTGCCACCTGTGCTGTGCTGAGATCTGGCTGTGGTTTACGGTCCACGTTCATCAGGCGAGGTGGGGGACAAGTGTCACCTCCCAGGACGTCTGCCTCAGCTGAGGTCCTTGACTACCTGCTCGGCAGTGGGAAGTTGTCCTCGTTAGCAAAGACCACTTCTGGATGGCCAGCGGGTTTGGGGAATGCCCCCCGCACATTCACCCAAACGCCCTCTTGGGTTCACGGTCTCACCCGGGCCGGCAGCGTCCTGACTTTCCGTCGGGCTTCCTGTGACTGAGTCTGGTCTCCTTTCCGGCTTTGCCATGGGCACCCTGCCACCTTGAGCCTGATTTTCAGGGGGCTGCCCCACTGCAGGGGCCAGGGTCTCTGCCCCCCACCCACACCAGGGGTGCGTGTCTGGCCTTGGGAGTCGGCTGACTTGAGCCTCTCATTCCCTTGTGAGGTTTTATGGCAAGTGACAAAAGGCTGCAGGTGCACCGTGCTCGTGCTGGGCAGTGGCCCCTGTCCCTCGCTTGCGAATGCGGTCGCCAAGGCCACAGTCCCCTTCCACCTTCCCTCACCCCCACCTGCCACGCATCAGGGCTTGGGCTTTGTGGGATCCCCGCAGCACAGTGGGATCCCTGCTGTCATCCCAAATCCTGTCCTGAGGATCTCCTTTCCAGAGCCACTTCTAGTTAGCGTGACCGTGTCCCTAGTTTGCCCGGGACTTTTCCCGGGTCTGGTACTGAAAGTCCAGGTTCCCGGAAAGCCCTGCCCCTGACCAACCAGGACAGCCCATCACCCTCCGTCTACCATATGGGTTCGTGTCTCCCCAGGACAGATGGATTCCAGGACAGGGATCTGGGGGCAAGTTGTTGTTTGGGGTGTGAGAGGTGGGAAGCAGAGAGAAGGTGCTAAGGGCCGTAAAAGGTGGGCCAAGGTGTGGCTTCTGCCGGCCGGGCAGCGGCTGCCTGCTCTGTACAGTTGTGCCGTGACCCGTCCTCGAGAGAGAGACGGTCCTTGCCGAGGTGCTGGTGCGTGGGTGTTTTGAGGCCGCTGGAGCTCCAATGAACGAGCTCCACAGTGGAGGGGGGCCCCGAGGTAAGTGGGGGGGGGCAGACCACAGGCTGTCCCTCTGGTGGTAGGGGACTGGGCAGGCACCCACAGCGTCTGCTGTCAGAGCACAGACGTCAGGGGGAGAGAGAGCCGCTCAGAACTCGCAAGAACGTCTTCAGGTGCTTTGGGAGGGCTCCCGGGCCTTCCTCACCCGCTGCCCGCAGGAGCCCTCGGAGAGCCGTCACCTGCCAGGTTTCCTTGGTGACCCGGGATGTCGGCAGCAATTAGCAACCCCTGACCCTCAACCGCATTTGGGATGAGAACATGTCATTGCTACGAAAAGGTTTGTCACATGAAATTAAGTGGGGGGTTAAGGAGGAAACTGCCAGCGGCTTCTCCAAGCACAGCGGAAGGCCCCTGGGACAGACAGCCCCTCCCCCAGGCACCCCTGCTTCTCGGACGGGGTCCTCCCAGGGTCAGGAACAGAGCCCCGCCACCCACCACAGGACACGCAGATGTCACTCAGGAAGCATTTATAGAGCGCTTGCTGTGTGCCGGACCCCAGGCGAGGCAGTGGACGTATGGCGATGTGCTAACAGCCGAAGTCCCTTCCCTCCTGGGGCTGAGGGTCTGACCGAGGACGTAAACATAAAACACCGAAGAGTGGGACGCGAAGCTGGACAAGGTGTCTGAAGCCTGGACCCACCAGGCACACTCCAGGCGCGTGAACACGCTCTTCACTCTCTCCTGGCTCTTCCGAAAAAGGCCCAGAGACTCTGAGCCACCTTCCCGAGGTCACACAGGGAGTAGCTGCATTAACCGTGCTTTTCACTTTTAAATACCAGCTTTATTCAGACTTAATTCACCTCCCACATAATTCACCCACTTAAAGTGTGCAGTTCAGTGAGGTTTAGTGCAGCCAGCCCCCCCTGAGCCCTCACCTGCCCATCCCTGTGTCTGCCACTCCCGGCCCCTGGCCACCACTCGTCCGCTGTCTGTCTCTGCGGATTTGTCTGTTCTGGACATTTCGTAGAAACGGGGTCATGCAACAGGCAGCCTTCTGTGTCTGGCTTCTTGTACTCAGATGATGCTGTCAGATTCATTCACGTGGTAGCAGGCGTCAGTATTTCAGTCCTTGTTTTTAAGACTTTAATTTTATTTTACTTTAATTTTTTTAACATTTATTTCCTTTTGAGAGACAGAGCCTGAGCAGGGGAGGAGCGGAGAGAGAGAGAGACACAGAATCCGAAGCAGGCTCCAGGCTCCGAGCCGTCGGCACAGAGCCCGACGCGGGGCTCGAACCCACGAACCGTGAGATCGTGACCTGAGCCGAAGTCAGACGCTTAACTGTCTGAGCCACCCAGGCGCCCCAAGACTTTATTTTTTTTGGAGTAATTTTAGGTTCACAGCAAAATCGAGGGTGTGGAGGTTTCCCAAATGCCCCCAGTCCCCGCAGGTGCACAGCCTCCCTATATTATCAGTACCTCCCATCAGATGGTACAGGAGTTAAAACTGATGAACCTACATCATCATGACGCAGAGTTTACGGTTGCCGTTAGGCTCACTCTTGGTGTCCGCTCTGTGGGTTTGGACAAACGCGTGATGACAGGTTCATGGCAGCATCGTGCTATAGCATCACACAGAGCGGTCTCACTGTCCCAAACCCCGCTGAGCCCCCCATCCGTCCCTCTCCTAGCCCCGGTGCCTGACACACCACCTACCTTTTCCTGTCTCCACAGTTTTGTCTTCTCCCGAGCGTCTTACGTTTGCAGTCGCGCAGCGTGTATCCTTTCCAGATTGGCTTCTTTCACTTAAGTCATATGCATCGGAGGTTCCTCTGTGTCTTTTCATGGTTCATTTCCCTTTACTGCCGAGTAATACTGCCTCGTCTGGATGGTCCGCGGTTTACTTACTCATTCACGTACTGCAGGGCATCCTGGTGGCTTCCAAGTTTTGGCGTTTATGGATACATTTGCTGTAAATACCAGTGTGCAGGTTTCTGCGCGGACGTAAACTCACAGCTCCTCTGAGCCAATGGCAAGCAGCGCAATTTCTGGGTCCAATGACAAGAGCACCTTTAGTTGTGTAACCGTACTTCTGAATTCGGTCGATTATTGCACAACTTGTCTACAAAATGGCCACTAGCTGCTCCCGAGTGAACCCTGACTCCCTTTGGAGAGACTTCAGACGTCTGGAGACCTCAGGTAGCCCCAGGCCATACGCTGGAACTGTCACAGCAGCAGAGACTTTGCGAGGGGAGGGCGTCTCTCTCAAACATCGGGAGTGGTTCCTGCGCCCGCTCCCCCAAGGACAGTCACGTCCCCTCCGGCTCTGTCTTGTCCACACTGAGCACGGTGAGCTCCATCACGTATACTCTCCACTGGCCCTCCTTTCCAGACTCTGCCACCCTCCTGGCAGGCCTCGCTGGACACCTCCAGAGAGGGGACATGTAGGGGGGCATGACATCCTGGTGTTGTGACCAGAGTGGACCACGGTGTCCCAAAGAAGGACAAGGAGGCGGCCCAGAGGCTGGCAGCAGCAGGAAGCAGTGACCTGTGGGGCAGGGGGAGCAGCACTCCTGGGGGTCTGGTGCCGGGGACCCCGAGGGAGGCTGTGGCCACTGTGCAGAGACAGAGGGGGGATGTTGTCTGCCTTCCCTGTGGCCCTGCCCCTGTGGTCTGAGCCCAGCAGAAGTTGGGGGCCACTAGCCTGAGATCCACAGCCCACGGGGGTCATCTGCAGGTTTGCAGCCCGGCAACACGACGATGGGGATCAATCAAGGCCACGTAGTATGTGGACGGACCCACTTGTCCCTGCAGGAAACGGCAGTGGCTTCATTGCATCCCACTGTAGCCGGCACTGCAGGGTGCCTATGCGTGCGTCTGTGGGTAGGTACGTGCATACACGTGGTGCATGTGCCCGTGTGGGGGGCTCGGGTGAGTCGTGGAAGGCCCCCAGAGCATCCTGCCAACGGCAGAACCAGGCGTGACCTCGTTCCCCCACGTTTGCACAGAAATGGGGCAATGACCAAGGTGCAGCCCCCGTTTTCCCGATTGAGCAAGTCAGCAAGAGTCATTAAGAACACTGATAAATGAGCGTGGCCTCGTTTCTGGTGGTATCGCCAGTTCATGTGATATTAACATCCAGGAAGACCTTTGTTTTCCGTGATTGCCGTCCACTCTTTTGCCCTCCTTGGGGTTCAGTGGCTTTGCCTTATGTCATGCAGCGCCTCATGCCGGGAAAGGTGAAGCTGACACAAGTTAATGGCTCCACACGGCGCCAACCTCCTCTGGGACACGCGTCTCTCACCTTTCCGTCACCCAAAGAAAGAGCACAGAGTCAGTGAAGAGCCCAGGTCACCAGGTGCAGGTCTGGACTTCAGCCTTACCTCTCTCAGCCTGGGGTCTGAGATCACAGGGGTGGCCAGCTCCGGGAGACAAAGTGGTCAGACGAGCGGGATGCCGGGTCCTGGGGCATCCGCAGGACCTCCCCAGGTCCTGCGCCCCTCCCCTGTGCCCACCAAGGGATGGGAGGGGATGCCCTCCCCTGCGCCCCACCAAGTACACATGCTCGCTCTGACCATCTACTCCCATATCCCCTGGGAGGTTCCCTAACACAACACTGTCGTAAAGATTCACACCCTGAACTCTGCGAGCAAATCTGCCTCCCTCTGCGGCACGGGCTCTCCCCCTGTGTCTGGGAGGGGTCCTGCCCCTTGACTCCCTCAACAAGAGGAGCCTTGGAGAGCCCGACCTGCTGCAACAGAAGACCGCAGGCTGGGGGGCTTACACAACGGACTGTGGTTTCTCCGTTCTGGAGGCTGGAGGTCCACGATCAAGGCACCTGCAGATTCGGTGTCTGTGAGACCTCGTTTCCCGGTTCACAGACGGCGTCTTCTCTCTGTGTCCTCACCTGGGAGAGGGGGTAGGGAGCTCTCTGGGGTCTCTCCTATAAGAGCACTAATCCCATCCTGGGGGCCCCTAATGACCTCCCACGGACCCCACCCTGGAGGTTAGGTTTCAACCCAGGAATTTGGGGGCAACACAAACAGCACTTGGGGACTAGTGGGCTGCAGGTGGAGGTGGAAGGGGGTCCACCGTCTTTCACACCTGGGGGCACACCTGGGGCACACCTGGAGCCACCTGCAGAAGGCAATAAGCGATGACCACGGACCTCTCAGTGTGCTGTTGTCCCGCTGGTGTGAGAAGGTGGTCATGCCCCTCAGGCTTGGTTCCGCCATTCTAGGTGCTCAAACTCCGTCTCTCACTGCACTGAGGGTAACCTGTGAGGACAGCACCGTGCTCCTTAGTGCACAGAATAAGCACACCCACAACCAGACCTGGGGCCCAGAAAGTGTGAGCAACCTGCTTAGAGTCACAGAGCTGTAACCCAGGCATCGTGCCAGACTGGTTCTGGTCATCGTCCGCCTTGGGTAAATTACATCGACCTTGGGTAAATTACTGATCCCTCGAAGCCTTGGTATCTTTATTGATAAAACAGTGGTCATTTCTACTTTGTAGGGTGCCATTGGAGATTAAATCTATGACTTGGCGCATGTAAAACATTCAACGTAGTGCCCAACAAATGGTCACATACCATAAGACCCAAGCCACAAAGGAAATAGAAACTCAGCCATAATCTAACGTCGTAAAATGACGTATTCATCCACATGTGCGATCAAAGCCTGTTGTCTTGGGTCCCCAGCTGCAAGCTTCCCAAGCAGAAGAATGTAACTTAGGGCAGAAATGTTTCGTTGTCCTTGAATTACAGACCAGCTGGCCCAATCCCCTTTCTAATAATTTGGTCTGTTTTAAACAAGAATCAAAGTTACATCCTGTTTGCATCTGTCCTAAGGGTCTTACTGCCTTCATCTTAATTATGGTATATTCCAAAACAACTTTAGCAAGAAGCAGGAGATGAGATGCACTTGTACACACAGGTGTCCATAGACACACAAGTACTCCTTGCTTTCAACCCGGAAGCGGCAATTCTATTGTACATTCTGCATAGAATAGTGGTCACAATGCAAGTTAGCAATTCGCCATGAGTGAAAGCATCTTCCTCTTCATGCTGGTTTTCTGAAGTAGGAATCCCGCCTGGAGGGTAAAGGACCCTCTGGGAGAGTGAAGCAGTATGGATGGAATCGGCTGTGCCTCCAACTTGCTGACCGGTTCATGAAATCCCTCAAGCTTCCCGAATCTAAGCTTCTTTATCCCAAATGTGGGAAAAATAAAATTTCCTCTTTATTTTTTTTTAAGTTTATTTATTTATTTTGAGAGAGAGAGAGGGAGAGAGTATGAGCGGGAGAGGGGCAGAGGGAGAGGGAGAGAGAGAGAGAATCCCAAGCAGGGTCCACACTGTCAGTGGGACTCGATCCCTCATGACCTGAAACCAAGAGTCAGATGCTTAACCGACGGAGCCACCCACATGCCCCCAAAAAACTTCCCCTTTAATTCAGAACGGTGCTGTTAGCATGAAATAAAACAATATGCATGTCAAAGCACTTTGAAAATATTAAAACTGTACAGATAGAAGGTGCTTTTAGGTCTGTTGGTGTACTTGAGGTATAAATTACCAGGTAAATGATATTTTTAGGATCGTAGGAAATAAGCGAAGGCCAGAACTCTACTTTGGCTCTCTGTCTTTTATCACACATATTATAAATGGCATGAGTTCAATAACTAGTTTTCCTAATGAAAGCTCGTATCTGGCAATTACTTTAATAACTATTCCTCTAGGTGATCATAAACCTCTCCCCTTCAGAAACGCCCGGAATCAATGCACTTGGTCGCTGTGGGCTGATAGAGGCTGATAAATGCAAGGCCTTCAATTTCAAAATCTCCCTCATTAAAATAATTCGCAGGCTCTTCGACAAGGTCTTTGCGTCTTGCTTGCTCTAAGTGCTGCTAGAAATAAGAGAGGGGAGTCGCGTTTATTAAATACCCACCCAGTGCTGGAAACCACACAGTTCATCTCACACGTGGGACTGTGTAGATCTTTCCATGAGGACATCAGGACTCAGACAGCTGGTCACCTGCCCAGCCCCAGCCCACATGAGGGACACAGCCCCAAATCTAAGCCAGGTGCGCATCCTTGCAAAGCCCGCCCTGGCCCCCCAGACTAGAAACGAGTCGATCCTTAAAACAGCCAAGTGTTTTCACAGGGTCACAGTGTTTGTGCAATGGGCTGAATGTCTGTGTCCCCACCCCCGCCCAAATTCATATGCTGAAACCAGACTTCCAGCGTGTGGTGTCAGGATGTAGGGGCTTTGGGAGGTGATGAGATCATGAGGGCGGGCCCTCCACGATGGGCGTCCTGATAAGAGACCCCAGGGGGATCGTTAGCATGTGAGTCTTTGTGAGGACACAAGGAAAAATTGGTAGTCTGCACGTCTCGCCAGAGCTGGGCACGCATGGTCTGGGCGTCCCCCAGCCTCCCGAGCCACGAGAAATACATTTCTGTTGTTGGGAAGCCGCTCGGTCTGTGGTGGTGCTTTTTGTAGGGTCCCTAACAGGCAAAGCCCACTTGTGTCATTCAGTTTGCTCTTCAAAGAGATCTGCATCCCTCCTCACCAGGATTATGATACATATGGAGCCATACTTTTCCCCAAACAGTCCAAAATATAAGCACTCTTCCTATTGTCCGAGTAAATAAAAATAATCCAGAAAATCCAATTTTATAAAATTAAATCGTTTTTTCTCCGCCCGCACCACCCTCCCCCCACCCAGCCCCCAAGACCACACAGTACGGGAAATGTCGTACAGATCGTTTGCTGGGCCACCTTCCAGATTCTGGTTACAGAAAACAGGATCGTTCACGTCTGATGTGAGAATTACGAGCCACAAAAGTTGTGCAATCGCTGCCCGGATGCCCGCAGCCCTAAGGCGGAAAAGCACGTGGGTTTTCTCGCTGTTTTGGGAACCGGCTGACCACAGCCTGTGGACCTTCGGCCAGATTGGAGGCGGCGGTGGGAGGCGGGGGCCCATCGACTCACCTGTATGGAAGCGCTGGACAGGTGCCAGGTGCCAGGTGCGCGCGCCCCGGGCCAGGACGGAGAGCCCAGAGACACAGACCGGACTCAAGAACTAACCGACGAGTACATGCGAGCAGGTGGCTGCCTGCTTCCTGGCTGCGTTCTGGGTTCTGATCTGCTTTACTGGGATTAGGCAGGAGCGACCACTTCGCCAGGGAGGGCAGCCTACTGAAACGCTTCCCGGGTTAAAAGACGGGTTCTCCGCCGACAAACTGGGCCTCAGCTAAAGTGATTGCCACTGGCAATTTACTATCTTTTGAACTGAAATTAAAACCTTGATACCTATTCCTTGTTATGAAAAAGCCTCCCCATAAAGCATAATTACTGCAATGACGACGCACTGTTTTTCTCTGGGGATCCACGGCAACTTATTTTGTTCAATTTGCTGAGGAATGTCGGAATGAATCATTGGTGGGGGGGAGTAACCCCCCCAAGAGAAACTAGCCAGGTAATTCTTAAGCAGAAGGGATGAAACAAAGTAGGAGGGCAGGCAATTCTCCGCGGCAGTTAAATACCGTAGATCTCTCGGATAGAAGCACAATGCTCTCGGTCAAGTGAACTTGGTATCCATCAAAGGGAGCATTTTCCTTTCGCTTCTATTGAGGCTTCTCCTAATAAAATAATAATTTGCATTTCTATGGTGCCTTTCATCTCCTAGGACTTTATAGATGCTAAATTATTTAGCTCTATCATAACGGAGAGGTGAGTTTTTTCCACGCGTTGATAAGTTACATGACCTCCCCAAGGGCACCGCTCAGAACAGATCCGAAGAGCGGCTCAGTCCTGCCCCTGGGGACACTGCCTCTGCCTCCTTTTCTGTGGGGAAGCTCATTGGAGGACCGTGCTCCCCCAACACAGATGTTTCTTTTTAAACCCCAATCAGAATCACTCCCAGCATGATGTACATAAAGAATTATAGCCAAGTAAATCCCTTTGGAAAATAGCTTACACTAATAACGTACGGGATTTCTTTTCCCGGTTTCTTTCCACTCTTAGTGGAGGAGCCCCTACCAGTCCCCTCTGGTGACGCAAGGGTGGGCAGCAGGGGGAGAATCCAGAGTCTCGGGATCTCGTTCCAGAGGGACGCCGTCCGGCATACCGCTCTCTGTGCAGAATTTTGTTTCACTTACAAGAATAGTTCAGGGTTTGTGCATCCAAATTTTACAGTCTTTATATGGATAGGAGAATAACAGTGCCAGACACAATGTGGTATTCAATCTTCCTTGAACTCCATCAGCCCGGTGGGGGCTGAGGCAGGACCCGAGAGACAAGGAGGAAAAGGTTAGGATTCAGAAGGTGACGAAGGCTGAAGAAGAAGATGTAACTCTGTGGGCATGAGGTCACAGAACTGGGGACAGAGGCCCCCACCGACGACCCACCTCCCATCCCCCTCAGAACCGTAAGCTCTGTCTGAGCAGAAGGACAAGAAACGTTTGCTAGCCCAATCTTTTCCCCAGGAGATATCATAGGATCTCTTCCAAGAATGGTTTTCACTTAGATAATGTTTCTGAAGAAACACTGAAAGGAGGCGTCACAATGCCATCCGCTGCGTTGTCTGCTAATGAAACTGAACCGAAGCCCCCGGCCCCTTCTTGTGAGAAGGCGTGAGCCGTGTTGGGACAAATGGCAGGCACGAAATCCAGGGATCAATAAATCTAGTGTCCCCGGGGCACTGGGCCGCTGAGTCGGTACCTACCGTTGATGGGAGTTCAGTTGTGCCCGGGGTGTAGTTGGGGACTGCGCGTGAGAAAACCTTCTTCCCCCCGTATCGCTGTATCATCACCAAACACTGAACACAGCAAACCGAAAATAAGGAGAGAAGCCCAAAGAAATCAAAGCAGCCCTGCCCCTCCCGCCTTCATCCCTACCCACCCCCCCCCCCTTATTAGGATGGCCTGGGCCCCAAAAGTGAGCAGGGTCGTGGTGGGGAGGGGCACCTCCAGCTCTGAATGGAGGGAACAGGAAAGAGCTTCATTTGGAACCTCAAATCGCTCCTGCTAACGCAGCCCCACGTGCCGGACTCAAGTGCTTTAGAAGTGACAGTGGATGTGTTTGCACAGTCTTCACATCAGCGTGAACTTTTTTAAAAGAAAAGAATGATTTCTTTGCCAAGGGGTGTCCTCACTGCGCTGAGCACAACGGCAGAACCTCTCTGCCCTTTCTCATCCACCAGCAGCGAGTCGGAACCCGGCGTAACCATCCCTCTCCTGCCACGTCGTCCTGAGCCCTGGGGCTCCCGCAGGCCGCCCGTCGTCGGGAACTCAGCTGTCCCCAAGTTGACGGGGAGGATCACCTCACACTCCTTCTCCACCTTCCTCAGACGTTTCCCCCGGTTGTGGCATTTCTGAATTTGCTCTATTATCTGTAAGTTTTGATGATTCCGTCCTGGAAACAGAAGTACCTGTTGAACGAGTACCCGACGTGGGTCTGGGGAGGGGTCTGCTCAACGCAGATTTTCATCGGGTGCCTTTGCGACTCTCAGAGCAACACAGCTTCCTACAGGGGGGTCTTCTAGCCTCTGGTGGGGGAATTGCCCCAAACTGTGTGTCTTACACTCATTTCTCTTTCTGAATATTGCTCTTCTGAGCGTTGCACCAATTTCTTTACCACAGTCGGTGTTCTCTGCAGCCGGGATGCAACTGAATTAGCAAGTGAAGGTTTTGTGAATCAGCACGGACGTCTGTTCTGCAGGGTGAGGGGCAGAGGTGAAGGGGCGTGGGGCAGTTTGGACCCCGTGTTGACTGTGCAGAAATCAGTCCCCAGAGTCTGTGGTTGAGACTGTGTCCATCCACCTCCCCCCCACCCGCCCCCAGCACACACACACTGGTGGCCCCTGAGCTCCGGGAGGGTCTATGGTCCATTCACATCAGGCACCAGGAGCCGGGCAATGGCACCAGCAGCTGGCATCCAGCACACCAGCCTTCCCACCGGATCTTTCCGCCACATCACCGCACTTGATGTGTCATGATGTTGCGGAGATCGGTCACTAGCTCCCGAGGCCCCGTCTCTGTGTGGCGGGCAAAGGTCATCGCCAGTGGGTGATTCTCCAAATGCAGACATGCCTTTCTGTAGTCCCGACCCCAGCCCCACAGAATCGGAAGCTCGGGGGTGGGGCCGGCCATCTGTGCTTCAGCGAGGCGTCCAGATGACTCTAACGCGAACTCAAGTTGGAGAATGAAGGGATTAAAATTACTTTGCGCCGAAAACATCTGGACAATCAGCAGCCACAGAAAGAAACATTAGCTAAACTTAAGCAGATGCTCCCCAAAATATAGCTGCCATCCACCCCTTCCGAGGGAGTTTCTTGTCTGGAAGAAGGCTGACGCTCGGCATGCGAAAGTCAGAAGGCGGCAGCCCATCAGCATGGAGGGGCCCAAAGGAGGCGTGCATGCTTTCCCACCGAAGCCCTCGGCCGCCCTCTTTCTTTACGACGGTCAACCAGCCTTTCCGCCGTTTCTGAGCCCTCGCTGTGTGCACGTGTGACATCTGTCCATTGTCAGTTCACTCACAGGCCCCAGCGAGACGGTACAGGAGGGTTCCCCCCAACAGGACCTAGTGGTCTGGGCTCCTCTGAAATGGGTTGGCTCCCGGTGTCCGTAATTACAGGCCAACGGATGAAAACTCTTGCGGAAGGTGGCACAAGAGCCACCTGTCTGACGCTGCGCCACGTTAGCAATCCCGCAGGAAATGTTTCGTCCCCTCCTTACATCAACCTCGGGAGGTGGAAATTGCCCACGCTGTCTTATCGACAAGGGGACAGACTGAGAGAAGGCAAACAGCCAAGGAGATGAAGGCAATTCATTGTGGCGGGGAGTGGGGGTGGGGTACGTTTTCCCTCTCTGCCTCTAAGGTCTCGACTGGGACCCCTGCACCAAAACACAAGTTAACAAGAGAAAAGCAGAAAATTTGCCTAGTACAAGTCTTACGGGGCACGGGGCCTTCAGAAGCAAATGAAGGGCTGGAGAATCCGTTAAACCCGAGTGTTTCTACAGTGGACATGATAGAGAGTGGACATTCTTGGAAAATGTGGTAGACGCAGGACAGGAGCTCAGGGTAGTGAACCGGGCAGACCCAGCAAGGCCTGGTCACCGGGATTCCCCTCGGTGGCCCTGTCTTTGGAGATAAGGATGCTCTTGTCCTCGAGGGATGTGGAGGGAGGGCACCTGTCACGGGAGAGTCCCACGACCTGCTTCAGGGGAGGTCAGAGAGTCCTTCCTGCACCTGCAGTTACTTAAATCCCTTCAGCTTGAAAGAGTCAGTGAGCCAAGGCTCCACGTGGTGGGGTAGCTCCTACTAAACCCCTGGGGGGGTCATTCCAGTAAGTGTCCAACTCTTCATTTGGCTCAGGTCATGATCTCACGGTTCATGAGTTGGATCCCCACTGCTGACGCAGAGCCTGCTTTGGATTCTGTCTTTCCTTCTCTCTGCCCCCGCCCATGCCTGTGTGCTCTCTCTCTCAAAAATAAATAAACAAACAAACTTAAAAAATAAATATATACATGGAAGATTACAATTTCGAGCCAGGAAAGGGGGCGAGTGACGCAAGTGTCTTTGCACAAAGGGGATGGGACTGGGTTCCCATTCAGACTGCGGGGATACAGCCACCTGTGCCTCATCAGCTTGTAGGACTTACTTTCAGCCTTGCATCTGATCTCGCAAGATGGGACTAGGACGAGCTCGGCACAGCTCCGGGACTAAGTAGACAGTTATCACAACATGCAGCACATTCCCGAGATCCATAGTCACAGCCCTCCCACTGACTCCAGAGCCAGTCCTTTCGGGGAACACAGGAGACCTTCAATGCTGTCCTGACTTGACACTCAGTGGTTGCGTAAGTTTAGACAAATTATTCACCCGGTTTCTGCTTGGGGCTCCCCTAACTGTAAAAAGGAAACATTGGTGCAGGAAGTATGGGTAGAAGCTTGTACATTTCCTGTTCCCTTAGGGGACTGGAGCGCTATTTCGGGTTCTGGGCTTAGGGAGGTGAAAGGCAATCGTCACAAATCACAAAAGAAAATGCTTGAGGGGAGCCTGGGTGGTCGGTTAAGTGTCCGACCTCAGCTCAGGCTCAGGTCATGATCTCGCGGTTCATGAGTTTGAGCCCCTCATCGGGCTCTGTGCCGACAGCTCGGAGCCTGAAGCCTGCTTCGGATTCTGTGTCTCCCTCTCTCTGTCTCCGCCCGTCCCCGGCTCACGCTCTGTCTCTCTCTCTCTCTCTCAAAAATAAATAAACATTAAACAAATTTTTTTAATCACAAAAGAAAATGCTTGATTACAAACTGTGGTGTCTTAGTCTGCGAGGCCGCCGTAAAGAACACGACACCTTGGTCCAGAAGCTCGCCTACAAACAGCAGGCCCTGATTTCCCACAGCTCTGGAGCTGGGAGTCTGGGATCAAGGTGCCGGCAGATTCGGTGTCTGGCGAGGCCCCCCTTGGGTTGCAGACAGCACCTCATCACTGTGTCCGCACACAGTGACTTCTTTGTGCTCAGAGAAGGAGCAAGCTCTCGGGTGTCTCCACTTAATGAGGTCACTAAACCCATCATGGGCTCCGCCCACATGACCTCACTGAACCTGAATGATTTACTCACTTCAAATAGTCACTCTTTGGCCAGGACTTCAACATATGAATTTAGGGGGGTGGGGTGGGGGCAGATTGTGGGACTCAAACATTCCATCCATAACAGGCGATGCGAGGCCAGTTCCTTGTTCTTTGAGGCGGTCAGTCTAGTTTATCAGGGGTCGGTGCCTCCGACTACTCTGTGATATAAGGAAGACTATAAGGACTTCAACCATTTAGGCAAACCGGGCGATTTGCTTCCATCGCTCCCTCTGGTCACTTCAGGTTAGGTAACCGCTACAGACTCTGTGTCTGTGCCAACACCCTGTTCCGATGCCGACACCTCACCCCCAGGGCGATGGCGGCAGGAAGTGTTGGGGGTGGAGCCCTCGCTGGGATTAGTGTCCTTGGAGTAGAGACCCTGGAGAGCCCCTCACGCCTCCCGCAGGTGAGGACACAGAAAGAAGAGGCCGTCTGTGAACCAGGAGGAGGGGACTCACCGGACCCTGAACCTGCTGGTGACTTGGTTTTGGATGTCCAGCCTCCAGAACTTGGGAAATCAATGTCTGCCGTCGGATGGCCCCGTCTGTGGTGTTTTTTCCAAATTAAGAAGCCCTGATTGCTTCAGCATCAGTTGGGTCTCTTCTAAGCTGGGGTCACACGATGACAGCAGCAACAACCATAATGGGTGACCAGAAGGGTGCCCAATGATTCCAATGGAACAGCTATTTGAATGCTCCCTTCCAGGAGGAAGGGATGTTCAAGTTTACGGAGGGAGCAACGCTGTGTTTGCACGGAGCCCGCCAGGTGAGCGGCAGAAGCTGGGACTTCACCTGGACGCCCCCAACCTGCCTGGTGATTGGGAACGCTCCCGCTCACCACCTGGCCCGGCCATACGGGTTGAAACGTGCTGTGCATAATTGCCTTTCCTGGCATTTTCCTGACAACACACTTGGACACTGCCTGCTGCTGAGCCCGGGGAAGGAGGCTGGCCAGAGAGCGCAGCGGTCGGCTCTGGGAGCACATTGCTTCTCTCAGGAACCAAATGGACTGTTGCTCATGTTGTTTCTGTTCAGGAGGAGCGTGGAAATAGCTCAGCAAACGTAACAGGGCAGGGACCTGGTAGAGCTTAGTGGACACGATCCCATTTGCCGCCTCTCGGCATAGGACGCCCCCTGCCGGGCAAGCCAGACAACGTTCCGTGTGGGATCTGCTGTGGAGAAGCCGTGCCCACACCCCCATCAGAAAGACGCTCCCTCCAGCACTTTACTGATGCCTCAGTGCCTGGACCCCGTCTGAGTGGAGTTGCACTTTCGACTTAAGTTATCTCCGTAAAGTGCAGGTTACAGGGAGGGCAGCACCCCCACCAGCTAGGGATGGCTGGGTTTTCTGTCCAAGAAAAAAAAAGTAGATGTCATCAGGATGTAGGCTCCTTCTATGCCGAGCACGTAATTGTTGCTCTCACGGTGTCTTTATGGTCCCAGGATAGCTGCTGGAGCACCAGCAGTTGTAATGATCATTCTGGGCAAAGGGAAGATGGAAGTACTACGAACAAAAGGGCCCTTATCACTTGAGACGATCCCCTTAAAAATCCCTTTCCCAGAATCCCCATCCAGCAATTTCTTTTAACAGCTCTTTGGCTAGAAGCAAAGAGGAAGAAAATAAAGATGATGGTGATGATTCCAAAAGGGAGGACACAAGAAGGGTTCTGCTGAGTCATCCCGTCTGGGCAGGCTGTGGCCACAGGATGGTTTCTTTCAGACCTCTCTGCTCATTGATAATCAATGGGACGCCATTTTCTTCCTGTTCTGTATGCACCGTGGAGTACAAACATTATGCTCCCTTTAGGAGCAAGGCTTAGGTGAGCCACAATCACCTCCCGTAGCAGAGGGAAAGCTAGATTTGTTTGGGGGGGGGCGGGAAACAGGGGGTGCTATACCAGAAGTGTGGAGTGACCAAGGGGAATGGGTTTTAGCCTTTATTATGAAATAAAAATGTATCCAAAAGGCAGAGATAAAGCGAACATCTAGGACCATCCAACAGAACCCGCTCGTTTTTCCCTGGCGTGCTCCCAGAGATTCTGAAGCTTATGTAGACCCTTGCACATAGGGCAACATTTCCTAAATGTCCTCACCTCCTTATCCCAGAAACTATAAAAATGCTCCAAAGCCTCCAGTGGACAAAAGAGAACCTTAGCATTGTAACGCTTTGAGTAAGAAGGGAAAACAGCCTCCTCCCTCTTAGCTTAGCCGCACTCTTCGCTTGGCTGTCGAAGCCTCTTCAAAAGTCTGCATTTTACATCCTGATGCTTTGTTTTAGTTAGTCCGGTGGCCATGGCTGGCAGGGCTTGATCAGACAAGCAGATCCATTAACTATGCACATATATACTTAATGGGATGTATTGGACTGGAGCTAAGGTCATTGGACCAGCTGGTTAAATAACAGACGGGAGACTGTTGTTTCTGCATCTGGCACTGGAGCCAGAAATGCCCTGGGCGAGTACCTGGGACAGGAAGAGGCACGTGAAATAGAGGAACCGAAACCCAGCAGGGCCTCCACCGCTAAGTTGGAGCCTATGAGGACATATCAGACCCCACCTTGGTCCTCATGGCATCCGTGCCTTTGGAAGACAAGAGTGTCCCTGCAGGAGAAGCAGTGCCCTTCAACATACAGCTAAACATACACCGAGACCCAAAGTCAAAGAAGCTGAAGCAAACACTTCCGGCAGAATGGTGAGCCCCCCGTGCTGCCCGCTGCCTACCAGGTGAGCCAGCAGCTCACCAACAAGGTACGTGAGCGCAACAGCACTCCATGCCCCGCCCTGGTCTCCAGAGTACGAGAACACTCTCCTTCTTCAAGGCCAGTTTTGTTATCTTGCGTGGAAACGGTCCTTCCCTAGGCGGGCCCGCCGATGAGACCCCAGTCCTGGCCCATTTCTGACTGCAGTCTGGTCAGACACCTGCAGCCAGCCAGGCCACACAGACATTCCTGAGCCACCGAGACTGTGGGATAATAAATGTACATTGTCTTAACTTGCCAAGCTTGGGGGTGATTTGTTACATAGCAGGAGCTGACTAATACACCAGCACTCGGGTCTGTTTGTTAGCCTTTGAACACACCACATCTATTCTGTTTTTCATGCTGTTTCCTTCACAAAGGTTGCCATCAGCCTTGCTCACTGTCTGTCCAGTCCTGCCTGTTCTTCAACACTCAGGCCAGTTCCTGTGTTCTCTCTGAGCCCTTCTGATAATTTCAGCCCATGATGATTTTTCTCTTCCACAAGAGACACATTGTATTATCTCGGCCAGGCCGGAGTCCCTTTGGACTTTCACCCCTGGCCTTGGCATGACACAGGCCCAAACCGCATATAGGCTGGAATCAATACCGTGAGGCTGGATCGTCAACACTAGTAGGATGTGTGTTTCTTTAAAAAAAATTTTTTTTTTAATGTTTACTTATTTTTGAGAGAGAGAGAGAGAGCACGAGTGGGAGAGGAGCAGAGAGAGAGGGAGACACAGAATCCGAAGCAGGCTCCAGGCTCCAAGCTGTCAGCACAGAGCCCGACGCGGGGCTCGAACCCACGAACCGTGAGATCATGACCTGAGCTGAAGTCGGACGCCCAACCGACTGAGCCACCCAGGCACCCTGGATGTGCGTTTCTTTACACTTGATCTTAGCCAAAAGGCCGAGAAGCAATTGGATGTGCGTTTCTTTAGAAGCAAAACTGGGGAAGATTTGATGTTGACAATTGAGTCAGCATTAGTTGCCCAAATAAGATAAGCCTGGGCCTGGCAATAAAGAAGTGTGGCCATCCACTGGCGATCAATGCCAGGAGAGGTTGATAAGGACAGAAGCAACCCTAAGTGAGGGAGGGAGACTGCTGGACACACACAGATCGCTTTGGTGGGAGTTGTTATTTTTAAGGACCTTCTTCACCTCCATGAGTAGACCTCTGTTGATCTCAAGGAGCAATGCCCTGGGGGCTTGGCACATGGTGCGTTCCTATTTTCTGTAAGTTAGCCGTGGCTCCCTGAGGAGACGGCAAACACCAGGCTTTACATCCAGTCAACAGCTATTCTCGGAACCCGTGTATGAGAAATATAATGCTCGCTCATGCTTGTCCTTCTCTGCGGTCTGTAAAACCTGAAAGAATATTTACGTCCATGATGAGCCGTTCATTGACAGCCAATCTAGCTCCCAAAGATACAGAGCAAATTTAAAGTGTGCTCAATTTTTTAAAAAAATCAGTGTGTTTCTGTAACTGTGTGGGCTCAGTTTATACGCAGTTTAATGGGCGAAAACAGTCACCATCGAGTAGCAGTGCAAGGTGCTATAAACTAAAAGCAGGCTCTGCTTTTCCTTTGGTTACTATTAAAATGAGATTTAGGGGCGCCTGGGTGGCTCAGTCGGTTAAGTGTCCGACTTCGGCTCAGGTCATGATCTCACGGTCCGTGGGTTCGAGCCCCGCGTCGGGCTCTGTGCTGACAGCTCGGAGCCTGGAGCCTGTTTCGGATTCTGTGTCTCCTTCTCTCTGTGACCCTCCCCCGTTCATGCTCTGTCTTTCTCTGTCTCAAAAATAAATAAACGTTAAAAAAAATTTTTTTAAATGAGATTTAGACGAACCATCCTAATCAAATACATCTATACATGGACCTTATGCTTCCCATTCACGAGGACGCAGTCTCTTTCTGAAGAAGGCACTTTATTGCCTTACATAAGGCACAGTTCCACTTTTCCGGAGGCTGAGGAATACCAGGCTTAGTGAAGTTATAGCTACACAGACAGAGGATTTTAACTCAATTGAGTATAACAGACTTGAGCCCTCCGAAAACCAATATTTGGGATTTTGCTTCTTGCTGTTGTGGTTTTTATCATGTCAAGCTACTGGTGACACTGAAGTTCTCACGGCTTTGCTTTTGGTAACAGCCAGACGGCAGGGAGAAGATGTTTACTCCAACCACCATCTATGCAGGCTAATGGTCCATCGTGTCCTTAATAGAATTTAGATCCAGATGATGTAGAGGAAAGAATACCATTTCTCCGGGCTATATATCCACACGGGAAGGAGAGAGATTGTCAGTGCAATCAATCTGGAACATTCGCTGCCACTAAAGTACTTAGGACGTTAAATTATCTAATTTTATGACCAATTCCACAATATTTGACCATCTTCGGTGCCAACAGGCACTATACTACCTGGTGTCAATTCTCCCTCGAATTCATTGATTTGGCCAAAAATCTTAGGGAAAAACTGAGTTTGAAGGTAACCTTGGGCTTTCACTTGATGAAAAGAAATTATGGAAATAATCCAGGACGGAAAAACGTAAAGCAAACAAGCAAACACAAGCAAAGAAGTTGTTCTTGTACATCAGAAGTTGAGCTCCGAGTGTTTGGGGGACATTGCGGCGTGGAGGGGGGTGGTCTCGAGCCCGCGAACTCTTTGGGACGCTTTCTCCACTGTTCCCAGGCTCACTGAGCATCCAGCATCCAGCTTGATAGGACGCAGACTCCGGCTTGAACATCGTGACTACAACATGTTCTTTTTATTACAGATGCCTAATCCTTAGCTGAAACTATTTGTCACAATAATATCCTGTAGTGAAGACTTGTACAAGATAATTATGTGGTAAGTAAACAAGACAATGTTCCCTTTTATCTGTTTTAAATGGGACGCCTTCTCTTTTAATCAACTGCCTTTTGCTCGTATATTATTGGGCAAGGTAAATGAGCACCACTGAGCAGCCTCTCTAAATCATCTGTTGTTGTGTATCCCACTATATCTCTAGATTAATGAGCAGTGTTTAGTGTTCACCATCTCCCCACTTTATAAACATCAGTTTCCATTGTTGCTCTGCAGAGTGGAGGAAATATGGAGCCCGGTCTTCTTCCCTTTGAACGCTTCTAAGATGACTTGCAACATGTTCTGATAACGGGCTGGAGAGAACCGTGTCTCCCGCGCGTTTTGTCTCACCAGGAGACGCTCTCCGCTAGCTGAGGGTGGCCCAGGGTGGAGGCCAGTCGTGGACTGGGCTCTGCATTTTTTTTTCCTTTTTCCCTTCGTTCCCCTTCTCTCCGTCCTTCCCTCCTCCCTCCCTCCCTCCCTTCCCTTCTCCCTTAACACACATCTAGTAGATAATGAAGACGGATTGTAATCCAGGGCTGTCTGGCCCTACACGGAGCCTACCCTTCATGGCTTTCAGAAACCTCTTTAGGGTGCCTCTGTGGCAACATTCAAGGGAGGGCAAAGCTTCACTGGAGGCCGTCTGGGCTGCACCCAGCTAAGGGGATCCCTCAGATGGCTACCACTCTCGCCCCTGAGCACCTCTGGCTCCCTTGTCCATCCACACGTAGCATCTCCACTCTTACAGCTGCCTCTCCACAAGTCCGAGGAGGGTTGATTCTAAAAGCGCATTTCAATTTGCCGTGCAAATTACAGTGTACCAGGGGCACCATTGTTTGCTTTCCCTTCTTGTTCTTTGCCACCATGGAAGTTGTCACCCTCTTCTGGGAAGGAAAGTCCACCCCTCGCCCTGTCCCCGTGTCCCACCATCCAGGGCTCTCAGCTCTATCGTCTCTTTTCTAGAATGTGGTGGTAGGGAGGAGCAGCCCTATCTGTCCTCTAGGGAAGGCAAAACCTTTCCTTCTTGTTGTCAGAAGATTGAAGCTCTGGTTTTTATGGGCCATTAAAGTTGAATTATTGAGAATTAGAAAGGAAGGGAATAGGCTATTTCTTGAGTGGAGATATAACAGGGGAGAGCAGGGAGCACGGACCGGACCAGGAGAGGCAGAGCAGGTGAGACAGTGGCCAGGTGGGGTCCTGCAGGGCCTGGTGCTGCCGAGGAGCACGGCTGCGGGGCAGAGGTCACCCCTGGGAAATACAAAAGACGTGCAAAGAGAGGAGGGCTCACCTGGGGAGCTTTGCTCAAATACCCAGCAGCCTCCAGAATCCTGGACAGATCTCCAGCATAGTACCACTTACCTTACCACCAGCACACCCATCCCTAGATGTAGAACTGTGTCCCACGTCCACGTGAGCTTGTCATTGGCTGTCCTGTGGCATGGCTACCCTAGGTCTCATGCAGCCCCCCTCTGTGGATGCCCCTTCCCACGCAGTGCCCCAGAACACCCAAAGCAGGATTCCAAGGCATCTGGAAAAGTGGGCATAGTGGTATTCTGGAAGCCAGCAAGCGTGAGACCCCAGCTCTGGGCCCGTGGGAAGCTACAGCCCACAGAGTACCAGCTAATATTTGTTAGTTTTGGGAGTGGAGATCTCATCATGTCCAGCCTGCCTCCAAAAGTGTGGCATGGGTATTTTCTCTTGTATCACAAGGCTGAGGTGAAGGGGCACCATGTTTTGTGATGGAGACGTGTAGGTTCTTCAGTTGAAGAGTCCCTGAAGTCGTCCCTTCCAACCTTCCTTAAAGACCAGCACTCCAGAGGGTAGGACACCTGTCACCCAGAGGGTAGGACACCGGTCACCCAGCGACCGTCATTCAGCCACGTGTCCACATATGTGTGTATCATGATGCGGGCGTGCTTTGGAAGAGCTCTGCAGGTGACTTGCCATTCTCACTCCCCTTGAGAACCTTTGCTCGTAGCAAACTGCAGTGTGAGAAGCTCAGATCGGAGGTTATCCAGACAAGGTCAGTCTGGTTCTTTAAACCATTGTCTCGTGACAAGCAGACGCAGGGACAGCACTAAGTATCATGGACACGTGAAGAGAAACACTGATCCCTGCCATCTTAGGGCGAGCCCTCTTTACTCTCAACATAGGCACTCGGTGTAAATGTCACCTAATTTCCCCGGTTGAAACGGTAATTGGCACACGGATATCCCGCTGAGTGTGGTGTAAACCCTGCCCCTCCTGTCCCCATGCCCGCCCCAGAGTCCACTTCTGTAAACATTTCCCAGGAGGGGTGGAGGGCCAGCCTAGATCCACACCCTTCCTTCTTGTTTCTTGTTTACAAAACACTACTATTGCCAATATTTTTGCAGAAAACTTCATCTTCTACCTGAACTATTCCTTCATACATTCATTCAACAAATACCGAGTGCCTGCTGTGCTCTGGGCTCCAGTGTAGGGAGCTGGAGAAGCTCCCAGACGTTAGGAAACAGGACTCAGGTCCTCGGAGAGAGGGGTTTGAGCTGTCTCATGACAGGATTTTGCCCCGAGTCCCCACCCAGCTATGACAATGGCTCCCTCCACATCTCAAGCAAACAAGTGTCTACAATTACCAGACAGATGTAGTGTGATCTATTTGTCATTTTAACGTACATCCCGTTACAGAACACTCTGAATGTGCACATATTAGAGAAAATACAGTCAATTTCCGTGCACTCATAACCCATCTATGACAATTGTCAACGTTTTCCTTCCTGGTTTCATCAATCTCTACCATTTTTAACTATAAAACTTTAAAACAAATCTCAGCACATCACATCATCCATAAATGTTTTATTATGCACCAAAAACATTTGTTATACTTAGCCACAATTCCATTATCACTCCCAATAAAATTGGCAATCATCCCTTAATAATCTCTAATGTCTGTTCTGTGCTCGGTCGTCACTAATTGTCTCAAAATAAATGTCTTTTTACCATTGATTTGTTCATATCATGATCCAGAGAAGGACCACACTTTGCATTTGGTTGGTAGAGTCCCTTTACCCCTTTCAGTCTGCCCCACTCCATTTATTCGCTGGGTCATTTGCAGAAACCGGCACATTTGTCCCATAGAATTTCCCGAACCCCAGGTTTGACTATCACATCCCTGTGGTTCAGGAACTAACTGGGCCTACATGTGAGGCAAGTATCTGATCACAGACACAGGCTTCTCTGTGGTAAGACCTCTGCCAGGCATTCCTGTCTGTAACATCACGCATGACGCTCAGGACCTCTACTTTAGCATGGGGTGTGCTGCAATTACCCTGTGAGCATCATCTCTGTTTCCTTCTGCACCAGCACTTGGGCATTAGATGGATGAACATGATCCGTCTTCTAAGTTTTAACTTTAAAAATTATAAATAAAATCAATATGTTTTTACTTTAAATTCTAGCTTCCACTTTAGGACTGGAGGGTGGGACAGGTGAAGGCTGGAGAGGCTTCGTAGAATTTCCCTGGAACGGAGTGTGAGCCTGCTTTCTCCTGGGTTGCCTTCCCCCTGGGACACCTATTTTTTTCCTCCATGTGGCCAATTTCTGTTTTCAGAATGGGATTCATTTCCTGTCATGACTCACTGACCACCCTGCGGACCCCTCTATCGGGACTCAGCCCTGAAGTGGCTGCAACCAAAGTGAGGATGAATCTCCACAAACAAGTCTCAACGGCAAATCCCCACTCTTATCGGCAGCTAAACACTTTCAGACGACGTGGTTTTTAAATTTTTTTTTTAATGTTTACTTATTTTTGAGAGAGAGAGAGAGAGCAGGGGAGGGGCAAAGAGATTGAGGGAGACACAGAATCCGAAGCAGGCTCCAGGCTCCTAGCTGTCAGCCCAGAGCCCAATGTGGGGCTCGAACCCACGAAGCACGGGATCATGACCTGGGCGAAGTCGGACGCTCAACCGACTGAGCCACCCAGGTGTCCTCACACATTGTTTTCATTCTTTTCTTTTCACATGCAGTTCCTCGGCCTTGTTCTAACAGTCCCTCCTTTGTTCAGACCATAAATACGTGCACCACGAACCAGGCAAAGGCAGACATCAAGAGCAGGCGTGGGCACGCCGTCTTGTCTTTGCATGTATCTTGAGAGCAACTTGAGTGTATGGAAGCCTATGGAGGTACAGGAAAACTTGAACGTCAGAGGCTGTTGATAAACAAGCCTATCAGAGCCTGATCATCCAAATGAGTGTCACCCCTTAAAATAACCTGTTACCTACTTGACTCTAGAGACTAAATGCCAAATGACTTTTAAGTACTTGCAAAAACTAAACTCAGTTTCCAAGACAAAAATCTTCCTATCGTTGAGAAGGATCAGAAGAATGTGCTCAGAGCCCTAAAGGCAGTTTCAAAACATAGCTCCAAAATATTTAGACGAGTTCTTTAGAATTAGTGTACTGCTTCCCAAAAGGACGATTGTAATAGCTTATAGCCTTCCTTAGCATTTTGTGATTCAGTATTTGGTGCATTTACAGCTGCTTGAAAGTTAGTGTTTCTTCTAAGCTATAATATATAATCTGTAATCTGAATGACATTATTGAGTACCGCTTTGTCCTAGAGATAGTGTTAACGGGAAACCACTGCTATTCAAAGACAGTCTGACTCTGAGGCTGGCTTCTGAATCGGGATGATACGCCTCTGAATGATTTCATTTCCACCATGTTTTTTAAGTGCACAATCAGGTGCATTTTGGTAATTGGATATAGTTGTACAACCACCAGGACAGTCAACACCTACAAGATGTCCAACAGCGTGTCCATGGCCCCAAATGTTTCCTGTTTCCCTTTGCAGCGGTGCCTTCCCCCAACCCCTGGCCCCAGACACGCCGGTCTGTTTCCTGTCACTATTGCTTTGCTCTTTGTAGAATTTCACATGAAGGACATTATCTTCCATCTAGACTTTCGTGTTTAGCTTCTTAACGACATTGCTCCTCTGTGTTGCTGAGTGATCTGTTGTACAGGTGGGTGTCAGAGTGTGTTTATCCATTCACCAGCCGGTGACGTTCGGGTGGATTCCAGTGCGTGGCTATTCAGAATAACACTGCTAGGAAAATCTGTGTGCATGTCTCTGGGTAGAGATGTTTCTGTTCCTCTTGGGGAGACGCCTAGGAGTGAGCCTGTTGGGTCGTGGGTAGGTAAGTGCATATTTAACCTTTTGATACTCTGCCTTAGTATTTCCAAAGTGGCTGCGTCATGTTGCATTTCTGCCAACGAGTGGGGGTTCCATGGACTATACATCTTCACCAATGCTTGGAATTGCCAGTCTTTCTATACATAGCCTTTCAGTGGGTGCACTGGTAGTTCATCATGGTTTCCATGCACATTTCTCTGACGACTAGTGATGCAGAACATCGTTCATGTGCTTCTTAGCCATGCATGTATCTTCTGTTGTGAGATGTCTGCAGACCTTTTTGCCATTTTTATTGGGCTCTTTTTTTATTACTAAGAAGTTACTAATTACATGAATATACCATTTATTTATTCTATTCCTATATTTATATTTATTATGTTTATGTATTATATTTCTATATTACATCACTAGTTCATAATATTTATAAAGGTATAAGTGTTATATATATAAATACACAAATGTAATAAATAATGAATACAAATATATGATATATTTATAATCAAATATATAATATATAAATACAAATGTATGTTAATATATTTTTTTTATTATTTAAAAAAAATTTTTTTAACGTTTATTTATTTTTGAGACAGAGAGAGACAGAGCATGAATGGGGGAGGGTCAGAGAGAAGGAGACACAGAATCTGAAACAGGCTCCAGGCTCTGAGCGGTCAGCACAGAGCCCGACGCGGGGCTCGAACTCATGGACCGCGAGATCATGACCTGAGCCGAAGTCGGACACTTAACTGACTGAGCCACCCAGGCGCCCCGTATGTTAATATATTTATAAAAAAATAATATATAATGTAGATATAACTATTTATAAATAATGAATAATATAAATATTATGTTATATAAATAAATATTATATAAATATAAATATATAAACAATAATTAAGTATAAATATGAGAAGGGAAGAAAATGTAAATACATAAAAATGTATAAATATAGATATACTTCTTTATTTATTCTGGATGTAAGCCCTCTGTTGGATATATATCCTGCAAATTTTTTCCCAGTTTGCAGATGACTTTTGGGTTTCCTTATCTGTGTCTTTCAAAGAGTAAATGAGACTTACAAGCCTTTCCCGAGGCATCTTAATTTGAGTGCACGGTTTCCTGTTGGAGGTCCCTCTGATAGGGGCCCACGGGAGCCTTTGATACAATATGGGACACTAGACCGTGGCTTTCCTCCTTTCTTCCAGCGTCATCTGGAAAGGGAAAATGGCAGAGTACTGGCTCTTCTCAGCTCCCTCCCACACACCCTAGCCCTCCCCTCCCAGCGGTCCTTCTGTCTGGCAGTCCTGCACAGAGATTTTCCACACAAACATTCCCCAGGAGGGATATCAAGTGCCAGATTCACCAAGACCACAATTACGGTCAAAGGGGTCAAATAAAGACCCAACTACTTATAGTCTCATTTCAAATCGTGTTGCATGGTCAGACTTAGCCAAGTTTAGAAGCACAAATAGCACAATCCACTATAGGCTTTGCTTCGGTGGCTGCGTATGATTTCTTTTCTATTAATTAGGCACAGATTTACCATGAAGCCAATGAAACTTGAGCTTCAGAACCCTAACATCCATGGTCCTGGGAAGATCCCCATAATATGTTCATATGTTTCTTTATTCTACATAAATATAAATGTGCATACTTCATTTTTAATAGCAGTTATATATTCCTATTGTAAAGAACACCCTCCCAAATGATATACTTCAAGCTCTACAAAGAGAGGAGGG